>NW_026898412.1:147500-512381 GCF_033153095.1 Gastrolobium bilobum
AATGGGTACTACATATTATTGATTCTCAAATGGATAAAATAATTTCTATTATTATGAGTTATCTAAGACATTGCATCTTCGAATCAGTGACAAATTCTAGCATTATTTCCACCAAATTTATTTGGCTGCGTAGCATTAATCTAAATTCAAAAATAATTAGATTTATATGTTAACAAAGGTATCATAAAACATATCATAAGAGTGTTTCTAAGACAAATTAGTAAAACTTTATAAAAAATTTGTATAAAAAGTTGTAAATATAAACTTACGGTTTCTGTTTTACTTTTGCACGTTTCTAAAATTTGAAAAAGGAATAAGATATTGTACCTATCATTTTTCATGCTTATTTTATTTATTTTTTCTAGGTACCTTTAGATCACAGTTTAGGAAGGAGGAAGAAAGAGTGAAAATCGGTTAAGATTATAATCTAAAAATGTTATAATATTGTTATAAAAAAAAGCATAATATCCTATCCTTTGAAGAAAAAAAAGAAATTACTCAAATATGAGAGAGAGAGATAGAGAGACTCAAAGTAAGTACCATGACAAGAGCTACATAACACAATCACAATGGTATGCACGCTCCATTGGTTTATTTCATTAAAGCAAGAGGTTTACAATACCTTTTCGCTTTTCCAGCACATACATCTACGTACATTAACTTTATTATTTAGATTGAGCTAACCAGAACATCTTTTGAACCATTGGATGCAATACCAGAGGAGTCTCCATTCACAAAATTACATTGCAAACGGATTTCTCCTTGATCCCCAGTTAGCACTCCAATATTACCCATTTTTATTATTGAATTAATAAAGTTGTTAAAGAAGAGATTTTGGTCACTACTGAAGCTATTGACAATGCCAATGGTATCTGCACCAGAAGTAGAGAATAGCTCTTGGTCGCTCTGAAACAACCCATTGTGGCTCTGAAGATTGGAGTAGTAATTCTTATCAAATTGATCAGGAGTGGTCAGGTCCAAATTAGTGAGGTTATTCCCAGTTCCATTCTTAGGGCATATCACACGCAATTTTTTTAAATAAGTTGTGTTCAGAGTTGGATCAGGATTTCCAGTGTTGCTGAAATTGTATAATCGGTCAAGGAATGTACTGCAGTGAGCTCTTCCAAATGTATGAGCACCTGCATGTGTATATTAATGGTTTTGAAATTAAGCTATATATATACATCAAGAACTTATTGTTGCTATTAATTAACAAACATGAATTTGATTGTGTATACCTGAGAGTGTAACTAAATCAATAGTGTTGAGACCTTGAACAGCAAAGGAAGCTTTAAGTTGAGTTAGGTTGAAGAAGGGTGCTGGAAGATTTTGATTTGCAAGAGTTCGGTTAGCCGTTAAGCTATCTCTTCTTCCCAATGGAACTGGCCACGAGGGACCTCCTCCCTGTTCATATATAAATTGTAAGAATCTAAGGTGAATGCTTAATAAGCGCAAAAGAAAAGATATAGAGCTTATAGAACTTTTAAGCTTGAGTATGTATACCTATGATTATCTTTTCCAATATTGAACAAATTAATATTTGTTGTATGGATCATAATGACTTGACAAATCCTTAAAGATATGTCTCTCTAAAACAAAGGTCAAACTATGAAACTTACATATTTTGGTTTTTTTCTCCCCCAAAAGACTTAGCGAAATTTAGCATTTTACACAAAATGACTGGCTTATGCAACTACATTTACCCAAAATATTTTAAATCTTAATAGTGATATAATATATATGTATTTATTATCGAAATTATTTCTTGCTGACTCGTGAGAAGGAAACATTACTTGTGAAAAATAGCTAACTACATTACTCCGCATTTAAAGGGATTAATTCCACACTCAAAGGGGTGCGTTACCTTAGAAAATCATTTAAAATTATTTCATGAATTCAACCACGCATTATAAGTAGAGTATTCAAAAAATATATCCCTTGCAACTTGTCCCAAGCAAGTTAAATCTTAGTTATGTCAATTAGTTATAGTTATGTTATAAAAAATACCATCATGAATTATTTTGATGTGGATGTATCACCTATTCCACATCAGAAAGTCAAATTAGTTAAATGTGCACAAGTTAACCCAAACACAACTAACCACAATTTAAAAATAAAATAAAATCACGGTCAACAGTATTTCAAAGGTTTCGTGTACGACTGATTCTATCTATTAATCATTTTTAAGAAATAGATACCAGCGATTAATTAATGGGCCTTTACTGGCTCCGATTAAAAAAAGGTTTGAATTTTTCAAAATTGTTTTGTTTATATAACTTACGGGAAATGTGTTTTTCGTATTGTAGAAATTTTTGTAATTATTTTTTAAGTATGTATTTTCAGAAATATATAATTAAAAGAAAACCAACAACAGCTTTTTAACTATGTACTTTCGAAAATATATAATTAAAAAAATAACTTTAATATTATAACTATGTACTTTGGGAGTACATAGTTAAAAAAATATGGTTGCAGAAATTCCTGGAACATGAGAAAAAAGAGACCCTATATATATATATGGAATGATCCGTTTACAAACTTACAAATTACACTATGTCTGACCGGTTATACTCTACTCAAGAGTGTATTATCGGTCAGACATAGTGTAGCTTGTAAATAAAAAATTTGTAAATATAACATTCCCCTATATATATATATAATATGAAGCATGTTATTCTTATATCGGTGTAAGAATAATAAGTCTTACATTAAATATTAATCATTGATTTGTTTGCATCTAACGGTTTACATATCTAATAAATCAGAATCATTAAATATAAATATGATCAATGGTTAAGGTTGAGAGTGTAACTTATACTGATGTAAAATGATCCTAACTATATATATATATATATATATATATATATATATATATATATATATATATTCCTTTTTTCTCATGTTGTAGGAATTTGGAATTCTCCTACAAACTATGTACTCTAGGTAGTACATAGTTATAATATATAAAAAATGAGAAAACATTTTCTTATGTTGCATGAGAATTCAATTATCATGTTGTGACCCTTCGATTTGCGTGCAAATTTTTTTTTTTTTTTTTCTAATAAATGAGGGGTCCACCACTAGTTGAGCCACAACATGAGAATTGAATTCTCATGCAATATGAGAAAATCAAATCCCATAAAAAAAATAACTTTTAATATTATAACTATATGCTTCCCCAAATATATAGTTTGCAGAAAAACTTCAAATTCTTGCACAATAAGAGCCTATTATATATATATATATATATATATATATATATATATATATATATATATATATATATATTAATCCTTGACACTATCTTTTAACGCCAGTATAATCTAAATCTAAAATAAACTGTTTTTTTTTTTTTTTTACCTTTACAGCATTAGTATTTACTAGTCACCGTAAGAAGAGAGTGCCATATTGTAGGGACTTAGAAAACATACCAGAACAGAAGCTACTTCAGCTGCAATAGCAAGAATATCAGCACAAGAAACTGTGGCTGGACAAAAGTCTTCCACTGCTGTCTTGATGTCATTGACCACATCCAAACCCCTTATTGAGTTGTTATTTGGCAATGCTTGTTGCTCGCTCACTATCGTTGCAGTGTTGTTCAACAAAACTGATCCATCGCAACCCTGTCAAAAACATAAACAACATCTTCCTTGAGACTTTATTTGTATCCTAACCTTAACTCTCTACAATAGCTTTTAATTTATTAATAACATTTCTATACTCCAAAATTTTAATAACTAAAATAAGCTCGACACAGAGTAATATAGTTAATTAAAGTTAGATTAAATTATATTCAACATAATAAAAACATATACAAGTTTACTATAGAAATCTAATATAAACTATTAAAGTTGATAAAGGTTGTTTAACATAAATAGGTGAGATAGGTGGACGTGTGCATTATCCACCTTTCAAGTTTAATAGATTTTGATGAAAGGGAGTGTTACAAAGAAATCTAATATGAAACCATTGAAGTGATATTTACTTATCAACTCGAGCTTTCAGGTGAGAGATGATTCTTTATCAATGTTTATAAAATGAATGATGGAAAAATAGGACGTAAAAGAGATTTCTGAGTAAAAATAACTTATTTTTTTAAAATAATTTTTTTTTTTTGGGGTGAAAAAGTACATACTTGGACAAAGCAATCGTGAAAATGAAGCCTGATGAGGCTGGCACCGATGCGGGGATCAGAAAGGGAAGCTTCGAAGATGACGTCAAATACAATATCGAAGAGGAATGGACATGTTTCGCTATAGAATGTGGGAGTGAGCTGAGCATGCGAGACAGAAAACCCTGCTTGCATCACAAATGCACACCACAGTGCCGCCACTAAAAGACGCATGGAACCCATTTTTGGCTACTCTCTTGATTAATCCTGAGTTTGTTCTGATCAACATATCTCATTACGAGCCATTATTTATAGAGACCATTAATTCGATTGGTTTTTGTAAATCACTAGATTGCAAAATTATTCTATTATCCCCAAGATTATTTCTTTATTTTTTAATGGATTTATATATGATATTATATTATGGTAGGACATCATTTTCTTCAATTGTCATTTCTAAAATCTGCTTTAGAGTGGTGGGAGCACGTCATTCAACAAAATTAAGAAAATGCATGTTGCAATTTTAACTTTTCTAGTAGTGCACTTTTTAATAAAGATCTTTATTTACACAAAAATAAAAGGTAATTATGATAAAAATTGAAAACATACTTGCTAAGCTTTTGTATCAAGTTTTGGAATGTGATTCCAAAGATATCTCAAATCTGCTTTAGCGTGGTAGGAGCACGGCATTCAACAAAATCAAGAAAATGTTATAATTCTTTACACAAAAACAAAATTACTTTTAAAACTAGATATATATTTATATATAAAGACTCTCAGAGGACGCTGAAGTATGTACGTATTATGGTATTTGTTACTTGCACAAAATTTTCATACTGTTTTTTCATCTATTGTTTTTATCACTTAATATACATGTAGCGAATAACTCAATTGACACGTAATAAAAAATATATAAAAGTAGGTTTCGATCATTAGATGATTTGCAAATGGATTAATTTGAAAATTCCTAACTAAATATTTATATAGCGCGGCGACGGTACCGGTCCAGATGTTGTTGTTCTGGTTGTGTATGAAATATGAAGGTAGAATAGTCAAACAAGATTTTTTATTATCTAATTAACCTAACCTTTTTTAACCTAACCTTGGTTCATCCTTTTCTCCTTGTTTGTACGAAAAATAGCTGACCTTTTTGGCAGTGAAAAGACAATCATAGCTATGGGCTTAAGACGCATGCTACATTATTCTTCTTCTTCTTTTTTTTAATACTCCAAGAAGCAATGAATCGGATTCGGAGCGGGCTTCATTCTTTTTTCAGCTAGCTCTGAAAGTAACTGTATCAATCTATTAATTATTTAAAGATATTTATCATAAAATTGTTTTTTTTAAATTGTTATAAAATATTTTTTCAATATCATTACTTTAATTCTCTAAAAAAATAAATATGGCAATATTTCAAATTTTAAAAATATTTAAAAGATTAACACAGTAATATTGTAATTTTTAGATCGTTAATTAAATTTTTATTTTATTTTATTTTTAAAATAAAATAAGATATTGTAACAACCAATTAGAGTTACTACCAATATTATTACTAATCAATATCACCGTTAGATCGATTATGTTGATCCAACGGTTATATTTATTTTCATCTTTGTATGGTTATGATTTCTCATATTTAATGCTTTGCATTAAATATGAGAAATCATAACCATACAAAGATGAAAATAAATATAAAGTATTAAATATGAGAAATCATAACCATACAAAGATGGAAATAGATATACCCGTGGGATCAACATAATCGATCTAACGATGAAATTGATTGGTAATAGCATTGATAATAACTCTAGCGAATTGATTGTTACAATATCCTTCCTCTTTATTTTATTTTTGTATAACATTTAGTGCCGAACTTTCTTGACTGTGTTGGTTCGTGGAATATATATGCATACACACCGACAACTTATTAGTATCAACGTATTATATATCTGACATACACTTAATAATTAATAACTATAATTAAAATCGTTTAATTTATAATACGTAATTTTCGAGAGTCAAAAAACTAAAAAATCAACGAACAAAATAAACAAAACCGACATAACATTGAGAAAGAAAATATTAGATTGCTTAGAACATGTTTGGTATATCTTATGGGAAAGTGTTTGTAATTTTACAAAATATAGAATTTTGTCATTTTAGTCAAAATTATTGTATATTTGTCGATACAAGACAGACACATATGTATTGCAAACACACAAGACAGACACAATCAAGTATCTTAATCATTGCAATACATACAGGCTTTTCCCTCGAACCATTGCTCTGATACCATAAAATGTAACACCCCGTATATATCCGGTAATGTTATCATATCATCGTATTAAGCTGCGCTTAATTAAAAATGCGGAATATCTTTTTCTTTTCATTTATGACGTCATTATCTTACCAACTTGCTTAATTAATCATTTAAATAAAACCATGCCTGTATGTAAATTGCAAAAGACAGCTAACTGAATACCTCATTAATTAAAATAACAGATATAAGTCTCTAGTCATGGAACTACAACACGTAGACCGGACAACCTACTAAGTTATACAACTCAACTCAAAGTACTAACATAAAGTGGCATGGACAAACCCCATGCTCACCCAAATAAGACACAAGCCCAACAGAAGTCTCAACATCAACAGCATAATAAAAGCAACTAAAAACATAACATCAGCAGAATATTCAGCATCCAACATGTCAGCATAATAAACAGAATAATCATCAACTAAGCTCTGGCCTCCTGCCGCCAGAGGCATTAGCCCCCATAATACCTGAACCTGAAATAAGCGCCCCAAACGTGGGGTGAGATCTCTAAACAAGAAATCTCAGTAAGACAAGGGGTCCTCAAGGATCTTCCACCCCAAGCTCACTTACATGTGCAATATAAGTTCTAAAAGCAGTAATTCAATATCAGTTCCAAAATCAGTGCAATGCAATAGATATTCATGTTATGTGTGTTAAAACTATTCTACTGATCAGAGAAATGCAGGAATACGTCTATTACCCACATAAATACCAGCCCATGCTGTACCCGCCCACAGGAATACCCCATGGCTTCCTGTTTAGACGGAACACCACATACATATCATATAGCATTTGCACTTAACAGTTCAATAGCATTTCAGCAAAACAATACATGAAAACATATCATGCATATAAACCATCCCCTCATGGGACATGGTGGAACAAACAATGGCTAAATCGAGGACACGAAAGCTTACCTTGCAAGCTAGCTATCCAAGCCAAGAGTCCACAATACCTCAGAGTCCACAAACAGAAAGATCACAATATGTTTGGACCAACAATATTATCAATATTTATGCACAACAAGCATATGATTTAAGAACAACGCCCTTCCTTTACGTTTTACGTCTTTAGACTTCTCACAAAGTCATAAGCCCTTAATCACTTGATTCTGACCTAGTTTAATTACTACAGAAGTCCACATAAGTCGATCATGGGTCCACCAACCCAAAATGACATTCTGTATGAACAGTACCGTCATTGTTATGAAATTTCCAGAATATCCGGATATTTGTCGGGGACATATCTGGATATCATATCCGGATATCAATATTCGGATATCCATATCCAGATATTTCGCGACAGAATGCAGTTTCTGCATTTCACGAAGATATCCATCCAAGGTTCTATTTTTAACACTTCAAATCGTCAAAGCATGCATTTTTATTCTGTTTTAAGTCCACATACCAGTTAGTTACTTGTTTAACTCATTAAACATGGCAAGACTCCACTTTTACCCATTAAAACTCAAGAACAAAGTTGATGAAGCTTATCCAAGCTCTAAACAGAAAAGCAAAGGCTCATGAAGCTCACCAAACAGCTCCAACAATTCTGACTACTAAGGAAAACGAAAATACCAAGCAAGCAAAGTCCTTTCTTCACAAAGATTTCTTCTTGGAGTACCAAACACCAAGAAAAGGCTTCCACCACCCAAGTAAAGGAACTCAGCCCACAAAACAGACCTCACACAGAACCTCCAACTCAGAAAATGGTGCACTCACACCCTCACAAGGTTGCTCTCAAGTGAAAAGCAAGCTAGGGATGAAGAAAATGAGAGAAAATGTGAAGACTTGGGTCATTTTCAAGCAAAGGAGGCTAAGGAATGGAGGTGGCAGCAGCTGAGCACCAAAACCCACACATGAGACCGAGCACTTAGACCTAGGATCATGTGCAAGGCCTTATATAGGCCACTTAAGTTTTAATCGCACAGTATTAGCGCTAATTGCTACGATTAGCATTTTAATCCCAAACTTTGGAATCTGATCCTACTCATTTTTCTAAGATTTATTTTATTTTTCGCAGCGCCTTTCTGGTACGCGCTTTTCCATAGCCAGTATCAGTTCTGGCACCAGTTCTCATTATTTTAACCTGAAACTTGTTTTACAAGTCCTATATAATATTCTAGGAATATTCATGCATTTATTATAATTTTCCGGGATATTTCACCGGTATGCATTTATACCGAGTAGCAGAACCGGTATCTGCATTTTTCGTCCGAAAAGCGACTTTCAGCATTATTAACCACTTTCTATATTTATTTAAGCCTCATAATAATTATTAGGATCAATTATGAAATTATTTCCTAATTTTACACAATTAATTAGTTAACTTCCTTAATTAACAGTGCGAGTTTTTACATTAACCAAATTCATAAAAGGATGATTATAAAAGATAAACATAATAAAATATTATTTTATTAACAGACCTTTTAAAATAGACTCATGCCCTAATTTTTAAAGAGAAATTTTAATGAGGTTAAGCCAATACTATTTTTAAAATAGACCAGGTTAAGACAAGCCAAATTGTAGGCCTTAAGAGGCCAGTGGCCACCTAATTCATTTAGATTCCTATTCACAATAATGATTTATATTATAACATCCTTGTAAGTTGTACTAAAAATAAAAACATCCATTTACCAATAAATAAATAAAAGCTTCCACTTGTAGTGGTACCCATTTAGTGAATTTGGAAACGTCACGGAAGAACTAATATAAATGAATTTAGTAAAGCAAACAGGATCAGGAAAACTTATTGTTTCTGTAGATGTCTCCATGAAGGATCCACACTGAATCTATCTTATTTGGGATTTTAAACATACGTCTCCAATTTCTGAAGTCATTCTAACCGCAGTTCTTCTATTATGTTGCCATTTATGTTATCTGATTGGGAGGAATATGCCTCCGTGATATTAACTTCAAAACTGTGCTAAAATATTGTTTTTTTTAAAAAAAAAAATGTTTGTCCTTTTAATTAAAACTACTATTTTTTATTTTATATTTAAATTTAAAAAATTATTTATTTTCTCTCACCATTATTTTTGTTTCTCTCACTATAAAACACACTAAAATAAGATAATTTTATGTCATTTAAAATTACAAATACTAATCCCAAAAAAAAAATTATCAGCGAGGCTTATTTTGAAATTATTTAAGGAAAATAACTTAACAACTATTATTATTTTTTAGTATTTGACCAAAGTATTATCGTTGGCTCCATTTTGAAACTAACATTTTGGAGATGAAAATATAGTGTGGATTATCTTTGCCTCGCAATGAAAATACCTTAGTGTTGTTAGTTCCCTGTAAGAAATACATTCAGAGATAGAATAAGAAGAAGACAAAGGCGTTAGTGTTAGGGTTTGATGAAAAAACAAATATATTTTTAAAGTATACATATATATTGTAGTAGTCATAAAAACTATTCAAAAAATTTAAAAAATTTATATAAAGTCTAGCAGTCAAAACCTGCCACTTAATATAAATTAACAAAAAAAAAAAAAATTGGAAGGTGGCGTTCACAAAAAAATGCCAGAATTCATATATTTTTGGGGGATTTTATTGACCTCCAATAAATAACCTTCACAAATCACATTATATTTTTGTAATGTTAAGTGGTGACATTTAAAGCCTTGAGTATTTTTTTTATAGTAATATATTGGCTCCAATAAACATAAACAAAAATATATGAATAACATATGTAGGTGAACACAAAACAGAGTTACGCATAAGACATAACCTCAAAAAATAGAGAATTAAAAAAAAGAGAGTAGTAAACATTGATATACAGATGCAGAGAATTAGATTATTTTCTCCTTTTTCTCAACGAGAAATATCATTATGCTAAACCTAAAAGGACCCATGCATTATAGTCATCTAAACGTACTGGGCAATCCAATTCCTGACCTCTTTTATATCAAGTAGCAATCTTCTTGATAACCTACTTTTCGTATTTTGTCTTACCTCCAATTCCTCGCGTTGTATGATTACATAGGAGTTTCTACAAAAGCCGGCTATGCTATTTAAAGACCCGTGAACATACTAGTTATAGATTAAGAGTATGTTTGAATCTCATTTTTTTTTAAATTAAAAGCTACTATTTAAGCTAAAGTTAAAAAAAAAAAAAAATTACTTGGTGATTATATAAAATTTTTAGTTTAAAATTTACTTAAACACACATATTTCAAGAGAAATCTCTATCTCTATAACTCTTCGTTTAAAAAAAAAAAACACATAATTCAAAAAACAGTTAATAAAAGCTTAAAAAAAAAATTCCTCCTAAAATTTTTTGACTTTTTTTTTCATTATATATATAAAAAATTCATTATAAGAGTTTTTCTCAAAAATTATTTAACTTAACTTCTGCTTATAAAAAGAAAAAAAATTAAAAATAAAAGAATCCAAACAGGGACTAACGATATAGAACAGTTGACAACTGCTATTATCAAGACACTAATTAGATCTTAACCAGTGCCATAAACGAAATGCTTTGTAAGGTATAAGCCATCCGAGCTTTTTCATCGAGTACTGTAATGTTAAGATCCTTTTACAAATACATGTGTACATTCATCTAGCCTATAAATTATCATCTTGATTGCGATACATTAACATTAAATGCCCAATGAACCATATGTAAAAATTACATGACCGTTGAACATTAATTTTAATTCTTTTTTTTTTTTGGGGCACCCCAGTCCCCAGGACACTTAAAAAGGGGAAAAAAGAAACTCATACAAAGCAATGTGATGGTCTCATCATTTCATTGAAAATAAAAGCATTGGAAACTGGCATCCTGGTTAGTGCCTGGGGAAAGCATATGCTAGTGATTAGAGCTCGTGTTAACATCTTCTAAGCTTCGCCTCCTCTTTTTTCCCTCTCCATGTCTTGACCGCCTAGGTGCCTCATCCTCACTTTCACTATCGTCATTCCTGGAGTTGTTCACAGCAGGATACTGATCATCCTGGTGCCCCTTGTATCCTTGCTGATACTGCATGTCATCATCAGGTCCACCACTTTGACTAAGCATGTCTTGACTCTTACCCTGCTCTGATCCTGAACCGAACCTATCATTCCGATCATTAGTTCTTTGATCTCTCTTGACAACACGGTTCGCAATCTGAGGTGGGGGAGGTGGTGGTGGAAACATAGGAGGCATATTAAGTGGCCTACCTCCTCTTGGTAGATTTGTCCCAGCAACCCCCATCCCTCCCATAAAGGGAGCACGTCCAGGATTCATCATCATCCCAAACCCACCACCCGGAAACATCCCAGGTTGTGAGGGTCGCCCACGAAACATCATGTGTGCTGGGGGGCCTGCAAATTCACCAGCGAACCTTGGACCATAGGGAGCAAAAGCTCGGGGTCCTACACCAAAAAGATCTGGCATACCAAAACCATCAGGTGCAACAGGCCCATAGGATAATCCATCACCCATCATTACAGGGTTAAAACCTTGCATTCCAGGGATGGGTCTGGCTCCACGCCCAAGAGGCATGTGAGGCGGCCACATCATACCTCTGCCCCTACCTCTGCCTTGACCAGCTGGTCCTACAACGTGACCAAAGCTCTCCTCCTCTTCATCACTTTCTTCCTCTTCCTCTTCTTCATTGTCTTCAAATGGGACAATATCTGGATTTTCTCCTCCATTATCTGGATCCACTCCCTTTGCTTTCTCTTCTTCTCGTTTAGACTCTGCTGCAAGTGAGATAGCCTGTAAGTATGAGAAAGAAAGCCGAGATTAATCCAATTCTTATAAAAATTATAGTTCAATACTGCAGTTTATATTTCCCAAATACATTCATTAACTCTTAACAGATTAATATACTCAACAAATAACCAAATATTTCAAAGCTCAAGCTGTTGATTTTAGCATGTTTGAGCACGACCGATTCTTCCCCCACACATAGGGACCCCAGAAATGCTATACGCTGGTAAAATGATAAAAGTAAAATGAAACACTAAACATAAGATACTTGAAGATAAACATTAAACAAGAAGTCATGTAGAATGCTCAGGAGATGGTATCTATACGTTCAAGCTGTAAAAGATATGTATGATGGGGCAAGGACTTGTGCGCAAACTCACGATGTAAAAGAAGATTTTCCTATAATGAGAGGTTTGCACCAAAGTTTAACTATTGAGTCCATGCATATTTTACCTTGGTATATGGGATGTATTGACTAGGCAACAGGCATATCAAACAGTCAGTATGAGTTGAGAGGAGTAAATTATAAACTTAAGTTGTGTCATTACAAGATTATTATAATGAGATTAGGATTTTTTTGTTAGTTAAGTAAGCAGATACTTTTAGGGCATCCAACGTAGAGGGTATAAATATATATGTCTTAAATTTGAATAAATAAACATAAGTGTTAGTAAGCGTTTCAATTATGTTATATTATAGTACTCTATAAGTCCCTATAGTTTAACTGAATTTTCAGATAAGTTCATACAGTTTAAAAGCTTTTAAACGGGAACCTTTTAAATAAGTCCCATGGTTTAACTACGTTTTCAAGTAGGTCCCCACTAATTCTTATTTTATAATTAAGTCCATAAAATAGCTGTCAGCTAGTAAGGACCCATTTAAAAAAATTTACAAGTATATGGACCCAGCTAAAAACTTCTAAATTATTGAGACCTATTTGAAAATTAAGTAAAACTACGAGAACCTACAGAGTAATTTAACCTTTTAATTATTCAGAGTCCGTTTAGTGAATTTCTTCTAGATTTTACCCTCTTTAATCTTTTCCCTTTTTTTGACTTCTATCTAATCCCAAAAATTTCAAAACTGATGATTATAGAAGAAAAGACTTCAACATTTGATCCACGCGTACTCTGAGAAAGGAAGCTCTTGACTATGATGTTATGCTACCATACATTGTCACTAAGGCCAAGATTAGTATTTCAACTTCCGAGGGTAGAACAATATCCAAGAGATTAGCTAGTTATTACGGAGGTCCAGGATAATGCCCTTGACCTAGCACACAGAATTATTAGGATCCAAGTTCTTGTTTCCCTAAACTTCCATACAAAAGGTTCTCCATAGATTTCTGAATTACAAGGTTGCACACTCATACTACATAAAGATACTGTTAGGGACCCATTTGCAAGGTATGGGACTTGGAGTCCCCATTGGTTATATGGGCAACTAATGTGGGATTTATAAGGCCTTGGGCACTCCCACCCTTCGAGCTAGCTTTTGGGGTGGTGCATCTCAAAGTTCTTATAAAATGTTATCAGAGCCTTCCACTATGTCTCCCGGTTGCAATCGAGGGGCGCGGGTGGTGACGCCGGCATTGCAGTGTTCGTCCGGGGCTAGTAAAAGACTAGTGCAAAGACAGCCCGCATGGGCGCCGGGACTACGGAGCGTGGTGGAATGTTAGGGACCCATTTACAAGGTCTGGGACTTAGAGTCCCACATTGGTTGTATGGGCAACTAATGTGGGGTTTATAAAGCCTTGGGCACTCCCACCCTTTGAGCTAGCTTTTGGGATGGTGCATCTCAAGGTTCTTATCAGATACCTATGAGCTTTTATTTTTCATTAGTCAAGTCTCTTTAGTGGACTCATTAAGCCTGGTTCAAAGATGCTGCTGCAACACTAGCATGTTGTCGAAGCTGTCAGCCTTAAATGGTGAGGGGGGAGAGAGAATATGAAATTAAATGATGATGCTATCATGTGTCTTTCGAAGGACGTTTAACTAGATAAGATTATTGATACCAACCTAATAGTCATGTTTTAGAAGTTTCTTAGAAGATAAGTTCCATAAATATCGGGGGGATACAAATCCAGAGTTGCGTTAATTTCTCACAGTAAGACACCAAACCATTTAGTTTTTCTCCATTTTTACATCATGAACCTATCTCTTTAACAGTTTCTATTCACAAAAACAAGATGATGACTAAAAGGAGAACATACCATAAGTTCACTGTCTGGCTCAAGATAAAGCAAGGATGCCAACTGCTCACCAATAGAGGGCTCCAGCTCCTGACAATCTCTACTTATCTGCAATTACATACACAAACAGAATATTTAGTAATTGTCATGAACCAACTCTCCCAAAAGCTTCTTAAGCTGTCAACCATGCCCAGGCCAATCAAAACATTGTTCTAGAATTCAACTTCTACTTAGAAGAACGGGATAGCAAGGACCACTTGATAATAAAGACTTTGATATCATTTCATGAACCAACTCTCGCAAAAGACTAAGTTATTAGGTGAAGGTTCATAGTTTTATAACTAACAGTGTTCATACTCCAATCTGACTTTTAAATAACGAACAGAAGCATCATACAAGTTAAAGAGTGAATTCGATGTACAATTTGGTAAATAAACATAATAAAGGAACAAGTTGAACGACCAATAGATATACACTTAAGATCTATGAGAGTACACCAATAGATATATATTGAAGATCTATGAGAGTACAAGTGGCTCAACCATTTGAAAATATATCTCATTTTCTCTATACAGAACACAACATCTATACATAAATGAAACTTGATCCTTGAGCAGCCATAAATTCAGGACAAAAATGGTTTGTTCCTGGTCTTGTCATCTACATATCAATATATTCTGCAATATGGCACCATAAAGATCTAACCTAAAGATTAAGGGGAATACTTTTCTCCTTTAACATAAGAGAAGAATTATCTTCTACTGAGACAAAAAAGTGGGGCCAGCAATTAAAAATAAAATAAAAACAAAAATTTGACACGGAAGTCGATGTATGTGTAGGAATGAAATCTTCTCTTGTGTGAAAGAAGAAAAGCATTTCCCAAAGATTAATACCTAAATTTAGTTTCCACAATCAGCATAAATCCACAATGAGGAGCTAGAAATCAACATTATGTCCCATAATTACGAAGCTGTTACGGACATAAATACAATGGAACCTAGCACTTGAAAAGTTATACCAGAAGGCAGAAGCTAAGGCAATCAGTGGGATTAGTTGAAAGCTTTGATTAGGAGCTAGATTAGTTAGTTAATAGGAGCAGTTAGTTAGTAGGGGGCATGTCGGCATGTCACAGAAGTTCAATTGCATGTATATAAGGGGGTATGCCCTTCTATTAGTAGTTTTTGACAATTTAAAGATTGGCTGAGAATTTTCTGAGAAAGGGGAGTGTCCCTTGTGCTTTTGTTTTTTCTATTAATAAAGCCTCTCTTATTCTCTTTTCCTATCAATCTGTAAAATTCCTCTCTCTTCATACTGTTCTTCATCTCTATCAAACTAGAATCATAGCAGAAGCTGGTTGATTTTGATGACTGACAGTTGTGGCCAAATATATACCAACTCTCACTTGTTACATGCCAAGCAGTTAATAATGATATCCTAGAAATGGTCAACAGTGACAAAAGACTGCACCTGTTTATATGTTATGATTATGTAGACATAGGATTCCCTACTAAGTGGTGATGCAGAATGGCTACCCTAAAGAACCGCAGTAGCAAAAGATAAAACATTAACCAAGAAAGTATGGCAAAATTCAAAGTATAGCTTTGGGGATGGTGAATCCAACTAACATTTTTATAAGGATCACATCAACAGTCAGATGGATCCAATCCTTGCTATATTCAAGAAAGAAGTAAGTGACTTCAAAACACAATTTTCTCTGTTTAAGAACCCCACACACACACACACACACACACACACAAAAAGTGTAGCAAGTCGAGTAAAGCAAGAAAACAACTCTTATTAACCTTAAAATTAGATCATAGAAATGGAAAAGATAATACCTTCACTGGTAAGTTCTCATTGTATGGATTCCTTAAATGACGAGTTTTGTGGAATGACAGTTCACATAACTGCAAATAAGAAATACAATTAGAAAGATTATTTAATGTGCAGAAAAATTCCACATACCATTACACAGTTTCCAATACCAGTGCATGAACAAATTTCTCCCAGTTACATACAAGAGCATTAATAATGCCAACTCTAGTAAAAGAAATATTATATCATTGCTTAGTTAGACAGTTAAAAGGGCCGGCTTGGCTCAGCGGTAAGCTTGCTTGCCGTGGTGTGTCAGGTCGCGGGTTCGAATCAGCCTCTCTGCAAAAGGCAGGGGAAAGACTGGCTAGAGTATTCCCTTCCCCAGACACTCACGAAGTGGGTATTTGAACTGGGTCGGCCTTAGTTAGACAGTTGCATGGGTTCTGAGTCATCTGGAAAAAAAAATCTTTTGCAACTTTTTAAAAAAGAAATACAAAAGCTGAATCCCTCCAAAATAACTATTACGATCTAGTTGCAAGGTATGGGATTTGGAGTCCCACATCTGAAACATAATGTTTTGGTGTGGGGTTTATATGGACTTTGGGTTTTCCTACTTTACAAGTTAGTTTTTGGGATGAAACTCTCTCATGGTTTGTACCAGTTGGTATCAGAGCTTTCACTATGTCTCACTAGTTGCAATCGAGCGGAGTGACTGGTGACGTTTACATTGCAATGTTCGCCCAAAGCTAGTAAAAAACTAATGCCGAGTTAGGCCGCATGGGCGCTAGGGCTGTGGAGCGTTGTAAGATGTTACAATCTAGTTGCAAGTTATTGGACTTGGAGTCCCACATTGGAAACATAGGGTTCTCATATGAGGTTCGTATGGACTTTGAGCTCTTCTACTTTACAAGCTAGCTTTCGGAGTGAGGCTCTCCTATGGTTCGTATCAATAACCAACACCAAACTTCCCTTTCTTCTTTTTGGATGAAGGGCATTACTCACTATTATCAAAGTTGGGAACTACTTGAAAATGTGAAAAGCAGCATCATGAGAAGGGTACAATACCCAATGTTGGATATATATATATATAAAAACCATTAATTTAGCCTCATCCATCAGCTTAAGCTTTTGGATTGAATTAGTTCTTGACATGGTATCAGAGTCTTGGTGTCACGGGTTCAATCCTCACTGCCCCCCATTTAATTAATAATTAATTAAGTCTTGTGGAGTTTCTTAGCACGAGTAGGTGGGCTTATGCATTATCCACCCTTCAAGTCCAGTGGACTTTCGTGTAGGGGGAGGTGTTAGATATATACAAAAACCATTAATGTAGCCTCATCCATCAGCTTAAGCTTTTGGGCTGAATTGGTTCTTTACACCCAATATTATATTTCTTTTTTAATTCCAGTGAACCACATGTCACTTATTATATATGGACCTCTATGGGGCACAAAAAGAGAAGAAACAAAAAAACTAAATGAAGAAAAAGAAATAAAGGGAATACACCAGATTCCATGACATTTTCACATAGAGAAATTATAAATGTCTAATTAGGTCACCAAGAGAGAAGGTAAGAGAGAATGATGCAGTGATATGTGTGTGCAGGTGCAAGTTGATGGAAGAGTTTTTATACCTTCAACCATTTAACAGAGAAATTCCGCCCATAATGTGCAGTTCCATGAGCATATTTCCAGTTACCCCCGGTAACAGAACCACCAATTCTGGATGTCATCTTTGCACAACCCTGCCAAAATACTTCAGGTTCAGCGGCTTGGCCACAACCAAAGAAAAGCCATCCAAGGGATCTTTCTCATTAGAAAAAATAAATAAATTAAGCCTTCAAATCATAAAGTCAAAAATGATAACTGCAGACGGGCAGTGTTTGATTATCTTAGCCAAACATGAGTTAATACATGATTGAAGTAACCTATTAGGTACCCATAATGCAGATTTGAAAATTATATTCCTATCTCTCTTGTAGAATTAAGTTATCAGCAAAAGACCATTTAACAAGCAAGCAACAACACATAATTAGTTGAGTTGATGCATTTCTTCATGCCTAAAACATCAATTTTGAATATCACAACAAAATCAAAGAAGAAGCATCAAGTATCACTCCATTTCTCTGACTAAACCATTATGATTAACATATCTCGGGCAATTAAAAGGTAAGTTTAGCTAGTTAATTACTTCTAATGCTTATAAGTTATATGGAATTGTTATGAGAAGCTTCCATTAAAAAAAAAAAAAATTGAACACTGCTACATAAACATGTGTGGTTAATTAAACTACTAAAAGAGCTGTGTTTTGTGTTTTGTGTTTTGTCCTTCATTGTAAGCTAAGTAAAATACTCAGGATTTATAGAGAAAATATTGAAAGTGTTAACAGCTTTTAAAATTAATCATGTATCTCCTTCAAAAAGTCTCCAAATCAACTTTCATGGAAGTACCTTACACTAAGAGGCTACGTCAAAAAATTTAAATGGAGTCAAAGAAAGGTAACATCGTCTAATCATGATATTAAATATGAAATGTCAGATTATTTTAAGTAGTTAGTAGCTGAGAAAACTTATTAATGCTAACATTGGCAAGGGGTTTCTTAGCCCAGAGTTGGACCTATAGTAAGTGTGAGAAGTATTCAAAATAGGTTGATAAGAAGTCCAACAACGTTAAATTAACTTATGTAATTGTTATAGTCAGACTATATACTAGAGCCTCTACTGTGCTATTAAAACACAGATTTAAACATTTGCCTTTTATTTCCATGTTATTCAACATGGTATCAAAGCGATACCATCCTCTATGACCTGTCCCGTCACTTTCTGTTTCCAAGTACCCAAAATTTCTTTGTTTACTTTTCTCTCATCAATTTCTTTTGCTGCATATCAACAACAGTACTGGTCATCGTCTGCCACCTCTCCAGTGAGCCTCAGCCACAAGCATCTGCCGGCCGCCACACCAGAAAACATTCCGGCAACTTTTTCAGAAATCGGAAAAAATTTCCATCAACTCTTCCAATCGGTGACCATTGGGTCCGGAGTGTCTCCTCAAGTTCAATAGATCCCCGGTGGATCCACAGCCATTCAGCCAGCCACGTGTCCACACTCGCCACATCTTTTCATTGTACGTCGTCTTCTCCTACAATAGGAAAAATTTTTGAGCGAGTTTTCCAGCTAGTAACCAACAGATATGGAACGCGCAAGCAACAAGTTCATCCGTCCAAGACCCAAGTCCAAATGACGAGCCCTCACGTGGGGTTTTTGTTCCACGAAGACTTAGAGTTGACTATTTTTAGTCCCACTAACCAGATATGGGCTTTTCCAATTATGTGACTAACTCTAGGATTTTCAAATTGTGTGCCCTCTACTTCTGGCCTTTTTCCGACATTCAGCACCTTTTCTGGCATATTCAAGCTTTCTCTAAGCCGTAACCACAGTCGCCATGCTAGTCCCAACCTCCTCTCTCCAAGTCTACTCCTTTCCTCCCCCACCCATTTTACGATTGTGGCCATCCAGCCCTTTTCGCTGTTGTAGAGGCCTTTCAGGATAGGTCCAACAATTTCCACTGTTATCAAGTCCTTCTCATGTTCATCGAATCTTCCTCTTCTCTTGTCCAGCAAGCCTACACTCTTCTCTCATCATATCTAACCCTTCATGTTATTGTTTGTCTCTGTAAAGAACCAATTCAACCCAAAAGTTTAAGCTGATGAGTAAGATTACATTAGTAATTTTATATATCTCTAACACGCCCCCTCACAAGAAAGCCCATTGGGCTTGAAATGTGGATATTGCACAGGCTCAATTTTTTTATTTACCTAGTGCTTATTTTAATTCCACTCAAAAGTGGGGGGCTACGAGGATCGACCAATTACCAACCAATGTGGGACTCATCACACTTGAATAACCCAACAATCACTTTCCCAATGCCAACATATCATTGAGGGGGAGAAATTTGGAAGTTGCACTCTATCCCCATCGGAATTTCGCCCAAGCTACAAAACGACCTTGTCAGACTTTGTTCTAGATGTGCTTTGGTTGGGTCTGCTAAGTTTTCGTGTGGTTGGTGCTTCCAAGCGCTGTTATTGATGAACTTGGAGAAATTATAACCTTTGATGTGAATACTTGCTTAGTGGGACATTTTCGTTGATGGTCATTCCAGACAATTTTTGTAAAGAACCAATTGAACCCAAAATCTTAAGGTGTTGGGTAAGGTCTTTTTTAATGGTTTATATTATTCTCTAACACGCCCCCTCACGCAAGAGCCATTTGGACTTGAAGCGTGGATATTAAACAGGCCCAATTTTTGGTTTACTTTGTGCTTATTTTAATTCCACTAGAAAGTGGGGGCGGTAAGAATCGAACTCGTGACTTTATGGTCACTGAAGCTCTGATACCATGTAAAGAACCAATTCAACCCAAAACCTTAAGGTGTTGGGTGAGGGCTTTTTTAATGATTTATATTATTCTCTAACAAATTTGTTCTTCCTTGGTTATGCAATATTTCAACCAGTTCTTCAGGCTGATAATCATTCAAGTCATTTTCCTTCTAGCAATTTTCATCTATCTTTCGTCTCCAGCATCCTTGAGTTGACTTCACAGTGATGTTTTGTGGAGCCCAAATATATCATTGGGTTAATTTTTTATTTGGAAGGGTTCATTTGTAACAAGCTTAAAGCTTAGTAAACTTTAGCTTGAGGAGGAGCGTAAATAACTTGATAAGAAGTATCACATCAATCTTATGTAATTGTTATAATCAGACTAAATAATAGAGCCTCCTTCGTGCTATTGAAAACACACTGATTTAAACATTTTCCTCTCATTTCTTTGTTATTCTACAATAAGCCCCCAAGAATCATATCTATTGGTTAGTTTCCCACCTTAGTGTTCAAATAAAATTAATCTAGAGCCATGCTACATTTTAAAGGGTGCTGAATATTTTCATTTCCATGGTCAATTGGACACTAAAGATCCTCGTCCTAAATACACTAAATTCAACAACCTAGTCATGTGGGAAGCAAAATACAAAAGATACCTGGAAATGTCTAGTACGGTTGACTGAGAATATCAATATCACATTTTCCACAGAGTCAAATGCTTCATTTAGTTTGGACTCATTGCTCCTTTGAGTTGCCCATACTCCTTGTTGTACAGATAACTCCAAATTTTCACGATTGCAACTTTTAACAATAAAATACCTAGGTGGGTTTTTAGTGGAGAAGTACATTAGTGTAATTCATATAGGTAAGAAGATAAGGATTCAACTAAAGCAATACTTTAGGATAAATACTAAAAACCTGAAACACAAAACGCCTCATGAAAACTTATCCAACTTTTAAATTCAGAACCAGCTCATAATGTATTTATTAATCTCATATTCGGTAAATGGGCACTTGATTAGAATCATGCAGCAGGTAAACACTAATCCACATTCTAGTCACACAGGATCAACACCATAATTTTATTTGTGCCAGTAATAGAAGACAACTTGATAACAATTAACAAAACCAGAGAATATATGATAATAACATAAAAAGAATTATGATAACAAAGTTATAAACCTCCTTCGACATTTTTTTTTCCTTTTAATATGTCAACGTTTTTTATATAAAAAATTTCTTCTCACTTCTAATTCTTCAAATTTATTTTTCTTTTTTTACAGAACGGACTGCAAATAATAGCCTGACAAGTTTTCACAGAAAGTAGTGAAGAACTTGATGCTTAGCATGTTCAGGAATTATGTTTACAGGATGAATAAGAAGCCAGAATGAGGACTTTGCATAGTTCAGCCAATTAAGTTTAAATGCTTCAAAGTCAATATGTGGTAAAAGAATTCAAGAAATCAACTAAACTGGATATGTTTGTACAGCCAATATCGTACAACATGAAATATATGTGTTGACTGCCAAGGAGAAACTAACTACATAAGCCAAATGTTGGTATAATCTGCCGAACAAAAAATACTTCAATATGTACCTTGCTTATAGTATCTATGTAACTGTAAGCACACTCATAACGGATTTCACCTAGCCCAATTAAACTAAAAGACTCTGAACACACACCTAGATATTCCTTGAGGTAAAGGGATTGCAGTTCTATTGGCTTGATTGGGCTGGCTATTAGCAAGATTTTGCATTTGGCTCTGGCTGACCTGCTGCTGAGACTGTTGAACTTGTTGCTGCTGCTGGACATTTCCTGACTCTGCTGCCAATGGTTTTCCAGCCACACCTTGGTTTGTAGAATTAATTCCTTGAGGAAACTGAGATTTTTCAACTTGTTGAGTATAGCTAGCACCCCTTTGTTGGAAAAATTTGTTAGAGGTGTTATAATTGTAAGAATATAAATGTTGGATCTTTTGAAGGACCTCTTCAACAGGAGGTGGAGGGCCCAGAGATTTTGCATGCCTATATCGGCAATCAGGCCCATTAGGACAAAATCCTAACTTGTACCTGCAGGTGCAGAAATATTAAAATCATAAACATACAATTTGGTAATCGAATCTTAATTGAAGAAGTTAAAGTCAGACAAATTGAACTAATCGGACATAGAATGAAAACATTTTTCTTTGACAGAAGAAGAAAACTGTCTATAGAAGAGTGGCATAAAAAATAAATAAGTGAAACAACAGCATAATAGCGAATCTTCCTAGACAACACTGGAAAGCAAAAAGACGACAGGATACATAATCCAAGCACATCAAACCAATAAATCTTTCCAATCTCTTTGAGCATCCATTAAAAAAAAGGCAGCTCCCTGTAAAACTTCACTAACAGAACATAATGATGCCAAGAAGTAATGCTATGTCAATAAGAAATAAGGCAGAAACGTCTTTGCAAAAACTCATTCCCTCCAGTGAAATGCATCAAAGCCCAAACTATCACACACTAAGCACAACTCCATAGAATCTTACCCATCTTTCTTTTCCCAAAACCCCTGAAATGAGTCATGAAGCTCCTCCAACTGTTATGGGCCAACCCACTGCTCAGAAAATATGCCAAAGATATCATTCCAAACAGTCCAGCAGCTAGAATGTAATGCATAATGAAAGTAGAAACTAGAAAGTCACACTAGAACAAATATGTTCAATCAAGAAAAAAGAACAAAAGTCCTGAAAATTTGATCTCTTTGCACATTCACTATTTTTCAAGACTATATAGATCAGCCCAAACTTATAAAAATATCAGACATTAACAATATCAACACCTTTCATAAATTATCACAATCACCTGCCTCTACTTATGATCTATCGACATGGGGAGCTGAAAACAAACTTGAATCCTGAATTATGGACAAAGACAAAGTTCTAATTAAATATTGACATAACTCCCAGAAAGCTCATTGCTCAATTGTCACTGACCCCAATTCCGAAGATTGGGGTGTGATGATGATGCTAGGGTGTCAGAATAATGTCGGATGTGATTATCCCCCAGTCCACCTTTCCCCTCCCTTACTCAATTGCTCTCACCTTCTATGTAACCCCAAAAAAAGGGCGAAAAACTACAAAAACAAAACATAGCTCTACATGTCTAAGGTTATTAAGTAACTTCTATTATCTATTCATGAATCACCATCTTACATTCTTAGTTCCTTGTTTCTCTGTTGGCTAAAAATATTTTATCAGAAAGTCACTTCAAAGTGCAATACTAAATAAAGAATGACAAAGCACATTAGAGGTTAAGACCTGGTTTGGACGATCCAATTACAACATATAAAACACTTTTATCTCGAAAATCAATTAATTGTTATCAAACAGAGAATTGTGATGTTTAGCTAGTGATCCAGTTGAAAAGAATCTGTAAAGAAGGTAGACAAAATGAAAGGAAATAAAAGGTGACTATACTAAGCCCGATCAGCATGTTCAACACAATATATAATGAACAATTCTTTGATAACTGTAAAGAATCATTTCAACCCAAAAGCTTAAGCTGTTGGGTAAGACTACATTAATGATTTTATATATCTCTAACACGCCCCCTCACACGAGAGCCCACTGGACATGAAGGGTGGACAATGCACAGGCCCACCTACCTGAGCTAAGAAATTCCGCAAGAGAAAGTGGGGGGCAGTAAGGATCGAACCAGTGATACCGAGGCTCTGATGTCAAATAAAGAACCAATTCAACCCAACAGCTTAAGCTTTTGGGTGAGAGCTTTTCTAGTGATTTATATTATTCTAACAATAACTATGACAATCCTAAGCGCCCAAATAGTGGATGTACAGTTATCATTTCACCATACAGACCCCATGGAGACTATACATCATTTTTTCATTTTTTAGTTTGTAAAAATGCAAGGATAAGACTGCATATAATCAACCTTCACCCTAAGTCAGGGAGTCTTATGCACCGGGGTTTTCCCTTTTACAACATTGTTCTTTCTCTTGGAGCCCCACTACTATAACTTAACTATTTCTTAACCAGCAAAACTAAAAACATGATTTGATCTAACATCCAATATTTTGCCATCATTTCATCTAGTCAAATAAATGGTCCTACTGTATAAAACAGGCAATTTGTAATTGTGCACAGTAACATCATTCTTGAATTTTTGGTTAGCCTATACATGGGGAGACAGAAAGTCTTTAAGCCAAACAACTAGAGAGCATGGAGTCCTATATCCCAGAAGCGATAACCTTGACCAAGGTACTTAAATCGAGATTTTACATAAAATTGAAAGGAGATAAAAAATCGTAAAACATAAAAAATAGTAAAAGACGTAAAGTAAAGTTTGGAATATTGGTAAAATCTTTTTGATGAAAAAAATCGTAAAAACATAAAATCATAGTGATAATTCGAGCCTTCGCACCAAACACTAATCCCACACCAGTCCAATTAACAGACTCATCACACCTAACCAAAACTCGCAATCAAACAAGAAACAGCGCTCACACACATCCTTCAATCACACACAAAAACTCAATTTCAGCAGCAAAAAACGAAAAGGCTAAGAATCAATCATCACACCCTAAATTGGGAACACACGTATACATACATGTTACACTCCTTGATATCTTCATTGGTGTGCTTGTACACGCAATCCTGCTCGCGGCACTCACCATACAGCCTGAAAAACCGGCACACTGGCATCCGCGCCTTATCGTACTGGTGCAAGAACCCGCACGCGTCGCCCTTCATGCAGAGGCTGCGAAGCCAGTGCCGGCACACCGTCTGCCGGAAGCTCCGCCGCCCGGGAACGTTGCCGGCGGCAGGGTCTGCGGATGATGGAGCGTTGGCGGCTGCACCTCCACCGTTGGCTACGGCAGAAGCGGCCGCAGAGGAATCGTGCTGGATGAGAGGTCCGGAAGCGGTTGCAGCAGCGGCGGAGGAGGGTACGGCGGTGGCGGCGGCGGAGGGTACGGCGTCGAGGCCGCCCTCAAAATCGAAGTTGAGGACTCCCTCGGAATCCTCCATTTGAAGAGTGAGGTGAAATGAAAATGTGTAGATTAATTTGAATTTGAAGTTAATTAGGGATTTGAAGGAGAAATGTCAAATATGCATTTGGAGAGGAAGGAAGGCACTCACTGAGAAAACAGAAGACAGTCAAGACACTTTGTTAGTGTTTATGTTCCTAAAATCAAATCACACAATTTTTACACTTTAGAAGAAACGATATTCATGGTAGAAAATCAAGTTTACATGATTTATAAGGTAGGTAGGACTGAGTATTGGTCAAAAATAAAATAAAAAACATACTGATCTAAATAAAAAATAGATAAATAATAAATATGAATAAAAAAATTAGACGAAATTGATTAAAGGTTCCTTGTGATTAAAATATGTATCAATTGAATCCCTGAATACGAAAAATAAATTTATGATATAAAATATGAAAAATGTACTTCATAAATAAAAATTAAATTATAAATAAAATTTGAAAAATATCCTTAATCAAAAATTTAAAATATTATATGAAGCAATATTGAAAGACAATTCATTGATGAAAGAGTGAAAAAAATAAGTACTTTATCAAAATCTCAAATAACATGTTTAATTTTCCTCTAATTTATGAATTTTTGGCAAGAATAAACTTTACTATTTTCAAAATATTTTTTTATCCCAGTGAAATCAATAAAAAATTCAAATTCAAATTTTTTTAAGGTTTTTTCAAACAATAATTGTATAAAATAGATTGTCAAACAAAATCTTAATTATTAAAAATAAGTTAATTTTTTAACAAAAATTTAAATAAATGTCATTTGTATATAATCACGACAAAATTATTACAATTTGTTAATTAATATAAATTAATATATGTCAATATTTATATATATGGAAAAAAATTAAAATTCAAAAAATGGGGAAATATATATCACATAAAAAATTAGAATACCTGTCAATATTCTTGTGTCAATATATTGCTAAATATCTAAATATGCGCAATTTTGGTATTCATGGGGTTAATATTTAATAATACACATTGAAATCAAAATGGATTTAAGTGATAAGCTTAAAACCACAGTGATTAATAATACATAATGTACCTACAAGGTGAATTCGAAGTTTCCTCAGATTTAAAATTAGATTTTATGTTTATTTTTTATAAAAATATATTTGATCAAAATTAACTGAACATAAATGAAATAAACTGATTGAAACTAATTTAATTTGATTCGGTATTCAATCAGAATTAAAGCCAAGTACATTATTCTAACGTTAAAAAAGAAGTAATTAGAATTGAAATGGAGATTAATATATAAGAGTATAAAATGGTTCTAGTTACCAATTCGTGATGTGTGAACTGAAGATCTAGATGTCACAATAGAAAAGTAACGAACAGCGTCTAGTCAGAAAATTGTGAACTAAGTAACTATAATTCGGTGGTGTTGCTATTGCAATTTTATTTTTATTTTTTTGTAAAACTTGCTATGGCAATTTTTTTCAACACATTTTAATAACTGGTTTGGTCTGTAAAATGTTCATCATCATTGATGTGCTGTTTCTTACTGTAATTACAAATATCTACAATAGAGAGCCTATTTGGATGGGTTTTCAAAAAAAAAATATTTTTTATGTCTTATTTATTTTAAAAGTGTTTTTTATAAAAATTAAAGCTATTTAGATTTTGAAAAAAATATTTGATTTATGATTTCTATTTTTTTAAAAGCTAAAAAATTTAACTTAAAAAAAAACAAGTTTTTGACTTCTGCTTTTTCTAAAAACAAATATAGTTGAACAACTGGAAAAAATCCGAGCACGCTTAAGAAAAGTTGAAACGAAAGCAGATTGATTTCAAGTGAATGGTTATTCTGCGATAGAACGAGAAAAATCGAATTTAATAAATTCCATTTATACTACTTTGGAACAATTAGAAACTTACAAAAATAAAATCATTCATTTTCAACAACAAAAGGCGATTAATCAAGTAACAGACTTGATCTGATAAGTGCTTTTTTTTCCTAAAAAAATTCATCCAAATGACCCTAAATCCTAGTTTAGTAGGTTTAGAATCAAACTACTCCCTGGTTTTTAAAACTTCAGTTTTTTTTTTTTAGTTTTTTTCCTTCTAGATTCTATTTTACTTTATTTAAGAAAATGATATTGTCTATTGAACTGACAGATGAGTAATATAAAGATCTGAGTAAAGCAAATAAAAACATCAAAGGATTCAATTTAAAAAAATGAAGCGGACGTATAAAATTGACAAATATGTAATCCTTCAAAGACTTAAAAGGAAAGTTTACTCTTAACCCACTATTACCATTCAGCAATACACATTACGTAGCATCTCAATAGCAAGCAAATTAGCACTAACATCTATTGCAATATAAACAAATTCTATAACAAATGAATACTTAGTAATCATTAAATACATCAATTATGTCGTATAAACTTCATAATAGCGAATTACATGCTACAATCTGAATACAATCTAAGGTTCACCAATCTATTCCCAAGTCTCTGGAAACAAAGAGTTTGTCAATGTATTGGATTAAAGATGCGGATGCCGACACATAATATTGCATTTGGACTTTCGCTGATGCCTCTGAAGCAAAACATGCAAACAACCAAAGGAAAAAGAAAAGAAATATGAGTATTAAAAATGCATAAATTTACTGGACAAGTTTTGAATAACAGTCTCCAACAATGACTTTCCCTACTCCCATTCTTCTGTACTGTCTTGATTATACATTTGTGAAAGAACGGTAAAAAGAATAACCACAAGCAACAATATGATCAAACAGAATGGATTTGATATTTCTCTCTCTTCATTTTAACTTAAAAAATTAAGGATATTACACTAGTTTAATAATAAAAAGCAAAGGATACATAAACATAGAATTCATATTATGTTGCTTTAATACTTCTACGAGCTGTTAAGGACATACAGGCATGGGTACAAGGTAAACTTAAGACCTTAACAAGAAAAGCTTTGACATCAAAACGTAGGTGACAGATTAAGACTACATTGCCACAAATTTCAAGGTTAAACACAACACATGCAACTGCTAACTTTGAAAAGGTACAAAAAAATGATAAAAGTATCAACTTCCTAATTCACTGCAAATAGATTTAACATAAATCATTTCTGTCTCCCCTCCCTGCCTCCCCTGCTCAAGCACTAGAACCAACCAGGCAACTATCCTTTCAAGTAATTTTTCAAGATTCAAATTTCAATAAATGTGCAAGCAAACTTAATTCTACACTCACCATCCTCATTGAGTTTCTTCAAAAGTTGTTCCTTTGTAGGAAGGACATACATTCCAGCAGAAACAGCCTTCCTAATAGCCCAACCATGATAAGGTGCAAATACTTGTTCGTAAGCCTTGGAAGCTGGATCCCTAAGGGAATTTCCCCTGCCGAAAGATATACAAGAACTCAGCTCATTTACTATCAGGGCTAACACCATGTGTTTCTAATACATATATGCATGTGCTATGCCGCTCGCTTAATATAAGAAACAGCTATTTGTTAATTTAAATATTTATCAATACATGTAACCTACCTTAGTTAGCACAACAAGGCTATGGGGATAATCACTAATGCACAAAGCTTCTCGACTTTGTAAGGATCGGGATGAGGGAACCTTATCCTAACATTTTTGCAAGGAGACTTTCCCATACTCCCCATGAACTTCCGACCACAAAAATATTTTTTATGGTCGAGGACCACCCAATAATTTGGTACTCCCTCTCACAACACCAATTTTTTCTTTCCTTTTTTACCCCTGCTATTTTTTCTCTTTCCCAATTTTACCCTCCCATTTACACTAAGGACCACCTAAAAAATGGTGGTCCCATACCATAATAAATTCTCTCTCCGACCACAAAGCAACAACCTTACTGCTGTATGGAAATAATTACTTTGAAGACAAAATTCCAAGCTTCTTCAGGAATAGCTTTCATGTAACAAAGTACTTTACCAAAACAAAGGGGAAATTTATGATGTCATTGCCCGAGATTTGACCAAATGACAATAACCTCCATCTCAGTTTTTAATATTACAATTACCTCCTTTGCAGTTTATTGTTTCATTACAATGGCTGGTTATGAAATGATGACGTAGGTCTTAGGGTTAGATGCCATTAACTTTACCAGTTTACCAAGCAATTACAATATTGCTCTTACAACCTCCTTCAAGGCATGATCAACTGACAACCTTACCCCTTATTTTTATTCGTGGAAGTTACACTAACACTAACCCTTTTAAGACATTCCTGGTTTCCTATTCCTGTAATACAAATTAGTGACAATTATGTGTTGTACTGAAATCTTAAATTCTGATATACATTGCCGAAGGTATAAGTTCTTTCAAAGCACAAAATTTAAGGCAATAGAAATCATTATCGTTAAGGAACATTCCAGTAAATTATTTACTCATTTATTTGTTTTGACCTGTGTCTTAAAACCTGGACTAGACCAGCTGGTGACCTTGTAACCGTTTAGTTTGGACCGAACCTTCTGATCACTTTCATGGTCAAACTGGTATGAAACAGCAGGAAACAGAAAAGGTGATAGAGAATGATGAACTGTGAACTGGTACTACAAACAAAGATTTCAAGGCATCTGGGCCACAATGTGATACCGTACTTGAAGCATCCCCTTCCATGATGTTATTCATGCTTGGAAATTTTTCTTGGCCAGAAAGTGTTTAATAAAAGTAGATAAATAAGACAATGAAATTTCACACAACACTGACAAAAAAAAAACTGTTTTGACAGCCCCTCCTAACCAATCCCAAATTGACAGCTTTTTTTGACAAAACCACTCGTTTTTCAAAAATCACTTATCTTGGCACCGCTAGATTATAATCAATAGATTGAAAATAAACAAAAAGAAAAAGGAAAATATTCTCCAGTCTATCAGTTTCTACTATTTTTTCTGGTTCATAGTTTGACCATGATGCTGATCAGGGGATTCAACCTGAACAAATTGGCTGAAGTGGGAGGAGGGGAATATGCTCACTGGTCACTAGTTGCTAGCTATGAATCTAACAAAGAAGGGAAGATAATTGGAGCAGTCAGATTTTTTCATTCAATAACGAAATGAAAATTGAAAGCATGACACAGTCCAATCAACAACTACAAATGAAAATATTGTTCAACAAGTTATAATAATAATAATAACAATAATGATCAAGGTGTGATAATGTTGAAGGTTCGATTCACCACCAGGCCACTGATCTTCCTTCCTTTATAAATGTTATAATAACAAATATAAAAGGTAAGCCAACGAGCTTGTTGCTCAATTGACACCAACCCCAGCCTTAAAGATCGAGGTGTGATAAAGTTGAAGGTTCGACTCACCACCAGGCCACCTATCTTCCTTCCTTGCCCCATTGCTTGTATAAAACAAATTAATTAATTAAATAAAGAAAAATAAAATGGTAGACATTAAAAAAAAAATTAATCGTTTGGTTTCATTTGCAGCAAGCAAAAGGGGACGACATCAATTGTCAACCTCCTTTTTCCACCTTGACTACCTAGCACTCATGGATGAAAACTGGAAGCTATCCCCCCTCCATCCAATTTTTCAATCCCATTTCAAATTCGTTGCCCTCTATTTCCACTCTTTTGAGCCTAGCATAGTTTTAGAATTGTTCAAAGCATAACATAGCAATTCATATATAGAAGAAACTAGCACAAAGCAAACTGTAAATTAGTGACTGATGTACATACTCTGTAACTATAATTTGCTCAAAGAGCACCCTAACCATGTCAAGTCCACGCTTTACTCTCAGCAGATTTCTTGTATGGCTGCCAGGATTCCTGACAGAATTAGCTTGTACATCCCGATCAATCATAGATTGTAAGGTCTGAATGGATTTTGACGCCTCTGCTAGATCTTGAACCTATGATCATCAAACAATCAAGTAAAACCCATGACATAACACAGATAAACTAAATCATGATAACAAATGGAAAACATGAAATATACACTAAGGAGAAAGTGTCCAACTTTGAAATGAGACCATCATTATTTATTCCAGTTTAACTTTTTGAGATGATTATAAGATGCAACTAAATGCACTAATCCAAAATATCTTCTTTTTTACCTTACTTTCTAATCAAATTTACCGAAAAACATGAGGATGATTTAATTCAAGAATTCTCGTAAAAAAAAAAGAGAGGTCGATTCCCAAGAGTCAGAAAACAGCAAACAAACAAAGATATAAATAAAAATTCCAACTTTCCATTACCCTTTGAGTTTTACAACAAACCCAATTAAAACAAAATAGTTAGAGTTGAATCAAAACATATGATCAGAGATTAACAGTAGTACCTTGGCAACGTAATCCTTCTCAGCGAACTTGAAGGCGATGCCCAAGCAACCGAAGAGAGGGGAGACAAGAGCGCATGCACGCGAGAAGGGGGCAACCTCAACCTCTGCGCTCTGCGAATCGGAGACAACCGTTGCGAGGTCATTGAATGCCTCTGCAATTTGTCGAAGGGTTTTGTCACTGTTCCCCTCTGCCATTGAAACCAACAGCAAAACAAGGATCTGCAGCACTTGTCTCGGGGTTCCTCAATACTGCGAAATTGTTCTCTGCTGAAAATGCTATGCTTCTTGTTTGGGATGAAGATTGAGTGGGTTGTCCTTATATGTGGGCTGGCAACTGCAATGCATGACGCTTTATTCGTTGCTTTTTTTTTTTGGGTTTGAATAGTGAAAAAGAAACAATAATAAATTCCAAAATGCAACAGATATTGTTTGAATAGTATACCTCAAATGATTAAATTACATAATAAATTTATTTTATTGTTAGATGGTTGATTTAGTAACCCAAGAATTTAGAAATTTATATGGTTCATATTCTTTCTTTTTTTTATTTCTCTATTGATTTATGATTACTCGAATAATTTGATTTAATTGATAACTCAAAATCAAAGTGCTTGATCTCGCTCCAAATTTATTTAAGGGTTTAATATTTCTTATAGAGATAAATTTATTATTATTATATATATATATGGTAATAAAATTCTTGGAGCCGCTTTAGGTACAACGACGACATGTGTATGGTTATGATTCTCCATATTTAATGCTTTCATCCTTTGTATGGTTATGATTTTTCACATTTAATGCTTTCAAGTATATATATGGCAAGTATTTGATTGTTGCACGTACAACAGCTGCAAAAATATAAACCCATATATATATATATATATATAGGGCTCATATGAATTAATCTGAGGGAAAAAAAGATAATGAAAAGATTATAGGTCCTACATATTTTTATGCGTATATAATAAATAAAATTTATCTCCCGTAACATGAAAAATATTAAATATTTTATTTAATATTCATATTAATTTAATCCAGTTTGCTATATGGAGTGGAATGCTGGCCAGCACATAGGCAACATGAGCATAAGATGGGAGTAGCAGAGATGATGATGTTAAGGTGGATGTGTGGTTACACAAGGATGGATAAGATAAGAAATGAAGATATTCGACGAAAGGTCGGAGTAGTACCGGTAGCCGAGAAGATGAGAGAACATAGATTGAGGTGGTTTAGGCACGTGATGAGAAGACCCATGGATGCTCCTGTAAGAACAGAAGTTTGTTACCAAGAGCTAAACACAAAAAGAGGCAGAGGTAGACCGAAGCTTAATTGGGGGAAAGTAGTAAAACAAGATTTAATGGAGTGGGATATAGATTGGCGGACAGTATGTCTTAGAACGGAATGGAGAAAAGCTATAAGTATGGTGGAGGGTTAGACCCGCTGTTATTCCTATGTTCCAGATGGTCCCTTTTTAGTCTTTTTCCCCTTCATTTCCCCCACTTCTTCTTGTCCCTTTCTTTTTTACTTTTATTTATTTATATATACATATATTTTTATTTTATTTTATTTTATTTTTTATTTTATTTGTTTATTTTATTTATTTATTTATTTATTTATTTATTTTTTGTTTTTTTACTTTTTTTTCAACCGTTTTGTATCTTTCATGTGGGTTCATCTACCACCGACCCCAATTAATTTGGGATAAAGGTGTTGTTGATGTTGATGTTGATGTTGAATATTGAGGGAGGTTATACTTACAATCAATTTTTGTTTACAACCTCTTACAATAATATCTTAACCGTTTATTTCCGTCAATTAACGATTATCATTTATTGCGAATTAATAATTAATTAATGAGTTTAATTTGCGAAAATAATAATCGTTGAAGGCCGGAAATCAATGGTTAAAGATACAGTTATAAGAGATTGTAAACGAAAATATGTTGTAAGTATAACCTTCCTCTTTAATATTATCGAATTTATATGAAGAACAGTTCCTTAAACATGAGTTTTCTAATTAGTAATAGGGGTTTGATTTTCTCATGTTGCATGAGAATTCAATTCTCATGTTGTGACTCAACTAGTGGCGGGTCCCACATTTATTAAAAAAAGAAAAAGAAAAGAAAAGTTTTGCACGCAAATCGAAGGATCACAACATGAGAATTGAATTCTCATGCAACATGAGAAAATGTTTTCCCTTAGTAATATAAGAAAATGTTTTTCTCATGTACTGCATGAGACAATTTGTCTCATGCAACACAAAAAAAAATGGGTGGGACCTACTTTTTTCTTTTCTCTCTCTTCTTCTTAGTGGATCCTATCCACTTTTTTGTGTGTTGCATGAGACAAATTGTCTGAATTGGAATGTAAGAATCTTGATTCATACAGATACAGAAGAAAGGGTTCTCTATTGATTCAAACGCTATACCTACGAGATAGGGATAGAGAAAGAGGAAAAAACCGAAGATTTCACATAGTACTTTTGATCGAAAAATCCATCTACTGTTCCCTGGGATTGGCTTTGGGCTTTTCCTGCGCAGCTTAGGTGGAGGGCGAAGAAGGCCTCTTTCTGGGGGGGCCCGAGCCATCAGTGAGATCATTATATATTGCACAGAAGCAAAAGCCTCAGTAACGGTCGGACGATAATAAAAAGTCATAGCAAACCCCGTCGCTACTTGGACTAAAAAACAAGTAAGTGTAATTCCCCCAGGTCATCAATTCCTAATGAAATGGATGTAACAGTAGCTTGACGAAACCCCCTGTTCGAATCGGAGTTTGAAACCAAACTTCTCCTCAGGAAGATAGATGGGGCGATTCAGGTGAGATCCAATTTAGATCCAACTTTCACCAAATTTGCCCGATGTAGAAGCAATCAAAAACGCTGCATAAGTAAATATATAACCTACAGAAAAGTGGGCTAACCCAACCAATCTTGCTTGCACAATTGAAAGAGCCACCGGTTTATCTCTCCATCGAGGGGGGAAATTCATTTTTTTACATTCCAAAATACGAAATAAAAATATGAAAATCCAATTTTTTTATCTCTTATGTTGAAATTAAAGAATGCGAAAAAAAAATAGTCTACTAAATACAGAATTTATCTATAAAAATGTATAAAAAAAAAAGACTCTGAAAAGTAAAAGAACAATATCAGAAGAGTTGATATCGAACCATGAGTGAAGAAAGGCATGAGATAAAAGAAAGCATATTGGCTATTCATAGTGAGACCCAAATCCTTGACTGGGGGGACACCAAAGGGCACTTTTTTTCCATTGTAATGAAAATACGAATGTAATTGAAAAAAAAAATGAATGGAAAGAAAAATAAAATAGACATTTTTAGACTGCACTTGGCTACCCAGCGTTTACCGTGGGCACGATAATTGGCACACCAGAGGTGCGTCTCTTTTTTATGAAGAGAATGAATCTTTTTATCGAAGGATCATAAAAAAATGGTATGAATTGAGACGGTATTTTGTAAATACATAATTATCTTGAATATATTAACTATTTCTTTCTTTTCCGATCGCGATAGAATCAGAGCGATTCCCTAAATGCCGTTCTGGATATTCCTCAATGTGCCGACTATTCATGGAACGTGAGAAGCAGATGAATAATCATCTGCCAAGAGCCAACCGTTCTTTCAGATGATTTCTTATTTCAATTATGAGAATGATGCCTGAACTGTTGAATTCATTAAATGCCGATTCCTAGGTTCTGATTTCTCTATTTTTTTAAGAATACCGAGTCGGGTTCTTCTCCTACCCGTATCGAATAGAACATGCTGAGCCAAATCTATGGAAAATCTGCTTTGTTTAGATCGGGAAAATCGTACGTAGGTTTTCGAAGCATTGGATTCTCACCAACGTTTGCGTTACTCAAGCCGACATTCTCGCTTCCGCTTCGTCCACCACTGCTCGCGCGGCATAAGAAAAACATTTCCCTTAGTAATATTATATCAAACAAAATATATATTTTACTTACTATGTGTGGTTTCACTTTTCAACAAATTAAACCTCGTTCTCAAAAATCTCAACATGGCAGATGTATTAGCTTTTTAAGAATTAATGTGTCTGATGTTAATGATATTGATTTATAATTCTCGTGAATATGTGAATTTACTCAACAAACAAATAAATAAAAAATATAGTAAATATGTTTAAAATAATATATATATATATATATATATATATATATATATATATATATATATATATAGATTCCCTACTTCAAATATTGCGACTTTGTAGTGTTTATTTTAATTAAAGAAAAAAATAAGTCATACTTTAATCAATTTTGTTTAATGGACGAGTAAACTTTGATTCTCTTCCATTACAATTGATTCATGTGATGCTGTTCTGCTCAATACCTGATCTCTGATCTTTTCCTGATAAAGGAATGTATTATTACACTAAAAAGAAATAAAGCTTCTCGTAGATGCATTTTAGAGGACAAGAAATCTATTAGAAGCATATGCTCTTCGTTGAATTTTTTACTCTTTAATATTTTGAAAATAAGAAATAAGGTGGAGTAGTGGCAATGAAGCCAGAATACTATCGAAAACTAAATATGCATACAGCCCACTAAATATGTTAAATTTGATGCTTCAAAACTTTCAAGGACAATTTTGGCATAGAACATGATTCATGAAGTCATAAATGACCAAATATGCACTTAATATTGCATCGTGTACATTGGTCTATGTTATATCCGAAATAATAGGATGAAAAAGAAACATTCTCTTGGTCTAAATTGTTAGTACATAGATATCTTAGAGATAATTTATTTAATCAAATGAATATTTTTTGCTATTTGGTATTTCATGTTAATTACTTTGAGCAAATTTTATATTTATCATATTTTGTCTTACCTTTTTATTTATGTTTAATATGCGTTTAAAGATAAATGCCTTAGGAATATAATGAGTGTTCATTCGATGATCTATAAAGGAATCATAATTATTATGTGTTTATTACCTAAAACTTGTTCCTAGTTTTGAGCCAGCAAAAAAAGGCATTGGTCGTCTTAACAAGACTAGCATGATGTCATCTACTTGTATGGAATACAAGGTAGGGACCTCATGGAATGTAGGCATGGAGATATTTTAATTGATGTCATGGGTGGATCTATTAGAGAATAGATGACATTGAACTGACCCACTAGAGGCTTCACAAGGATTTATTATAGAGAGTATTTTTGAATTCGTAATATCTCTCATTGTTTGGTAGTACAGACTATCCTTGACTTGAGGATGTCATTGAACATTATGTTCAAGGATCATTCTTTGACTATACAACTCTATCCGACTGAAAGCGGGGAGAACAATGACATGAATATTGATGGACATGCCGATTGAACTCATAGTCCCCTACAAGGGATTACTCGTTCACAAGACCAGTAAAGCATGGATGACTTATATCAGACTCTAGAATTTGTGCACAGTAAGGTATCATGAAAAATCATGGATCCGCCTTATAGTTTTACAAAAAAAAAAAAAAAACTCATATTTACGTGAAAAGCTTCATTTTTTATTTTTTTTTATAGTTAAAAGTTTATGTGGGATTAGACACCTAAATCACTCCAAGCCAAGGCAGACTCCCAACCTTTTTGAGAATTTTTAGGAGGGATTACAGATCGCCCACCAACGAGGTCTTCACATCAGTCAGTGGGATTTGAGCTCACGTCTTTATGATATGAGCCTAATCCTTAACCAATTGTGCCCATTCTCGTTTGCTGAAAACCTTCTTTTAGTCACACAAGAGAGATGATACTATATCCTTTCTCTTTATTAAATGTGATTGATGATATAAGGGATGATGCTGGCATAATATTCAAATCAGAAAAGGTAGATCAATTTATCAACTCAATTAGTTTTGGGGCCACAGAGTATTGCTAGTGCCATATGTGGTTATTAGATAAATTGGGTTCATTAAAGAAGTTTGATTGGTTCAAATTTATTTATATTAGTGATAAATTTGGCCTAATGGGGTCACACATCAATGTTATTTTTAGTAGATGGTATAACACGTTTAAGACAATAATGATTTATTGCACCTAGACAATGTTATAAGAGAAATAAGCCAAAGTGAGACTCCAAGCCCATAGGCATGTGCCCCATTAACACATTAGGGCCATTAGTGGCAAATGTGTTTTTCATTAATGGGCCTAGATGCGTCAATAGGCCTAATAGGACCTTGGGCCAAGCATCATAAAAATTTAAAGGGTTGATTCGGTCAAATGTTTGATGAAATCTTAATTTTCAATTTGAATTATGAATTTAAATTCAAGACAAGGAATGAGATAAGATTAGATTTAAATTTAATTGAAAGGATAGTGCTACACATAAGATTGGATGAGATCCTAATTATCTATTGAGATTAAATTAAATTTGAATTATCTCGATTTAATTTAATAACGAAGCATGATCCAAAAGGTTTGGACAAAGCTTCATGAAAGTAAAAAGACACTTGATTTTTGAATTCAAGTGCATTGGTTGTTGAACACACTCAACAAGATAGGACAAGGAACATGGGATGCAAATTCAAAGACCCATGAAGTCTTGGAATTAGGCTCTGTGTTCGTTTAAAATTAGTAAGCATATCTACTAATTAGAGCGCCATTTTTTCTTCACACAAGGAGAACCCTGGCCACCCCTTTCTCTTGCATCCTTATCCATTGTTGCGTCTCTTTTCCCCTCCAAACACACTCATATATTTTGTCTAACAAACACTTGCTAGCTTTCATCTTTGCATTCGTCTAGCAAGCTACCAAGAATTATGGGATCAAGGAGATAAAGTTATCACACGTCATTGAAGCAATAATGTGTATACCGTTAGAGGATATCATACACTTTAGTGTCATCAAGGTATGAATTCTATTAACACCCTCCATGTTTATAATGAGTAAATTCTAGGAAAGATTCATGGTGAAAGTAAAAGATTTACTTTTTCCATTAGAAAGTAAGAAATGTTTTTGTTTTCACCATTATATATGCTCCTCCCTATATAATAAAAGTTCTATCTTTTAACTTTCATAAATATAGTGTAAAATAAAGTTCATATAATTTTTCTTATCTTGAAATTTGCAAATCATACAATAGGGAATTGTACCATGCCTGTCTTAAGATGTACAGGTCACAAAGTATGATGATAATTCATGTTGGCATTTTATCAGTAAACCGTTGAGCATTTTGCATATTTGACGTTTACAACCTTTTATATGTTTAGTTTTTATCGAGATATATGTTTGTTTATTTTTTAAGTGTCCCTCTCTAAGAAGAAGATGACTCTGAACCACCTGATCCTTTTCCAGACGAAGGTTAAGCAATAGAAGCAACTGACAAACTTCCTGAGATAAGTTTCAATGCTTTATTCATCATGGTGAAAATGGTTAGCCACTTTAGGCCATTTTATTCAATGCAACTGATAATTTTCCTGAGATAATCTTCCTGACAATCTTGGGGTGCAATGGTTAGCCACTTTAGGTCCCATCTTGACTGACTATAGTAAGATGACAATGGGATTTGTTCATCATAGTGAAAATATTCTTCTATAGGGGGATCAACGGAATGGTACCAGCCTAATCACTTCTTCCCAGTTTCACAAGTTAGTGGCTCAAAAGTCTCTAGACTCTTGTCTCATGTGTTTATCAATAGATGACTCCTCTATCTCCAGGACACCACAATAGCCTCAAGATAATAATTCTCAAGACCCTGCTATTAAAAAATTACTAAACACCTTTTCTTAGGTGTTTGAGACACCATCATCCTTACCACTGAACCACTCAAATAATCACTGAATCCAGTTGCTGCCTAATTATAAATCAGTTCAAGTCAAACCCTACAGATACCCACATTTTCAAAAAAAATGAAATAGAGAAATTATTACCAGAAATGTTGCAAAATGGGTTAATAAGACCAAGACAATCGGCTTTTATCTCCCTAGTCCTTTTGGTGAAGAAGAATGACGGGACATAGCGCTCCTGTGTTGACTATCGTGCCCATAATGCAGTTATAATACTGGATAAGTTCCTCATTCCAACTATTGATGAATTAATGGATGAGTTGTATGGCATTAATATATTATCTAAGTTATATTTGAGGTCTGGTTACCATCAGATAAGAATACATGCGAAGGATGTTCATAAAACAACTTTCAGAATCTATCAAGCCCATTATGAATTCCTTGTCATGCCTTTTGGGTTTTCAAATGCATCCTTGACTTTTCAAGCTACCATGAACCCGGTTTTTTTGTGGTGATAATTTTTTGATGATATTTTGGTGTATAGTTGTTCTCTACAGGAACATATAGCTCTTTTGCATAAGGTTTTGAACATATTGAAGACTCGTTCTCTGTATGCTAAACTTTCCAAATGCCTTTATGCTCAACCTCCTATCCAATTCTTGGGACACATTATCTCAGGTTAAGGAGTTGCTCCAGATCCAACCAAGATAAAGGAAATTCTGAAACGGTCAATTCCAACTTCTACTACCCAAGTCTGAGTATTTTTAGGCATATCAGTCTATTAACAGAGGTTCATTAAGCATTATGTATCTATAGCACCACCACTTACAGACTTCCTGACCAAAGACGGATTTTCCTGGTCTACAACAACAAAGGAAGCCTTCTTAAAGCTCAAGACTATGTTGACGGAAGCACCCATACTTGCACTGTCGAATTTCAAGAAGACACTCAACATTGAGATAGACGCCTCTGGAATTGGTGTTAGGGTTGTATTATTATAAAACAATCATCCAATTGCTTTTCACAGTAGGAAGCTTACTGCTACTATGAGAGACAAATCCACCTACTTGCGAGAGATGTTTTCCATAACCTATGTAGTAGTTAAATGGAGACAGTACTTGCTGGAAGTACCCTTCATCATTTGTACTGACCATAAGAGTTTGCACAACCTCATGAACCAGGTTGCCCAAACTCCAGAACAACAATCCTTCTTATTGAAGTTGCTAGGGTTTGATTGCACAATAACATACAAATTCGGTAAAGCCAACATTGTGGTAGATGCCTTATTTAGGCATCCAGAGGGGGTCACTGATTGTACAACCTCACAACTAGCTATTATCGGTCTGATTATATATTATAGTCCCCTACTTTTACAACAATTACAATCAGATGCCTATTGTTCTAAAATTCTATATGAATTATATACTGAGACAGCCAAGTGGCCTGCATAGAAGGTAAAATATAGTATCATATTTTGTCGTAATCGAATTTATATGCCAACGACCTCATCCCTTATTCCTTATCTGCTGCATGATCTTCACTCATCTGTACAAGGCGGTCACTCATATGTCAATGGAACCTTACAGTAGATTGCAAGCGATTTTGTCTGGAAAGGAATGAGAAAAGCAGTAAACACTTATGTAAAAAACTTTGGCGTTTGTCAAAAGATTAAACCACCAAACCATTCCCTTTTTGGTCTGTTACAACCCATCCAACCCCTTGAAGAAATTTGGACAGAATTAAGCATGGATTTTATTACGCACCTTCCTCTTTCACACGACTTTACTGCCATGCTGGTGATTGTAGATCATTTTTCTAAGGGAGTTCACTTTTCTGCTCTGCCCTTAAGATACACAATAACCAAAATTGCTCAGGTATTTTGGGAATCTGTTGGCTAAATTCACGATTTTCCAAAGTCCATTATCTCTGACTTCGACCCAATATTCTTGAGCAATTTTTGGACTATGCTTTTTAAGTTACAAGGCACCACACTCAAGTTTAGTTTGGCATATCACTCCCAGACGGTTGGCCAAACTGAGAGAATTAATAGATATATGGAGCAATTTTTACGTGCTTTTACCTTTGATCATCCAGCTTCATGGTCTCGTTACTTGGCTTGGGTGGAATGTCACCATAATACATCCTTCAACAATTTTACTGGGTAGACTTCGTACTAGATAACCTTTGGCAGACCTCCCCCAAATATTCTGGCCTATACACTGGATTCCTCATCCAATACAGTCGTCGATGCCTATCTAACATCGCATGCCTCCATCCTTGCAATAGTAAAAATAACCTCATTAAAGCCCAACAACACATGAAAACTCAAGCAGACAAAAAAGGAAAGAAAGGTTTTTTTATTGGTGAACATGTTCTTCTCAGGTTACAACCTTATAGAAAAATTTCGGTGCAGTGTAAGTCATCACAGAAACTTAGGTTGTGGTTCTACAACCCATTTGAGGTTTTAGAAAGGGTGAGACCGATGGCACATCATCTAAAGCTCCCACTTTTGACTCGTATTCACCCCGTTTTACACGTCTCCTTGTTGCGACTCTTTAGATCTGATCATCAATATTAGATCTATGATCTTCCGTATGCTTCTGCAGAAATGTCGTTGGCTCATACACCTTGCGCAATTATCGGAGAATGTGAGATATAGAGTAAAGGAAACAAAGTATCGCAGGTTCTTGTACAGTGGAAAGGTTTACCACCAAAGGATTGCACATGGGAGGATGAAGCAGTAGTGTTAGGGACTGACCTCGGTCTAGAAAAAATAGGCAGCACAGGATCTGAAGTTCGAAAGAACGAAGTAGAGAAAGTTACACCCTTTATGTTCAAACCATGTTTCGCCTCTTCAAAGATGGGAAATCAGGGAGTGTCTTATCCTAATGCCATTATGAGGAAGCAAAGCATTAATGACCCACCGACACAGCGCAACACTCAAGAAAACAAGTTTGTGAACCAGATGCATCCAACACGGCTAAGAGATCACAACCCTATTGTTACTAAGGAACTTCAAAAAGAGAATGCTTTGATTGGTCACTTTAGGAAGCAAAATCTAATCCTCAAGGACGAGGATAATTCTCCAGTCGTGGGCAATGTAACAGATCACACTATAAGATTGGACCAAGTTAATGATTTGAAAGGAAAAAAAAAAGGTAGGGCCTGTAGCAAACCCAAATATTTGGAAGACTACGAGACATATTAAAAAGGATATAGGCCGGATGTACAGTAGCCTAATGTTTTCATTTTCTTCTATTTTAATAGAGTCATGTATTAGACCTCGTAGTTGGGCATAGATCCATGATATGTGAAAGATATAATGTTTGAACAATAATACATAAGATAAGAAGAATCTTTTTCAATCCTCTTTCTCTCTCTTGCTTTCTCTCACTCTCATCTTCATCTCCTCCCTGTTACAGCTTATGGTAGAAAGAATGATGGGTATACACATATGGAACTGATCAATTCAATACCCCTCCTTATTATATTGGGATGAACCTTATATTAATGATTGTAGAGGTGTGTAATAGGGAGAGGGAGTTAGGATCATTTTTTTGGTTCAACAACACATCATATCAAGCCATTTAAAATGCAATTTAATTCAATGTTTTTTGGTAAGGTATGTATTGGGAAATGATTATGGTCTAGGTTTGTTGTGAATTTGATTTTGGACTTAGTCTTTTGAGAATAGTAAAAAAAAGAAAGAACTTTCATTTTTAAGGTGAATGATTGATATAGTTTATTTGGGTCATATAAAACTCTTGACAGAATTAAACCAACTTAACTCATCTAGCGTGGATAGTATCAGTTTGAGCTAACCCGTTCTGAACCAAAATTTTATTGGGCTTGTATTTGTGTTAGCCCAATATTTCGCGAAACTAACATAAATCAGTCGGTTTTAGAATTTATTCAAATAACTTTTTTTACAATTCTTTGAATTTAAAAAAATAAAAGGCTATTAATCAAAAATAAAATAAAATAAAAGGACAAATAACGTTATAAAATATAAATTACTAATTCTTATATAATAAAATGCAGTTTTTTCTCAAAAGTAAGATAATATTTTATTTTTGTCTTAAGATAGTTTGTTTAACTTTTTTTAATTGTTAAAATTTATCGTTTAGATCTCAGTTGCTCTATTCATATATACTAAATTAGATGGCACTATTAAATTTAGTTTAGTTTTATTTTCTCAAAATATTAGAGATAAATACTCTTAGAATGAGTTTTCTATATTAAAAAAAGTAATGAAAAATTTATAAATAATTATTTCACATTCCATACTTTTTGTTTTGGATAGTAGTATATTCAATTTAAATGCACGAATTTCAAAATGCTAAGGCTATCTTAGGATCAAGGATATGTCAAATTTGGTCAAGCTCTCCAACATAAAGCGTAGATTAAGTCAACCAAATCAAAACATTAAAAAATACTTTAGCCCAGTTTCGCCTAGTTTCACTTAAATGTCATTTTAAACAATTAATTTTAAATATTTTAATATAAACCAAATTAAGCTTTTAAATATAAATTAATAAAATAAATTATTGAAAGGTATCGCTTTTAGATCATACTTGTATGTACATACACAAAAGAAATGCAAGCCAATAGATCAAAACATGCATAGGGCTAGGCTACGTCAATAACTTATCAGTGTAAACAATATTGGGCAAGCTTTCAAAAAAAAAAAAAAAACTATATTGGGCTGGTTGTGAGTTGGCCCAGATTGAGACCTTCGCTTAGGATGCGAGCTATAAACAAACACCAATGTGGTGTTCAGATTAAGATGAATTATCAACATATATGGTTTAATTTCTAAACCCACAAAATTGAATAAAAGAAAAATAAATAAAGCAGACTTAGATGGGCTTAATTTAAAATTAAAAAATAATTAATATTTTCTGATAAAATTTTAAAAAGTAAATACTATTTCACAACAAACACTTACCAAATACAAAATGGTCTGGTTCTCGAGGTTTATGCTTCCAAGTAAAACAAGGCTCTGGTAGGGGATAAATTTTAAGTGGAGCGGATGTATGGTATATTTGTCCAAAAAAGAAAAGTTTTTAGGACTTAGATGGTAATACAAATTAAATGTTGGGTTTAAATGAAATTTTTTTCCACTTTTAGAAAAAAGAAGTACCCGAGTACTGCACCAAAGATTTATTCCCAGGTAGGGTGGTAATTAGGGTCAACACGACCTAACATGACACGACACAAATTTGATATAAATACGAATACACTCAACACAAACACAATACAAATTTTAAATCGGGTTAAAACTTTCGACATGAACATGACCTGATTATTTTGCAGGTTGAGTCACAACACGAAACGAATAATCCGCAAATTCATAGTGTATCGCTTATTATGCAATTTTACATAACACGACATGATACGAATAACTTGTCAATCCTAAATTGTGTTACTTATTATATAGGTCAACACGATACGATAAGACACATATAACCTATTTATGACACGATATGAATAATCTATAAGAAAATTAATGTGGGTCATTTTTGGGTTCGCGGGTTGATATACAACAGGATAGAAAAATTTTCGAATCTATTTTTATCAACTCAAACACGGCACAAATTTAAAAACGAGTCGATGCAAACACGAAATCTTCATATTACATGCGTGTCGTGTCAAGGAATCGTGTTTAAAATTGTCCCACTAGCTCCGGTTAGATTCGTATCCCCTAATCAAATTTAAATTGCACAAGCATATTTCATGTGCACGAGTAGACATTCCATTTGGATATGTTAATACATTAATTTAAGATATAAAAAATACCAGATAACAATTTTTTTTTTATAATTTTTGTTGCATGTATTGAGATTATTATTAATTATAACTCCAAAGTTAGAATTTTCTCATATTGTTATTTATTGTAGTTCAGAATGAGTTAATACTTTTTATATTTGTTTTACTTAGCAGTAATTGTAATATTCAGTAATTATCAAAGGCTAATCAAATGCTTGAATGTGTTTTCACCAAAAAATAAATGCTGGAATGTGAATAAAATTAGGGTTCGCTTTTTCTGCACTTACTGCAGATAAGTTATCTGCAGTAAGCCCAATACGACATCGTTTTGAGTGAAAATCATGGTATTTTTGTAATTTTAATTTATTTTAGGATTATTATAGTCTTTATAATTATAATTTTCTAATCTTTCAATCGCAAAACGATATCGTTTTGGAAGTAAATGCAGATAACTTATCTGCATTAACTAACTGCAGAAATATTTTTCTGATAAAAATATATATAAATCATTTCACTTATAATTTTGATTTCAATTTTAGTGTGTAACTGGATTAAAATACATTAACTATTTTTTTTGTTTAAAATAATTTATAATAAATTTTTGTTAAAATTAAAAAAATGTCACCTTTATATAATGAGATTAAATATTTTTTAAATTTAATTAAAGTCAAATATGCTATTATAAAATTTCTTCAATCTTTCGAAAATGTCACCTTCAAAGAAAAAAAAAAAAAAAGTACTAATCGTTGTATTTCCATTTTCTAATTCTTTTCAAAAACATGTAACCATCTTTTTTCCTCTCGCATATAAGTTAAAGGCGAAGATACAAAACATCCTGATATGTATCAATTCCAGAATCAATGTTTGTGTGCGTTACAATACTATCAGACATTCTGACAGAACAGTACAGTCTAATTCTCACAAATCAAGCGCAAACCTAACCTGGACCAAAATTCATCCTTTCACAATAATCATATACACAAATAACTATCATTAAATACATGTAATTAATATATACCAAAAACTAAAAGAGAGTGAAAAAATAAAAATAAAAATATATAGGTAGTAATGAGGATTAAGCTCTGCACAGCTCAGACTCAATTTGTCTTGGTTGGTCTAAAGCGGCAGCTAATCCAAAACCACAAGACACAAAAATCACATGAAAATTAAACCCCATAATGAAATCTAATTTTGGATTTCTTCATCCTCTATGTTCGTCTCTAACAAATCTAACTGCTTGAAGACAAAGTGGACAAAGTAGTAGCAGATGAAGTTCTAGGTGAGGGAGATGCATTCTTCAACACCACCGTTGGTAAAATACTTGTTTTTCTTCTCTCTTGTTCCTTCATTAACTCTCCCCCAAACAACTCTAACTTATCCAAGTTAGTGTTTTCCACTACCTTCTTTCCCTTAAACAAAACAGATTCCACATTCTTCTGCCCCAACATCTCCTCCGAAACTGCCAACAAATCCGACGCCGTTTTGCTAGACTTCACCTGCGTCGACTTGTTTGCCTTCGCCATTATCCCATTTGATTGAATCCGCACATAATTGCTCATCCGACACTCACCAAATGCCATTGATACAGCTTGATCAACCTACATTATTATTATTATTTTTAAATTCACATTAGAATATTTATACCAATAATTAAACCAACTTTTTTATTTTTAAATATAGATAAATGTGTTTGTTAGGTGACACATTCATTACTCTTCGCCTAACTACCAATTTATAACATTTTTTTTATTAGAAAAATATCATAACTTTTTTCATGGACATTTATAATTTATCAGAAATTATTAATCTAGTTTTAATATAAAATTTCTTACCATATCAGAAGCTCCTTCACCAGCGATCCTGACGAACCCTGACGGTGACTTAACGGCGTTAAAGTCTGACTCTCCGTTACCCAGGGACAGCACCAACAGGTCCGAGACGCCGTTGCAGAAGGGGAACTCGTGCTTGTTGTTCAACACGTGCGTGATGGCGACAGCCGTGGGATTGTTCATCGCGACCCCACCATCGACGGCCACGATCTTCGTCCTGCCGTCGATGGAACTTACATCCGTGGGGCCCATTTTGGCGGGGTCTGCTGACGTGGCAGCACACACGTCGCGCATCTTGAAATCGTAGCCGTCGATTTCCAGGGCGTCGGCGCGGGAGAAAACGAACGGCGCGCGAGTGTTGAGGTCGTAGCAGGGGATCAGAACCGGCTTCAGAGTGTCCTTCAGCGTGCACTCGCCGAACGTCTTCCGGAACAGCTTCTCCGCCTTCGACGATGCCGGCCGGAGAAACCGCCGGAGAATCCCCGACGACGGGGAGATCTTGCGGCGGTTGTCGATCATGAACTTCAGCGCCTCGTCGGCGGTGAACATAGGGAGGCCGTCACGGCCGCGGGTGAAGAGCAGCGCCGCGAGGATTCCGCCGACGCCGGAGCCTGCGACGGCGTCGAAATAGGCGGCCACGTGCGCGTTCGGGTTGCCGGACTTGCGGCGAAGGCAGTCCTCGAGGTGAGCGAGGGACTTGGCGGCGAGGATGCCGTCGGTAGCTCCGGCGCCGTCAATGCAGAGGATCCTGACCTTGCCGGCGGCTTGTTTGGCTGGTTTCGCGTCTTTTGGGGGAAATTGAGTGGAATTGGGAACTGAATTCTTGGGATTCTCGGTGTCGCCGTAGCCGAAGAGGAACTTGTTCTCCAAGATGGAGAAGATTTCGTAGGTGAGCTTGTCAACTTCGAAGGTAGAGTCAATCATGTTCAGTGCCGCCATTTCTGCAATTTCAGTGAAGGTTTTTTTAGAGAGAGAAAGTTAGAGAGAGAGAGAGAGAGGGAAAGAGACTTTGACAGTGATTTGTATCGTTGAATGTTGATGATGAAGAAAGGAGTAGAACGTGGGTTTATATAGTAAGGAATGAGAGCGAGTGAGTGTGATGATCGTAGAACATTCCTAAGATGGGCGATTAATCGCCACACGATTTGTATTTTTCTTTTACTTTATTTTAAATTAATTTAATACTGGGGGTGTGGGAGGAAGGAGGGAATAGTTTTAAAATTAGACGGGAAAAAAAAAGCAGTGTATTGAAAGAAAAGAAAAATCACAAAAAAGTTGCAATTCAACAACTTTATGTATGATGATGATGATGATGATGTGTATGAATTTAAAATTGAGTTGGTGGGTAATGTCTGTTGTGTTAGACCTCAGTCTCTATTTCCTTTTTGTGTTGCACCTTTTCTTCCAGGGAAATTGCTTTATTCGGGTTACTTTCATTTCAGCCAATAAATTTTAAAACAGAGTGGGGGGAAGGTCATGGAGTTGCACAACTCTGTTCTTGTTATTCCAATATTTAGTGCATATAATAAATAAAGGCGATTTGGTACACTACATTTTCACACTTCTATTTGAAAATTATAGTCGCGGTGTTATATTAAAAATGGACAAGTAAGTCATTTTTAGTCATTCCACTCACTTTTTGGGTAAGTAATTCACATTTTCAAGCATATGTGAATTAAATGCTAAAATTTAAAAGATAGTATATATATATATATATATATATATATATATATATATATATATATATTGTAAACAAATAAATGAAATGGATATTCTACAGCTTTGTTTTATTTCACTTATGTAACTACCTAATATATTAAAGTAGTAATATCTTAATATCTACTCTCTCAAAGAATTATATGTGCCATTCTTAACTTCTTTTCCTTTAAATTTAAGTTCTTTAATTAAAGTATATATAATGAATTTATTATAGTACACTTTTAAATTCTTTGATTCTCTTAGGAGGAATTTAATATAGGTAATGCTCGTTAGTGTCGTTATGCACTGCATCTATATCCTAACAACTTTATTACTAGCAAGATTAGATATAGATATCACAAGTCACAACTATATAATCTAGAGAGGATCAAGGGATAAGATACCTATCCTCATCAATCAAGCCAGTCGAGTATCTACCTTATAGATATTTCTGAGCGCATACCCTTGAGGTATCCCTGTATTGTTCATTAGTATTGAACATGTAGTATTAAGGGTTTAGCTTTCAATAGGTAGCCGACAGCCAAAAATTAATTATTTCGAGGCGTATAGATCAACAAAATGAGTTTACCTCTATCTACAAAGTATTTTTCATATACACAGTCAGAGATCGAACCCCTGTCAGCATGTTTAAGAAATCTAGCTATCTACCAACTGTTCTGGGCTTTGTTGGTGTCTTCCCCTCATTTTTCAATAATGAAATTCTACCAAAAAAATAAAACGAAATTATGTATGTATAATTTAGAAAACAAGCAATAAATTTTTAAAAAAAAGTGATTCATAATGGACTAGTAGTAATAGTTGAGGAGTTTTACTCTATTTAGATTCATTTACTGGTTTCTTACTTTAGGGATGCGGAATCTTAGAAAAACATTTCAAAATCTAGTTACATCACTTTCGTTGTGAAACATAACAGGTTAGTGTGCACTTAGATATTTTTTTTTAAAAAAATTCCTTTATAATGTGATTTTTAATTTTTTTTTAAAGCTACTTTTTCTAGCTTTTAATAAAATTACTAAAATTATATTTTGATTTTTTTATCTTCTTAAAAATTATCTATTTAATATTAATATTTTAAAATTATTTTTATAAAAAAGTACTTTTTCTTTTCAAAAAACATAAACAAATGAGCCATTATAAACAAAGTCCGACACATTTGGTAAATGGTTGAGTCTCTTAAGCATGCTGACAAAGATTTGATTCCTGGCCTTGTATATGAAAAAAACTTTGTTGGTAAAGGTAAAACTTACTTCAATGATCTCTACGCCTCGAAAGAATTAATCTTCTGTTATCGCCATGGGATACTTTGAAAAAACTCAAAAAATTGGGCCATTAGCCTTTTATCTTTACGGATTTTCCTACACCTATATATGTAGGGGTGTTCATCAACCGATCCAAACCGATTCAAACCGCGATAACCGAACCGAAAAACTGATAACCGAATAAACCAAAAACCAAAAAACCAAAAACCGAAAAAAAATCGCAAATTTTAATTGGATTGGATCGGTTTTCGGATTGGCAGATGAAAACCCATCCAATCCAAACCGATCCAATATATTAATTTCCCTCTACCTACTTGGGTCTTTTTCCAATCATAGCCCACAAATTTCTGAACCCAAGACCCATTAACTAAATCCAAGAAAAAATCTAATTACATCTCATCAACAAAATTTCATCTATATAGAGCTTCATATCTCACTGCCCAAAAAAAAAAACTATATTATTGTTTGCATATAATATGTACAAAAGATGTTATTTGCATAATAATCATAAAACAAATTTTAGGATTTTCAAAAAACCGAAAACCGATCCGATCCAAACCGAAAAAAATTAGATTGGATCGGATCGGATTTGAAAACAAATCCAAACCGAATGGATGGTTACATGATCAAACCAAAAGGATTGGATCAGATGATTTTTGCTTCCAAAACTGATCCAATCCAGACCGCGAACACCCCTATATATATATATATATATATATATGTAAATATTGGTTATTTCCTAACACACACACACATATATAGGTAGGATCCTTTGACACCAGTGTCAAATTTCAAATTTGACACCTCATCTAATAGTTATTAGATCAAAAAAGATCAATGACTCTGATTTGTAAGCATATGACATCATTGATTTTTTTTTATCTAATGGCTCTCAGATGAGATGTCAAATTTAAAATTTGACACTAGTGTCAAATGATCCTACCTCATATATATATATATATATATATATATATATATATATATATATTATCCTTCTCCCAAATATGCTGTATTAAAGTTTTAGGCATATGAATTGAATAAAAAAAACAAAAGATAAGCATTAATGGGAGAACACTGAAAAGTTAATTTCAAAGGCGAATTATGATAGTACACCATACCAGAAAAAATTAATGTCATGAATCTTGTGTCATTAAAATCTCTCTCATAATCTCTTATCCACTCTACGAAATTTGTACTTTCTATGTTCAATGAATGGCTACTAAGAAAGCCGTCAAGATATAATAGCTGGTTTATATTTTTATTCTCCTGAGTAAGAATCCAACATTTGATGCAAAAACCGTGGTAGATTTTGCCTTATAGTCTTTTCTTACTCTTCATAACATTGCCAAATCTAACAGTTTGGTTCGTGGCATTAAAATTTACGAGCTAACACCAACAAAAAAAAGTAGCCCCATGCATCCAATTTGTGAACTTTCTTTAATAATTTGGACATTAATGTTACAGATGAGATTCGCAATCACACACCCCATGTCACGTCCTGCTCAACGCCATTGCTAATATCTCTTGCTCTCACTGTGAGGGTCAGAGGGAAAATCTCAGTAGGGCCTCTCACAAAGATGTGGTCTCTCAGATCTTGTTACCAATAATAACTCTGTAGGCTTCTCTCACTCTCTTTCTCTCTCTGCCTTTTCCTATACAGCCTGTTATCTTCTTCGTCCCTTTACCCTTCTCCTAAAAAAGTTCATGCATGCACTGTACGGTTGTACCGACATTCAACTCGAGCCAAATATTTTCTTTTTCTCCACTTTCCCTCACACTACTATTTTAATATCTTTAATTTTTCTTTTTTTGCTATATATAAAATGAAAGATTATTAATAGAATGATAAAATTTTTAGTATTTCATTAGGAAATAGCTTAGTCAAATGTAATTGTATTTATATATTTGAGACTATTTAGTGACTTGCTTAATCTTGACGTAAAAAACTTAAGTAGTAGACATTTTTAAAAATAAAATCAGTACATATGTAATATCTAAAACAACAAATATTTTGAAAAAGAGTGAGTAGTTCATGAGCATGTAATTTTGTGTTAGCTATTGTTCTTTGTAAATCTTCTCCAAATGTTCTTGTCTTTAAGACAAAAAGAGAAAAAAAAAATAACAGACCAGGATTACCCTAACATGAATTTAGCCACACCCGTATGTCCCACAGTGGATGAGCATATATCTATCCATTTGGCTCTATTGGCTAACCGTACAAACAATTCAATTTTACGTACAACTCAATCATAAATATGTGATTATCTACCTCCCTCTTCCCTTTTCTCTTTCTTCGGTTCACTTCAATATTTTTTTTAAATATCTAAAGTATTATATTTAAATTTTATCTTAAAAATATAATTAAGTCAAAAATGTAAATTGAATCTTTAAATTTCCATTAATTTTTATAAATTTTTATATAACCCTATGATTTTTTAAAATAAAATTTATAATATAATATTATTTCATTCATTTATTTTTTAGAAGAGGGTATCAAAATGCTTTATATATTTTTTAATAGTTGAAATGATTAAAAAATACAGTTGATGAGCAATTAAAATACAGTTGTACGTTCGGACAGTACACCTCGCAAACCGTACCATGAACATGTACCAATGTACCAACTGCTAAGTGCTGAGCTGTGGTGAACAGACTCATGCTCTGCCATGACCCCAAAACCAAAGGGAAATCACATATATCCTATCAAATTAGTATAGAAGATGGCAATTGGGAAAAAATAAGAGGAAATTGAAGAGAAAGAGGACGAAAGTGATCGCGATTCCACATGAATTTGTTGGTACATTATGCAATTACGATTTGGTTGGTGCTGAGAATTGATATTTGACAGGCTTCGATATTTACTATGCTTAATAAGTTGAAGTGGAAGTTATAGATGAGTACTTTTTTGGGAGATATGAACAGTAGTAAAGTACTTACATATGGGGTCAACAAAAGGACGAAGGTCACACCATTTAAGAGCTGTGTATGAGAAAGCCATAGAGATAAATTGCAGAGTTTTCAAATGAAATAAAAGGGAACTGTTTTTACACTGTCGGCGGCACATGAATTTGTTCATAACTTCTTGGCAGTAGTATATTTGTATAAAGTGGAGGTGAATTAAACCGAATGAAACTTAATTAAAATGCATGCTTTGAAAATATTTGAATGTTTATGGATGAGAAAATTGTTCAGTTTATTCTATATATGTTGTTTTTCCTAATACTCTGGAGCTACTCGGGCGTGTTCAAGTTATTGGAATGAATAAATACTAAGTAAAGAACGTAACTAGAAATCATGGTAGCAAATTTATGTTGAATATTTATAGGAAAAAAGTTTTGTCCTTGTAAAGGAACTAAATTATGTTCTTTCACCTCCTTATAATTATGAAGTATATAATTATAATAATAAAATTGTATTTTTTTTCACATGTCAGCCAACAGTTTATAAAGAGAAAAAAAAATATAACTTTAATATTATAATTATGTACTCTCCGAAGTATATAGTTACAAAGGGTAAAAGAACAATCATTAGTTGACTAGTCTAAAAAAGTTAACTCTCGCGAGGACGAAGAGATTTATATCTGAAACCGGATTAGCTGGATCTGTCAGGACTTCGGATATTGGTTAATATTCAAATAAAAAATAAATATGTAATTTAAAAGATTAAATGCGGATTTAAAACAGTCTATTGAAAAAATCGAAAAATTGATGAGTATATTTTTACAATTTCATAGTTTGTTATACATGTGCATCATCACATATTCAATCACTAATTTTTCAATCAATAGTTATAATTATGTATTTTATTTTCTAAAGTACACTCCACTTTAGAAAATATACTCATCAATTTCTAAGAGTCAAATTCATATAAAAGAACGATACATGTATTTTTTTTTTTACGAAGATGCTATGGTTTACAATTATTTAGTGGTGGACGGAGACATAGAGCTACATAGTAAACCATCATTATTAACTTATTTTCTTTTTGTGAAAATTAATGGGAACTAATGACAATTAAGTTATTTTTATGGTTGACTTTTAAATGTCCAAGAGGCAAAAAGTAAGAGTTGACTCACGTACGCGTGCCCTTTGTATCAAAAGCCATACCTTCCATCATTCTCCCCTTAATTTTGAAGAGATTATTTTGTCATGCTAGTTGCCCATATTTGAATCCATATGTATAGAGCTTCCAAGTTCCAACAAATTCATACTTTTCAATTTTAAGTATAATTTAAAATTAAATTACCAAGCAAAGGAAACAATCTGATGAGTCCCTATCTCTCACCATGTGAGTTGAAGCGTTTTTCTCTAGTTATAGCTTCTTCGATTCAGGTCAAACCTTGAAAAGCTCACTATACTCACTTAGATGATAAGTCATTGTGATCCCGATTTAATTTGAATAACTACGATCACATTTCCTCACACATCATTTTCAAGTCGTTATCACAATTACTTGCCGGAATCAACATAGATTCCCGGTAGTGATTGAACGAACTCGATAGGTCCTCTAATGTGACAGCAGAATCATAATCCAAAATATTACTAAAACTTAAAAAAGAAACATGAACCTACCTGAGAGTGAAATGTTTCGCTTTTCATCCTTCCTTAGATAGCGGGTCAACAAAATCATAGCATCTATTTTTATGCACAGTATCGTAGCCTTGCTTTTCATAATCTGGTTTTAATTAATTACACCCTTAATGGGTCCATGCCATATTTGATAAAATCGTTAACTTTCCTCACGATTTCCTCGCACAGTCACCGACGCCCAAGTACATTGCTCTCAAAATTAAATAAAATGAAAACTATATATCCACCAAATAAAATAAAATGAAAATGTTAAGAAGGACAATGGCATCAACCAGCAACGGATATTTCTAAATCTTGGGCATGTATGTGGGTAGGGACACCGCCAAAGTAAGCGTTAGGTGAGAATAGAATTTGCAATTTTGCATGTCAAACTTAATTAGAAGCTAACATTGTCGCCACCAATTATTGTCGGGTCACACTCATCCATAATCCAATTAATTAGTATCACGCTTCTTTTTCACCAGACAAATGGGTTTGTTTTAGGCTTCTTAATGATGGGTTTAAACCTTTAATCATTGAGGCTTGTTTGAGTAAAATACGTGAGCCTGAATAAAGTGTCTGATGATAGTAGAAGAATTGCCTCTGCTCGCACGCTTGTACACATTCCATGGGGCCATCCATTTTATTTGAAATATCGAAATCGTTGACTCATGGCAGCATGCAAATTTGTATTATTCATATTTTTGTTAATTGTGTCTATTGGTTGCCTCAAGAATTTGGTATATTATGTTTGCAAAAAAAAGGAAAAATAATTTGGTATATTATTGTTACGGTACCTAGGATAACTATTTTGCACCATCAATAGCCTTTTATATAATGTGATTTTTATATATTCATTCAACTTTTAAATTATAATTCCTTATGAGTGGCGGAGCCAGAAGAAAATCCCACCCAGTGCCAAAAAATCCAACCACATAGAATTTAGTCAGTGCCAATATTGTATTATTTTTAAAAATTCAACCAATGCTAAAATTGTACTATATTTTTTAAAGTATATCTGTACCATTTTTTAAAATTAGCTGGTGTGTTGACAGCTTATACTAGCTAACTACCGAGTAGCTTCGCCACTACTTACGATCCTCCTTAACTCTATCAGACTAGTTGAATAATTGATAAATTAGTTGAAAAAATCAAAAACTTTTAAATTTTAATTAACAGTTATATTATTGTTAAAGTACGTATTCTAACTCTGTTCAATAACGTACACCATGCGAACTAGTATTATTCGTATTTCTGTTAATTGTGTCTACTGGTTATTACAATAAGAATTTGGTATATTATTGTTAGGTTCACCTAACAATAGGTACCCTAAGAATATAATTAGAGTAACATTTTTTAATTTAATTTTCAATAAAGCTTATAACCTGCTACACTATAGGCCAAAGGTATTTCATTACCATTGTTAGGGCAATATCAGGCATGTGATTAATCAAACACTAATGTCATTGTCGTTGCCGTCTAAACGGTACGCTTTTGCTATCATCTTGTTACTATCAATATGATTTTAAGCACTTTTGTAGCTACATATGTTTTCTGTTGCTGTTACTTTCACCATTTTATTATTTATATTATTATATACGATATAGCAATAGTCAATGCTCTATAATACCACAACCGACGACAATAGTGGTTTTTGCTTATTTTCAGACATTCTTTTGCCAAGTAGTGCACGTATTATTAATTAGTATATTTTCACAAAAAAACTTCCATAAGTTGGATAGGCCAGTGATTGAAAAAATACAAATATAATTAATATACAAAAACTTTGGTTAAGAAAAACAAAGTCACAAAATAATTAATAAGTTAGCTTTTCCCCCCCTTCCAATTATCAAATATTTGAAAGGTTAATTCACATAAGTATACTATTTGAGTCGTAACTTAATAGTGAATTGTTTTTCTTTTTTATAGTAGAAAATATAGATTGTGGGAAAACAGTCCTTTTGTAAGGTTAGAGAAGATCACCAACCTCAAGGAGGATTAATGGTGAGATTACATATTACCTAAAAAAAAAAAACTTAAAAATCAAATCCAAATCACAACTAGATGTTTGAGAAGTGTGTCAACCATATATACATTAGTGAATTCTTTTATAAACTAACAAAACATTGCATAATCATAAACAAAATGTCATTCAAGGCATATACCAAAAGCATATATCTTCCTTTAAAAATAGGGAGTTATGTTGGCATTTAACTTTAAAAAATATTAATCAAAGAGTAATGCAGTATACCGGAATAAGCCGAAGAAAGAAGGAATCAAGTACTTTGCTCCAAAATTTTGTTCCAAAGGAACACACAACCTACACTAATGGAGGTGCAACAGACAACGGGATTTATATATAAACTATATGTGTGTGTTTTGTGTGGGATAAAAAGCCAGGTAAAATATGATTTAAATAGTCGCCATGTCGGATGGTTCAGTACAAGATGCAAATATGGGAATAATATATACTATTAATCGTAGTCATACCCATGGTATTACTGTATCTTATCTTATGCATATCTTATACGCAACACTAAATATTAAATAGGGTTTTATAAGAGTTATGTTGTAGGAAAAGTGATTGTGTAATGTTATAGAGATTCGTTTTGCGTGCCTTAATTTTTTATTTATTTTTTTGTTTTAAAAAGCGTGGGCCCCACAAAATATTGTGAGAGTAGGAAAGTTTATTGTGTTATGTTAAAGGATAAAACGAAAACCCTATTAAATATTAAACACATTGTCTACACATACCAATATATTATATATATGAATTAAAAAAAGGACATACACGTGTGAAAGAAGAGAAAATGCATAAAAAAGAAAAAGAAAAAGAAAAGACTCAGACAAAATAGGGAAGGTGACATTCTTGGACCGAAGAAGCTTTCACAACTAGTAGTACACATACATAAAAAAATGAAATAAGGTTCAATTATTTTTCATTTTATTTGGTTGTTGTTGTCATTTTCTTTTGTTCTGTAGTTTGGTTGGCCCAACAAAATATAAGGTTGAGATGCATGTATCGCAGGTACTGGCTAAGGAATGCGGGCCACCATAAAGACAGGGGTCTGGTGGGAGAGATTCCCTACCGACAGTGTTTCATGCTCGTAGAAGGGTCAAAATAGGGACACTTCCCTAGAGATATCAATGGTGCTGGCATATGGAAGATACCTAGTGTAATAGAAATATCATATGGTGGACTTGTGAATCTTGGTGCAGATTACATTGCATCGAAGGAGAAACTTCAAAGAAATCTGATAGTGAATTTTTAAAAGGGAAAAGACAAGGATCTGTTTCATCATCTTTTCCTCTCATATTGTCATAATGATTTGAAATATATTGTCCGCTAAACAGTGGATAACGTTTTGATACATGACTCGCATTAGCATTATACAAAATAATTCCTAAGAAAAGTATGTTTTATCTTTGAGTTATAAGATAATACCTATTTAACATTTTTTCATTGATTTAATTTTCACTCATTGATAAATTATATCATGATGACACTTGTTATAAGCTATGATATATCGACATTTCAAAATCTTTAACGTGTCGTATTTGACACTTTTCGATACTCCAATACACGTTGAAAATACTCAAAAAAGGGTTTAGAGGTTGTACTGTGTTGTGTTTTTAGTTCCAACTATTAGATTCGTTGAATTACGATTCTCATTTTATTGAGATTAATATAAATATTTGAGATATCTTATGTTTCTTTGCAAAATTGATGAATATTATAAGTTTAATTTTATTTTTTATTAAATTATTAAATATTAAATATAACCTATATTACATAAATTAAAAATATTATTTAATATCAAAACATGTTCTAATATGTCGAAATCTAATATTTTTTAAAATTAACGTTTCGGAGTATCGTGTCGTATTATGTCTTGTGTCCTGTATCAGTGCCGATGCAAGATAGCTTATAAGTGTTGCAATAATCCTAAGCTTACTTTGTAGCAGTCCAGCTTACTATTGGCCCAAACAAATCATCTCAGAAGCTTACAACGAGGCCCAATACATCTGCCCCGGTAATTTGGAAGTGTACAAACTCAATTAGCCCAATTCCCCACTGGCTTCATAAGCTGTTTTGTTCTTTAACCTTCCAATTTTCAAATTCAAGCAATTCATTCTAAACTTTAGGATAATAAGTTTGTTGTAACAAACTATGATCAATATGGTAAAAGTAATGCAGAGGATAGAAAAAAAAAACTGCAAGAAATTCTTATCTCCTTTCTCAGTTCTCTTCCCATTTTCATTCTATGTTAAACTAGCCTCTATGCACTTTGGTGTTTTCTTTTCCTTTTCAATCTCCAAGGGAGAAAAAAGAAAAAGAAAAAAGCCACCTATGAGAGATGATGATAGGGAATAAGAAATTCACACTCTCTTCGAGGGAGAGTACCTCCACAACTAAAATTAACTACTGAAATTCTTCACTGCTTTATTACAATCAGTTCTTCCTTTAAATAGATTAAGAGGAAGTATTTGGAGGAATACAAATAACAGAAGGTAAATGACGAACGACATACAAATGCAACATGCACACCTAAACAAATAGCAGTATTTCCCGTAAATTCCGGAACCCTTCTAACAACCTCACCCTACCCCATGGTAACCTCACCATATCACATGGTGAAGTCTTTCATCCATTTTGGCCTCGTACGATTCCTCTTAGCCCACCTTCCATTTTGCTTAATCGCTTGCCCTTCAATGTGGGCTGTGTTCCCTTCTTCTTCACGATCCACTTGTTCTTCTTCAGTGATTGCATCTGCATTGGGCTGGCCCGTATCATCCCCTTGGTCTTCCACAAACACCTTGCCCTCAAGGTGTAGCTTTGGATAATCGACAAGTAACTCAGGCAGGTACTCCTACGTGGCATCTTCTGGCAAGAGCCCACTCCACTGAATCAATACTTGTTCCTGTCTAGTTTGTGCGCTAACTTTCTCAGCTAAAACCAACGCAGGCTGTACCAAAGGTTGATTATCCGACACTAAAGGAGGCAAACTTAATTCCGAATGCACACTGGAACCATAAAATGGCTTAAGTAATGATGCATGAAAAACATCATGGATTTTAGACCCTTCTGGCAATTGTAAGCGAAAAGCCACCTCCCCGATGCATTGAGTGATCTGATAAGGACCATAGAACCTTTTTGCTAGCTTCTGTACCCGTTTTCCAGCCACCGATTGCTGGCGGTATGGCCTGAGTTTTACCAAGACCCAATCTCCTTCGTGAAAGGAATGATCTTTCCGTCCCCTATCTGCTACTTCCTTCATCCGCTGTTGTACTTTAGTCAATTTTAATTTTAGCTTAGCTAAAATTTCATCTCTGCTGGTCAATTCATAGTCCACTGCTTCCACTGAGCTGGAGTTGCTCACATACTGAGGTAATGACGGTGGTTTCTTGCCATAAACGACCTCAAAAGGAGAAATGCCTGAAGAAGAATGGATAGCAGTATTGTAACACCATTCTGCCCATACAATAAACTTACTCCAAAGCCGCGGTTTGTCCATTACGAACGCTCGGAGGTATTGTTGCAAAGTTTTATTTACTACTTCCGTTTGCCCGTCACTTTGAGGGTGATAAGCAGTGGAGAAACGCAGCTTGGTGCCACTCAACCGAAACAACTCCTGCCAGAAATGACTTAAAAACACCAAATCGCGATCAGAAATGATGCTTTTTGGCATCCCATGCAGTCGGCAGTACATATGGGCAAATAAATCCGCCACTTTAGCAGCTGTGTAGTGAGTTGGAAGTGACCTAAAATGTGCTGCCTTTGAGAGCCTATCGACAACAACCAAAATCACAGTGTAGCCACCCAAAAGTGGTAAACCCACCACAAAATCCATTGAAATGTCTTCCCATATATGAGTTGGTATGGAAATCGGCTGCAGTAAACCCAAGGGGGGGTGTGTTGGGAGTTTTGATTTGTTGACACACCATACAGCTTTTTACAAACTCCGTCACTTCTTTCTTCATGTCCTCCCAGAGGAAATTCTCGCTCAACCGTCCCATGGTTTTGGCTATGCCGAAATGACCACCTACTGGGGACGCGTGAAACTCCTCCATTAGTAATTTCTTGAATGGAGACAGCGCTCCTAAGAACAGACGACCTTTGCGCATCACTACCCCCTGAACCAACGAGAAATCAGGGTGATGCTCAGGTGTGGTTTGCAGCTCCAAGACCAATTGCTGCATATCAGGTTCTTGTGCATATGACTCCTTGATTTTGGCTATGATATCACAGTGAGGCACCGTGATGGCAGCCATCTGTGCAGGCCCTTCATGGCATCTAGATAGAGCATCAGCTACCCGATTTTCAGTACCTGGTTTGTACACAATTGAATAATCGTAGCCCAACAGTTTGGCCAGATAATAGTGTTGCTCAGGAGTCTGAATGACTTGTGTCATCAATTCACGCAAACTCTTCTGATCCGTATGTATGATGAAGCGACGGCCCAAGAGATAAGGCCTCCATTTTTTAACTGCAGCTGTAATAGCGTGTAGCTCGCGGACATAAGTGCTGGCTGTGAGCAACTTAGTGCAAAACTTTTTGCTAAAAAAACTGACAGGATGACCATTCTGCAGAAGGACCGCTCCCATGCCCAGCCCTGACGCATCCGTCTCGATAACAAAATCGCTATCAAAATTTGGCAAGGCCAATACAGGGGACTCGGTCATGGCTTGCTTCAGTGCTTCAAACGCCAATTGAGCCTTGGGATCCCACGCAAATGCATCCTTCTTCAACATGTCGGTTAATGGGGCTGCTATGGAGGCATAATTTTTCACGAACTTCCGGTAGAATCCTGTGAAGCCTAAGAATCCTCGTAATTGTTTCAAGTTTCTGGGTAGAGGCCATGACACCATCGCCTTTATCTTTTCTGGATCTGGTCCCACACCCCTGCGAGAGATTATGTCACCCAGGTACTCTAGTGATTCCTGCGCAAAGAAACACTTGGATTTCTTTAGAAAAAATAGGTTTCGCTTCAGTTCAGTAAGAACCTGTTCCAGGTGAGAAACATGATCGTTCAAGGTGCGACTATAAACTAAAATATCATCAAAAAATACAATAGCAAATTTACGCAGGTAGGGTTTCAACAGGGAGTTCATGGTGGATTGGAAGGTCGCCGGCGCGTTACACAGGCCAAAGGGCATTACCAGGAACTCGTAGTGCCCTTCGTGTGTGCGGAAAGTCGTTTTTGCTGTATCACCCACGGCCATGCGAATCTGGTGATAGCCTGCTCGCAAATCCAATTTAGAAAACCACTGCGCCCCATGGAGTTCATCTAGAAGCTCGTCGATGGCTGGAATTGGAAACCGATCCTTGTGAGTGATGGCGTTCAAAGCTCTATAATCGACGCAAAATCGCCATGTCCCGTCTTTCTTTCTCACCAACAGAGCTGGGGAAGAGAATGGGCTGATGCTCCTTTGAATTATTTCGGAGTCCAACATCTCAGCCACCAGCCGCTCGATTTCCCGTTTCTGGAAGTGCGGATATCTGTAAGGACGTACGTTAACGGGATCAGCGCCAGCTTCTAAGGTGATGTGGTGATCTGCGGTGCGTGGAGGGGGGAGCTCCGTCGGTGTGTCAAAAATGGTGTCGAACTTTAGCAGGAGCTGTTCTATCTCACACGGCCACCCTAACACTGTAGTCGTCTTCTCAATGGGCACAACTTGGAGATGAAACATTTCTGCTATGGCTTGGGTTGAAGCCCATCTTTTAAGTTGGGCCGCTGATACTGTTTGAAGTTTAGGAGACTGGGCCCCCATTAGTTGCACTACCTGCCCATCTTGAACAAATTTCATGGTCAAAGCATCATAGTCCGTCAATATTGGGCCTAAAGTTTTGAGCCACTGCACTCCCAGCACAAGGTCTGCTCCAGTAATAGGTAATACAAAAAAATCCACAGAAAACTTATGCTTATCTAATAGTAAGGAAACTTGCCTGCATACTGATGAACACGTCATCTCCTCACCATTTCCAGTCACAACTGAGAAAGTTTGGGCTGCTTGTGCGCCTAGGCCCAAAAACTTGGCAATCCTTTCCTGCATGAAATTATGGGTGCTGCCGCTGTCAATTAAAACGGCTAACTCAGTTTTTCCAATTCGACCTTGAACACGCAAAGTCTGAGGGATACTGTGACCCATTAATGCATTGAAACTGATCTGAACCGCATTGGGCTCAGAACTTGTCTCCAACGGCCCAGCTTCCCTAGGGCCCTCTGTTGAGTCATCTCCTGGGTCAAACAATTCGTTCACGTCATGCTCAGGTGGTACAATTAACATCATAAATTGTCTCTTACACTTGTGGCCAAAATGGTACTTCTCATCACAGTAAAAACAAAGTCCCTTTTCTTTCCGTGCCTGTGCCTCTTCGGGGGAAATCCTTTTGATCTGGGGTTTGGTATTCGTTGGTACTGTTGCCTTTGCTGCTGGAGTGACTGTGCTCTTTGGAGGCTCCGTGTTGTAACCAGAAGAGGAGGTTGCAACACCTTTCCCTTTCTGTATAGTGGACACGTCGTTCAGCTTATCTTCTTGGAGACGTGCAAGGCCAATAGCCTGAACGAGAGATGCCGGTTGCAGCGCCATCACCTCTCGGCGAATATCCGGTTTTAGCCCCGAAATAAAACAGCTCAAGAACGCGTGAGCTGGGAGGCCAACGATCCGATTCGCCAATGCTTCGAATTGGGTCTGATATTCACGGACCGTCGTTGTCTGCGTCAATTTGAAGATTGCCCCTTTTGGATCCTCGTACTGGGACGGAGCAAAACGCAATTCAACTGAATGCAGAAAGTGTACCCAGGAAGGAAGCTGACCATTCGCATGCATCCATTGAAACAACCCCAACGCTTCTCCTTCCATGTAAAAAGAAGCGATGCGCAGCCGTTGGTCATCAGAAGTTTGATGGTAGTCAAAGAACTGCGAGATTTTGAAGATCCACCCTAAAGGGTCAGATCCATTGAACCGCGAAACATCTAACTTCATTCTTGTGTTCGGACTGAGGAAAGGCGGAGGACTTGGAATACTTCCTTCGCTGCTTGGTGCCTTGTGTTCCATGGCTGCAACTTTTCGCATTAAATTCTGCATATCTGCTTGCATCTGTTTCTGAGCTTCTAGCATCATACCCATGGCATTTTCGAACTTTTCTTGTGAGATGGATGGAGAGCCGGTCATGGTGGCTCTCAATGAAAGCACCACTTGATAGGGAATAAGAAATTCACACTCTCTTCGAGGGAGAGTACCTCCACAACTAAAATTAACTACTAAAATTCTTCACTGCTTTATTACAATCAGTTCTTCCTTTAAATAGATTAAGAGGAAGTATTTGGAGGAATACAAATAACAGAAGGTAAATGACGAACGACATACAAATGCAACATGCACACCTAAACAAATAGCAGTATTTCCCGTAAATTTCGGAACCCTTCTAACAACCTCACCCTACCCCATGGTAACCTCACCATATCACATGGTGAAGTCTTTCATCCATTTTGGCCTCGTACGATTCCTCTTAGCCCACCTTCCATTTTGCTTAATCGCTTGCCCTTCAATGTGGGCTGTGTTCCCTTCTTCTTCACGATCCACTTGTTTTTCTTCAGTGATTGCATCTGCATTGGGCTGGCCTATATCAGATGACGTGTATAATGGAGAATATGACACAATCAATTTCTAAAGTTAATGTAAATAAATTATCTACATTCGCTCTCAAAACTACGTCATTTTTTGTATTGAAAAATTAAAAAATTATAATGAAAAAGACTATTATAACGCTAAAATAAATTATAATTACAAAAATACCTTAATTTTCGCCTTAAAATGACGTCGTTTTAAGCTCACTGTAAATAAGTTATTTACATTGACCGTAGAAAAAACGAACTCTTTATTTTTACTTATAACGAATACCTAGCATGTGGAATCCGGACGATATGACACAAGTTTTTCATAAATAACTTCATCAGATATTGATTCAATCCAAGCATTATGAAATACAGAATAAATGGGTATAACTGATTCCTCCTTGAAATTATTATTGTATTATTCAATAACTTTTTACTATATATCAAAATCCACTACTATAACTTTTTTCTATCATATTAATTATATTTATAAAATATACTGTTATCCAAAATTATCTATTTTTTACTAATATACTAAAATTTAATGTGATAAATATATTTTTGAAATATATAAAAATTAGAACAATTTGACGATATTCTTATTTTTATTTAATTTTTACGAGATTTAGTACAAACAATAATGAAATAGATAATTATAATTATTTAATCACTGCATGCGCGTATGTGTGTGCTTGCGTGTTCAATCCATTTTTATCTCCAAAAGTTGTCGTGAAATTATAAAATTGATTTACTTTTTATTTTCCTATTTCACTTGTGTACGTATAAAATCTATTTAACTCTATTTGGATTTCAACTTGTAAATCAAATTGAATAAAATTAATTTCTAAATCATATATAATCAATTTTATCAAACACGTTGTTGATGCATTGCTAAAATCCATAGTTAGTATATGGGCGAATTTTTATTGGGAACAATTTGTTGCCAAGGCATTACATATTTGGGTATATATATTTAGGGTTTTGTAGTTCTTCTTCTGTTATTGCAAAATTTTTTCTTTGTAGCAACACTAGTATACGGTTTCGTATCCTGGCGTTTTTTTTTTTTTTTTTTAAGAAAAATAAAATAAGTGAGATTCATTTGCTTGTGTCTGCTGTATCCAATAAAGTTTTGCAGCCACATTAGTATATTTATTCCCACTCTGAAAGGGACACTTCATGTAATGGAAAAAGAAAAAAACTTGAAAGTAGAAAAAAAAAAACTCATTTTTTATGATGTACCGACATTTCAAAAACTTTGACACGTCGTGTCCGACACTTCCCAACACTCCTCGACACTCCAAAATAGATTCAAAAAAGGGTTCAAAAGTTGCGTTGCATTGCTTTTTAGTTCCAATTATTAGATTCGTTGGATTACTATACCATTTTATTGAGTTTAATATAAATATTTGAGATATCTTATGTTTCTTTGCAAAATTGATGGGTATTACAAGTTGAGCTTTATTTTTTTGTTAAATTATTGAATATTAAATATAATATACACTATATATTTTAAAAATACTATTTAATATCAAAAAATGTCCTAACGTGTCAAAATTTAATATTTTTTTACAATTAACATATCGAAGAGTCGAATAGTATCATGTCCCGGTGTCAGTATCCATGCATCATAATTCACTTTTATTGGATTAAGATTTGTTATTTTCTTTCTGGAATTTCAAAGACATTCTGGTTTCAATCTTATTATTTCTCTTACGTTTGTATATATGTCATTCTTGGCATTTTAGTCTTAATTTTAGCAGGTTCTGGTTAGGTTATGTGTGTTAAATTCCAAAATTCAAGGAAAACAAATCTAGAAACAAAATCAACTTAAAAGCGTGTGCAACCTCTCAAAGTCAAATAAGATCCCGATAACTACAAACTATTCTAAATTTAACCAAGAAACCAGCCAAACCCAAACCCTATTTTAAGCATATTCAGTCTGGAAATCCGGTTTCCAAGCACAAACCAAACCACTTCAAATACATTCAAATACACCCACACCCAAGTTGCCCTCATTCCATAAACGAGCCTCTCTTCCTTCTCCTAATTCCCTCTATTCTCTGCTCTCGGCGACCACTTCCTTAATTAGGAGAAGGAATTAAGAACAATGGAACATTTCACCAAAACTCTTCTCTTCATTGCCTCCATCTCTTGCATCCTCGTACACACAAACGCTGTTCCCACAACTCGAACCCCACAGGCTCGGGTGTGGGCCCTATGTAAGCCCACAACGAACCCAGTCCTTTGTTACAAAACCATATTACCACGTGCCTTTGGTAAATTCAACATTTACAAGGCCCTCGAGGTTGAGGTCATAGCCACACAGAACCAGGTTAAGAGAACCTCTTCTCTCATTGCTTTGTTGCTTGCGAAACAAAGTCTCTCAAAAAGCTTGAGAGAATCACTCACCACGTGCCAGGAACAATACAGCAACATGATTGACGACATCGATATCACCATTAAGGAAGTTGCGAGACGTAACGTTGTGGAGGCACGCTTCAAGTTCAGTGCTGTTTTGTCATATCAAGCTTCTTGCAACGATGAATTCATTGATGGACCTTCACCGATTGCGAATGAAGCGCAGGGAGTGTACGACCTTGGTGGAAATTCCTTGGATCTCATGAAAGCCATTGAAGATAGAGAGGCTCGTCGTGAAAGCAAAAAGCATTCAAAACCATCATCATCATCATCATCATCGCCTGCAGTACCAAACCCATGCAAGGGTGTTATTGGAATTTGCGGTTAAGCTGCATCACTCTAACGGAAATTTCGACGATACTATGGGAGTAACGAACTTGGTCTACCTTTTTACAAAATAGGGAAAATTCTTTTCCTTTTTTACCTATATTTTTCTTTATATTACTCTTCAAATCCCAAAAACTTAACACTTTTGGCATGTATCTACTTACATCCGCTGCATCAAAGGTTTTCTCCACTATGACTAAGGGACACATTAATTCTTCTTTCAACACCGAACTCATTATTTTTCTTTTGTAACATTGATTGTAATATTCTGACTCTGATTTTTCTTTTTCTTTTTGTGATTCACTTATGTGTGTGGGAGTTAATTACTAAATCATGTGATGGTAATCCTGACGAAGAAAGAAGAAACTATGACTTTTTTTTTTTAAATGCCACATTCCTTGATTAAAAAAATTGAATAGGAAAGAATATACGTATTTTTTTTTGGAAAAGATTACAAGGAAAAGAAAGACAAGAAAAAAAAAAACTACTTGCAGAAAAAAAATTTGAATAGGAAAGAATATACGTATTTTCACATTACAATCAACCGTCTAAATTTATATAATACATATTTTTCTTTAATATTTTTTTAAGAATGTGAGATTTCTAATACATATACTAGTATAATTTTTTAAAGGAAGGGTAGTTATTTGATGGTATTCTAACAAAATAAATTGATATAAAGTTACTGGCTTTGCTTGATTCCCTGATTTAAAATAAGTAAAAAGTATTTCTCCAGTCACCGGAGATAAAATTATCTTCAGTAAACTCAAAATAATGTCGTTTTGGGATTATAAGATTAAAAAACTATAATGATAAAGACTAATAACTCTGCAATATATTAGAATTACAAAAATATCTTGATTTTCATCCCAAAACAACGTCGTTCTGGACTCACCGGATATAACTTATCTCTATTGACTGAAAAAATCTTTTACCCTTGAAAAAAATATGAGAGCTGCCCAAATAATTATTGTTCTAGTGACGATCCAATTAAATCTCATAATTTAACCTGCGTAGAGGGCAATGAATTCAAATCATAAGAATAGTAATTCTTGAAATGAGAAGAAACACAAACCTGAAACAAAATTTGTCAGGGTCATTAGAACGGTAGATATCAATTAGTATCTAAAGAAATAAATAAAAATGAGAGCTTAATATTTTATTGTCTTTTTTTTTTGGAAATATTCCAATCGGTTCATTGCTTCGCAACTAATCCGATTCGGGGCGAGTCCAGGATTAAGGCTTTAAACCCCTCCCAAAGGTGGTACTGGAGAGATTCGAACACATGCTCTCACCCCCACCGCTTTCACTCCCACCTCAGATTCGAACACATGCTCTCACCCCCACCTGCTTAGCTCCCATGCGCCAACGCCAACTGAGCTACCATCATTTAGTAATATTTTATTGTCTTTGAATCCATATATTTTGCCATTGTTTCGATTGTACTAAACGGCCAAATACCTTCTGTCCAATGGATCATATAATTAGGAAACCCATTAACTCGTTGTAGCCTTAGGTCCTTATCTACCAATGTCATGAGTTCAACCACTTTAGCACAATCACGCCCACTTAATGAGCTGCTTTTATATGTTCAGGCCCAATTAGTGTTAATTCTCCATGCAAAAAGAGTGAAGAAAAATTGGGCTAATGCTTTGCTGATCAGAAGCCCGAAATGAGAAAGCAAATCAGAAAAGAAGAGAATGGGCCAGAGGAATTAAAACCCAATCAGTGGCCCAAAAGAAAAGAAAAGAAGAAAAGAAGGGGAGAGAAAGAAGTCAGAATCGTGCATCTTCTGAAAGAGAAAAACCCTAGCATAGACCGTCTAAGTGAACCTGCTCCATCTCAAGCTCTCCATCACGGTTCCTTCTCTGAATCGAGCAAATAAACCAAAAACACCCTCTGATTTTCAACCTAGATATAGAACCCTCACCTTCCACCACGGTTCAGTTTTTGAATCGGACCAACCCACATACAAACCCTAACCGATGCTTGGTTCAAATCAGAAAAGTCCAAAAGAGTTGATGAGCTGGAGGTCGTTAGTGGAAAGGGCTGCTTTTTGGAGTGCGTCCGCTGAATCGTGCAAGGAGACACCCACGATCGAAAGGAGCAGGGAGCGTACGTTGGAGGGGATGATTTTGGAGCAGCTATAAGAAAGGGGAAAAAGGCATTTTGTAAAGACTCTCTCCCTACCTCTCTTCTCTTCGCTGATTTTATTTTCTGCTCTTTGAGAATATTTTTAGTTTTTCTGTCTTTATTTTTAGTATTTTTATTTTGTAATTTTGATGAGCACTGTTTCAGGACTATCGGCTGTTGATAGTTCCTGGGTTTTTAATTCCAGTACCTTTTAAAGTTTCTATTTTCATTATGAACACTTGCTGTATTTTAGCTCATCAACTTGTGGTGATGAGCTAATTTTTCTGAGAGTTGGGTTGGACAAAGTACCCAGAACTCACTGTTAATAGATGATGGTTTAATGTTTACAGAGTTGTTTTTCAGTTTGTTTATGGTGCATGTTTATTTTTGAGTTTGTTATGTGATGATCACATATAGTCAGCTCTTAGTGGTGTGAGGGTATTGGGAAATAACTCACACTAGACCCCACTGTGAGCACATGGAAAGTTGAGAGAAAAAATCTCTCTCAATGGGTATGGCTTCAGGGATGGAGTTACCCCCATGTAACTTGTGAAAATGATTCTCCAAGATCCTAAGACAACAGTGACATAGGGATATGCCAACTGTTGTCAGTGGAAGAAAATTGTTGTTGGAAAACAACAATTACTCTAGTATTTTCGTTAAGCTGAAAGCAATTTTTGTTTTCTTTTAAAGCATCCTAATGACATTTGAGTGAAGGGGAAATTGAAAACTCAACTCATTTCCAAATACTGATTTTAAAACCAATTCTTGTCACTTGTTATTTTTTTGTCAAAAATCTGAATTTATTCTTCTGTTTCTAAACTTAAAAGAAAACCATTGCAAAACTATTTTACAAGTATTTTAGTTAAGTCATTTTTCTAAGCAGTAGTTAAAGAATCAGTCACCAACTAAATCATTGTTTTAAAAAGAGAAAATCACTACAAAAACATTTTCTATTCTTTAGTTGAGAAAAGTAGCAGCATTTAATTTCATTTGTTTTTAATTTTAGTTCTTTTAGCAATTACCATTTATTTCAAGTTAAAACGCAAAGATCCTTGTGGGAACGATTACTGGGACTCACAAAAGCCCTATATTACTTGTTGTCGCGTATACTTGCGCGCATTACTTGCACAACTGTTAGCAAGGCAACATGTTGCATAATTAATTAAGGAAGACGAAAATAATCATATAAGGGACACAAGTTGGTATAATAATAAATAAACAAAAAGAAAAAAAATCACAATTTAGAAAAAGTGACACAAGTTCGCATGTGACGTCAGAAAAAAGAAAGTGTCACATAAGTAAGATGTGTCGACACAAGAAAAATCAATTAACAAACAAAAAGCTATGTGTCAACACAAAAATGATGTAGCAACTGGATCTGCAGAAACGTTTTAGACCATTGTGATTTGAGATGCACCGGATCATCATCTATGGTTTATGATTACCTCTTATAATGCAGATCGTAGATGATACTCCACGAATCGGTATCCTGTGTCACAACACAAACTCACGAATCGATCTCTACTGTGTCACAGCACGACACGAACAGATCTCTCTAGCATTAACATATTCGTCTACTATATGGCAAACCTTCTCAAGGGAAAAAGGAGAGTGTATGGGCATTTTTTCAGATCTGAATTTACCTCTTCTATGGGCAATGATCTCTTAGGCTAATAATTTAAGAGTTAGTATTTATATGGGTTCCAAAACTTCTAACCCTAAGCTCATTGAGCTCTAGGCTTCTTGGGCTATTCTTAGGGGGCTGTGGTCGATTAAGATTTTAAAAGATTTTTCAATATAAAAATAAATTTTAAGAGACTTTTTAGAATTAGAGTTTAGAGAAACTTTAAAAACTTTTTTAAAATATTTTTATTTACAATCAAGATTTTATAGATTGAATTTTACAGGATTTTAATAGAATTTATTGTTGGGAATGAAACGAGGGACAAGAATTTTTTAAACTTAAATGAGCTAAGGCTACACCAACCGTAGCAAGTGGATCCGACACCATGTCTCAACCCAAAACCTTAAGGCTGCAGGTTTATGGGTCTTTTGCACTTATATGGTCATCACTTGGTCTATGTCTAGCCTATGTGGAACTTACTTCACCACTACTCACTCACACTTGATTATTTCCAACATTTATAAGATTTGAAAGGACAATATGAAATATTAAGAAACATTCAAAATTGCAAGAGTCAATAAAAAAATAACAAAGAAATGCGATGATATTAATTAAAAAAGTAAAATTTAATATATTTTTCTCAATCAGTAAAATTCATGACAAAATTTCATTTGGAATTTTTTGCAATTGATATTGTAAACCTTGAGGTTTTTTATTTTAGGTGTTGAGTGTTTTCTAACCATATATCATATGCATGTTTTCATTGAGTATTCCAAGAAAATTTTGAATCTTAATTTTTGGGTTTTATTACATTAAAGTTTAGAAATTTTCTAAAGTTATTTTCATCGATACATTGAAACCTTAAATTATTTTGGGGCTTTTGAAAAATAAGTTTTTAGTAATTTATTGGCACAAAAATTATTTGAAATCATTTTTATAGCGAAGGAATTTCGTTCATGAATGTATTGTTATGAAACATAGAGTTCATATTATGAAAGTTTAAATGTTTCTTTAAATCGATCTTGTTTCATTGATGTAAAACAAAAATTAGTTTTGGGATTTTTTCCCCTGTTGTTTTCCCACTGTTTTATGTTACTTTTAATACAAAAATCACACGTTTTTATGCCAAGAAAAATCGAGACCAATAATTTGAAAAATCTTTTTTTAAACTTAAAAAAACTCTAAAACTCTCGCTCAAAAAACTGCTATTTTTGAGATGGATTAGATTAAAATTTTGTTGGGTTGTTATTTCTGACTTGTTTTGTGATGAAAATCGCTCAAAAATCTTCTGTTTTTGAGTTTTGACGAAGCTTACAGTACATAACCTGGTTTTCAGCGAGTTGACACGTCAAAGGAAAAAGAAGACACTGCAATAGAAAAGCTCAAAAAATGCTAAGGGTGTGTTTGGTATAAGGTTTATTTTAGGATTGATGGGGAAGTGTGGGTGAGATTTGTAGTATACCATGTTTGGTACAAGTTTCACAAAAATTATACCACCAAAATATGTTGCCTGGGATTTGTGGTTTGTGTGAAAATTGTGATGAAATTTACTGTTTGAAAACACCACTTCTCATGTGGTATTTTTCATTTTACCATCTAAGTGAAATCTTGGACTCCAAAATAAGACGAAAATGACCCTCCCATCGTCTCGGTTTGTGATAGAGTCACCCATTCATTGTCACAGGAATTAAAATTACAACATGAAATCAGATAACTTTTACAAACATTGCATTCAAATTGCAAAATGAATATGCTTTTAGAACAAATTTCTATGTCTTTCTAGTTGATGTCTTTGGCACATCAGAAAACACCAGAGTCTTAGAGCCATATAACGAGGCAAACGATTCTGACAAAATTATAAAAGGGTTATTTTTGTCATTTCAATTTATTTTCTCATCAATATTTTACCTTCAACCAAACGTAGACTCAGAAAATTTAATTCATTTTTTCCAATAATATTTCGACTTACCAAACAACTTTTTTTTAACTTTCCTATCAAACTCACTTCCCCACCATATACCTAGTAATTATATTTTCCTAGCAAAAAAAAAATATCTCCTCTACCAAACGCCCCCTAAGGGTTAGGGTGAGATTGTGAAAGAGACATTCTATTTATATTTATCACTGAAAAGTCTCACAAAATTCACATTAATAGAAAATCCATTAAAATTGTCAGATTTTTAAATACCACAAGATTATTTTTTCTTTATTTCAAATTTTGATTGAATACTAACGGATTTGGACGAATTATAAAATAATCTTTTATAATACTAATTGAATATCACATGACTTTTTTTCAATCCTTTAAAATCCTAATTGAATATCAATGATTTTTTTGTCCAAAAATAATCTATTAAAATCTTTTGAAATTCCAATCAAATACACCTCTCTTATACTCTTATCCCAATTTTGCTTAAGTAAAATAATACAAACCCAACAAAAAAACCAAGCTAAAAAATAAAAAACGAAAAGAAAACGATACAAGACCCAAAACAAGTAAATACAATATATACTTGTTATATTAGATGTGCAATGTATAAGTTTTTTTTACTTCTAATAATGTGTGTTTAAATTATTTTTATAATATTTTATTGTGTATTTAAATAATAATTTAACATGATATATACATATATGTAGCATGTAATAGACTTAAATATTTTTACAAATGAAATGGTGGTGAATATAGAATATAGTGATATTTTTTTGTATTTAATTTCTTAACATTTGATCATATCTTTTTAATAATAATTTATTATTTGATTAAGTAATAAATGGAATACAATTGGATGAATAAGAAATTGATAAAAATAAATAAATTGTGTAATATTTAATTAAGCAAATAAATAAATAATAAGAACAGTTTATTTTTTAGTTGATATGGAGAAGAAATCAGGAATTGAATTGAGAAGTATTAAATGTAAAACAAAATTGACAATGTAGTAAAAAGGACATAATATTTTTTTTTTCAAAAAAAGAAGTTACTTGTTTTATAGAGGTGGCAAAAATGGGTATGATTTAGATTTGTCCAATCAACCTTTTAACTCATTAAATTTGACAGGTTGATCACTAATCCTACTAAATCTGTGGATTTTCAAATCAAACTCATTAATTAATTATTAATTCGCAATAAATGATAACCGTTAATTGGCGAAAATCAACGATTAAGATGTGATAGTAACATTGGTAATAACATTATTTGATTGTCACAATATCCTATCCCTAAGTAAAATAATACAAACCCAACAAAAAAATCAAGCTAAAAAATGAAAAACGAAAAGAAAACGATATAAGACCTAAAACAAGTAAATACAATATAACTTGTTATAGTAGATGTGCAATGTATAAGTTGTTTTCCCAATTAATGTGTGTTTGAATTAATTCTATAATATTTTATTGTGTATTTAAATCATAATTTAACATGATATATATATATATATATATATATATATATATATATGTAGCATGTAATAAACTTAAATTTTTTTATAAATGAAATGGTGGTGAATATAGAATATAGTGATATTTTTTTGTATTTATTTTCTTGACATGTGATCATAACTTTTTAATAATAATTTATTATTTGATTAAGTAATAAATGGAAAACAATTGGATGAATAAGAAATTGATAAAAATAAATAAATTGCGTAATATTTAATTAAGCAAATAAATAAAGGAAAAAATGTTTCTGCAGATAAGTTATCTGCATTTATTCCCAAAACGACGTCGTTTTGGTATTGAAATCTTAAAAAATTATAAATATAAAGACTATTATAACCCTGAAATAAATTAAAATTACAAAAATACCATGATTTTTGCCCAAAACGACGTCGTATTAGGCTTACTGCAGATACCTTATATGCAGTAACTGCAGAAAAAACAAACCCATAAATAAATAATAAGAACATTTTATTTTGTAGTTGATATGGAGAAGAAATCAGGAATTGAATTGAGAAGTATTAAATGTAAAACAAAATTGACAATGTAGAAAAAAGGACATAATATTTTCTTTTTTCAAAAAAGAAGTTACTTGTTTTATAGAGGTGGCAAAAATGGGTATGATTTAGATTTGTCCAATCAACCTCTTAACTCATTAAATTTGACAGGTTGATCACCAATCACAATCCACTAATCCTACTAAATCTGTGGATTTACGAAGATAATACCAAATATTTATGTTTGGGTTAACCTATTTTCAAAGCCCAAACCAAAGCACTTCAAATACCCCCACACCCAAGTTGCCCTCATTCCAAACACAAGCCCCTCTATTCTCTGCTCTCGACCATTTCCTTAATTCGGAGAAGGAAAAACAATGGAGCATTTCACCAAAACCCTTCTCTTCATTGCTTCCCTCTCTTGCATCCTCGTACACACAAACGCTGTTCCCGCAACTGGCACCCCACAGGCTTGGGTCTGGGCACTATGCAAGTCAACAACGAACCCAGTCATTTGTTACCAAACCATATTACCACAAGTCAGTGGTGAATTCAACATTTACAAGGCCCTCGTGGCTGAGATCTTAGCCACACAGAACCAGGTTAAGAGAACCTCTTCTCTCATTGCTGCTTTGCTTGCGAAACAGGGCATCTCAAATAGCTTGAGTGAATCACTCAACACGTGCCAGGAACAATACAGCAACATGCTTGACGCCATCGATGACACCATCAAGGAAGTTGCGAGACGTAACGTTGTGGAGGCACGCTTCAAGTTCAGTGCTGTTTTGTCATATCAAGCTTCTTGCAACGATGAATTCATTGATGGACCTTCACCGATTGCGAATGAAGCGCAGGGAGTGTACGTCCTTGGTGGAAATTCCTTGGATCTCATGAAAGTCATTGAAGATAGAGAGGGTTCAAAACCACCACCATCATCGCCTGCAGTACCAGACCCATGCAAGGGTGTCATTGGAATTTGTGCATAAGCTGCATCCCTTATCAAAGGGACACATTATTTCTTCTTTTCAACACTGAACTCATCATTTTTCTTTGTCACATTGATTGTAATCTTCTCAGTCTGATTTTTTTTTTTTTTGGATGATTTACTTATGTGGGTGGGAGTTAATTACTACATCATGGGATTGTAATCCTGACGAAAAAAGAAGAAATAAGATTTTTATTTTCATAGCCACATTCCTGGATAAAAAAAACTGAATATGAAAGAATATATGTAATTTCATTATACAATCAACCGTTTAAATTAATATAATCCATACTTTAATATTTTTTTAAGAATGTGAGATTTCTATGACATATACTAGTATAATTTAAAATAAATACGTGAGTGAGCTGCTCAAAAGTCGTTAGTGTAGTGACGACACAGTTAGGTTCAAAAGTCATTAGTCCAGTGACGACACAGTTAGATCCAGATCTCAGGATTTGATTTATGTAGAGAATAATAAGTTCAAATCATGAGAATCATAATTTGGGAGATGAATGAAGGGACACAAACTCAAAACCGAATTAAGTAGGGTCATTAGATACTATAGTTTGTATCTAAAAAAATAAAAAAATATGTGAGCTTAACATTTTATTGATTGAATCCATATATTCTGCGATTTGCTTTGATTGTACTAAGCGGCCCAACACCTTCTGTCTAATAGATCATATAATTAGGAATGGAATGGCTTTTTTTTATACCAATCCTAATTTTCTCTTTGCAGTGATGTGTATTCTCACAAGTTTCGGTTTTTTGAACTGTTTATGAGACTAATTTCGACTCCAGGGCGGATCAAGGATGTTTTATCTCCTCCCCAAGATAACATTTGTGGGGATCGAATCAAAGTCCTTCCTCACCCATTTAGCTTTCTTGCACCAATTGATTTATCATTATTAATTCGATATGTGCCTAAGTTAGATTAGTTTGGTCCTTCTAGTCCTGTTTTATGATTCCTTGTTTATCCAAAAATAAAATAAAATTGTATCACGTGTTTCATAATTAATTAAGAAAGTTTAAAATAATCATATAAGGGATAGAAGTTGTGATGAGCTATATATTGTTAGGAGTTTTTATTATTATTATTATTTTTTGGGCATTACAGGGAATCGAACCGCACACCTAATACACCCTAAACACACCCAACACCACTAGGCTATCCCTAGTGGTGCGTTTTTATTTTCTTATATCATTGATTATACGGTTATATGATCATAAGATATTTGTATTAAATAGATATAATAACAGATTTCATATTTTGTTGTTTAAAGTTATTTCGTTTCCTTCTTTAGAGCTGATTGACAGCTAATTTATAACAGAATTAAAGTTCTCATTTATATATATAATTACTCCAATAGAAAAAGGAAATACAAGACAAAATATTCTCATGAGATGGCACCATTGTTTTAACAAGTTGGTAAAATAATAAATAGTTGTATCTAAAAAAAAAATGTAAGCTTAATATTTTACTGATCGAATCCATAGATTCTGCAATTTGCTTCGACTGTATTAAACGTCCCAATACCTTTTGTCCAATAGATCATATAATTAGGAATGGCACGCATGCGTCTAAATTAGATTTTTTTATACCAACCTTAATTATCTCTTTGCATCGAGCAGGCTCCTTTGCTCCCCCGTATATCTCCATAAACTTCAGCTTTTTGAGCTGATATGAGACTGATCCCGAGTGCGGAACGGATCAAGGATGTTTAGATGACATTTGTACGGATCGAACCAAAGTCCTTCCCCACCCACTCAATTCCCTTGCACCAACTGATCTGTCATTATAAATTCGACGTGCCTAAGTTAGATTAGTTTGGTCCTTCCGGTCCTATTTTATCATTCCTTGTTTATTCAAAAATAAAATAAAATTGTACCACGTGTTGTATAATTAATTAAGGAAGATGAACATAATCATATAAGGGATACAAGTTGTGTTGAGCTGTATATTGTTGTGAGTTTTTATTCTCTTATATCATTGATTATACTGTTACATAATAATAGGAGATTTATATTAAATAGAAATAATAACATATTTCATATTGCTGTTTAAAAGTTATTCCATTTCTTTATTTGGGAGTTGATTGACAACAAACTTATAACAGATTTAAGATTCTCATTTATATATATAATTACCTTTATAGAAAAAGGAAAACAAGATGAAATATTCTCATGATATAATAACATTGTTTTGACTTTTGACAAGTTGGTATAATAATAAATACTTGTATAAAAACAAATGTGAGCTTAATATTTTATTGATTGAATCCATATATTCTGCAATTTGCTTCGAATGTACTAGACGGCCCAATATCTTCTGTCCAAATTCCAATAGATCATATAATTAGGAATGGCACGCATTTGTGTAAGTTTGATTTTTTTTTATACCGATCCTAATTATCTCTTTGTGTTTAGTAGGTTCTTCTGCTCTCTTGTTTATCTTCATAAGCTTAGGCTTTTTGAGCACTAATCTCGAGTGCGGAGTAAGTCAAGGATAAATATTTTATGTCACTCTCCAAGATGGCATTGGCAGAGATCGAGCGATGTTCCTAAGTTAGATTAGTTTGGTCCTTCTGGTCCTATTTTATTGTTCCTTATCCAAAATAAAAATAAAATTGTACTACGTGTCGCATAATTAATTAAGGAAGATGAAAATAATCATATAAGGAATACAAGTTGTGTTGAGTTTGAATATTGTTGGGAGTTTTTATTCTCTGATATCATTGATTAGACTGGAGATTTGTAATAAATAGAAATAATAACAAATTTTATATTGTTGTTTAAAAGTTATTTTGTTTCTTTATTTGGAGTTGATTGACAATTAATTTGTAACAGATTTAAAGTTTTCATTTATGTATATAATTACTTCCAAATACAAGACGAAATATTCTTATGAGATAGCAACATTGTTTTGACAAGTTGACATAATAATAAATAGTTGTAGCTATTTCACCAAAAAAAAATAGTTGTAGCTAAAAAAACAAAAAAAATATGTGAGCTTAATATTTTATTGATTGAATCCAGATATTCTGCAATTTGCTTCGATTATATTAAACGGCCCAATACCCTCTTCCCAATAGATCATATAATTAGGAATGGCACGCATTTGCCTAAGTTAGATTTTTTGTTTATACCAATTCTAATTATCTCTTTGCATCAAGTAGCTCCCGCGCTCTTTCGTCTATTTTCATAAGCTTCGATTTTTTGAGTTGATTATGAGACAAATCCCGTGCGAGGCGGGTCAAAGATAAATGTTTTATGCCACTGCTCAAGATGACATTGATGGAGATCGAATCAAAGTCCTTCACCATCAACTCAATTTCTTTGTACCAACTGAGCTATCATCATTAATTTGATGTGCCTAAGTTAGATTAGTTTGGTCCTTCTAGTCCTGTTTTATCGTTCCTTGTTTATTGAGAAATAAAAAATAAAAAAATTGTACCACGTGTTGCATAATTAATTAAGGAAGATGAAAATAATCATATATGGAATACAAGTTGTGTTGAGTTGAATATTGTTGGGAGTTTTTATTCTCTGATATCATTGATTATAATGGAGATTTGTATAGATAGAAATAATAAATGATTTCATATTTCTGTTTAAAAGTTATTTCATTTCCTTATTTGAAATTGATTGAAAGTTAATTTGTAACGGGTTTAAAGTTTTCATTTACGTATATAATTACTCTTACAGAGTAAGGCAATACAAGACAAAATATTCTCATGAAATGACACCATTGTTTTGACAAGTTGGTAATTTGGTATAATAATAAATAAACAAAAAGAGAAATTATAAAAGAGAAAAATGTGACACATATTCGCATGTGACATTAAGAAAAATAAATAAATAAAGTGTCACATAAGCAAGATTTGGCGACACAAGAAAAATAAATCAACAGACAAAAGCTATGTGTCAACACAAAAAAGCAAGCTAAAAATGAAAAACAAAAACAAAACATATAAGACCTAAAACAAGTAAATAAAATATAAATTGTTATAGTAGATGTGCAATGTATAAGTTTTTTTTTTCTATTAATGTGTGTTTAAATTAATTTTATAGTTTAGAAACTTAACATTTTATTGTGTATTTAAATCATAATTAATTAACATGATATATATATATATATGATAAAATTATTTATGCAGTCGCTTTACGTACAACAATGACAGGTATATGATTATGATTTCCCACATTTAATGCTTTCATCCTTTGTATGGTTATGATTTCCCACATTTAATGCTTTCAAGTATATATATGACAAATATTTGATTGCTGCACGTATAGCAGCTGCAGAAATATAAATATATATATATATATATATATATATATATATATATATAACATGTAAAAACCTTGAATTTTTTTATAATGAAATGGTGGTGAATATAGAATATAATGATATTTTTTTGTATTTATTTTCTTGACACGTGATCATAAATTAAATAAATAACGTAATTTGATAAAGCAAATATTTTATTTTGTAGTTGATATGGTGAAGAAATCAGGAATTGAATTGAGAAGTATTAAATGTAAAACAAAATTAACAAAGTAGAAAAAATGACATAATTTATTTTTCGAAAAAAGAAGTACTTGTTTCGTCACAGAGGTGGCAAAAATTGGTATGGTTTAATTTGTCCAATCAACCTTTTAACTCGTTAAATTTGACAGGTTGATCACTAAACCCAATCCACTAACACTAATCCTACTAAATCCGTAGGTTTAAACGAGTTAGAGGCGAGTTAGAGGCGATGCAGTGGTGGCAATTTGGTTTGGTCCGTCCCGACTCGCTCTAATTCGTCATCAATTTGTCAAAAATAGAGTGGGACGGATTGACCCGTCATTAAATATGAGCTGGAAAAATGAACTCATTCCGTTTTAGCGCCAATTAAAAAATTAATTAAAATTCAAAAATAAATTATATTTTATGAAATTTTCGAATATGATTTTATTTTATTTCACACTTTTCTTAATTTTTTCAGTCTCAATCTTAAATGTATACTAATATTTGTCAAACGTTCTTTATAAACTCATTTGTCTCCATATATAGATAACATTTGTCATAAATAAAATTGTTATTCTTTATTTTTTTTTAGGAAGTACTAAGATAAAAAAAATTGGATATCACAAAAATTTAATGACAAATGAAAATACTACCTAATTGTATAAAAAACAAATATAATCCGACGGATCAACCCGCCCCGTGGCGGGTTGAACCTGTTTTGACCCACTTCTAGGTGGGACGGGTTGAAGTGAGTTGATGGGTTGAAAATCTCAACTCAACCCTTCCCGTTTTGGCGGGTTGACTCGTCGGGCTCAACCCATATTGCCACCTCTATATACGAAAGGTTAATTAAAGGTAATAATTTTCAATACGACACGGACACGATACAAGAAATTTGTGTTCGGGTTGACATATTTTTAAATTATTGTCGTATTTGATGGACAAAATTTGACATAAAAAATTCATGTCATTTGATGAATCAACTTGCAAATATAAAATTGATTCATATTAATCTTTTTATTAGTTATTTGTGTCATGTTATGTTGTGTTAGTCTGCATAATAAATAATATATTTTAAAGTTATTAGGTTATTCATATCATATTATATCAATTCACATAATAACTGTTATATTTTAATGTTGATGGGTTAGTCGTATTGTATTAACTCACAAAATATGCAGATTATGTTTGTGTGGAAGATTTTGATTCACTTTATTATGTATTTGTTTATGTCTTGTGCTGTTAATCACCCCTAACTGTTAATCACTCCTAACCTAAGCAGATTGATTTGTCAGTTTGAGTACTTATTTATTTATTTTTTTCAAATATTGGGTTAAGTGCTTTTGGTCCGGGTCAGGACTAGAAATTTTTTTCTTTCCTGCCGGACCCAAATTGAAAAGCTTAAGTCCACATATGCACACAACCTTCATTTTTTTTTTTTCTCTTCCTTGTACTGCAACGCAGACAACAGAAATAGACTAATAGTTACCAGCTCTTCAAATCACTCAACAAAAAAAAAAACAAAGTTACAAGCACGCATTGAATAAATGAATCGCCTAATACAGACATACCACCATAAAATGCTGTTTCATCCAGAATTTTATGTTTTTTCAGTTTCTTTTATATAATTTTTTTATTATTTAAACCATATAAAAAATGAGTTGGTGTTCATTTTAAAAAAAAGTGGTCAACTTGCCCATCCCGTTATCTTGTGACTTATGAAATTAGAGGGGAGCGGGGATTAACTCACTTTAGCACCCTTAGACGGTAAAAAAATATATGAAGAGATTATTTCACTCTCAAAATTTAGAATTCTAATTTATTTTATAGTAGTGAATTAATCAAAGAATATTAAAAAAAATATAAATTATGATTGGTTAAAAAATATAAATAACGATAAGGATGATAAAATTATTAAAAGATTCAAGATTAATCTTGATTGATTAAAGAGTAGAAGTAGAACCACGTGAGTGGACGTGATGGTTCAGGATCTCATCCCTTAAGCAAGTGGTTAGGGGTTTGAACCCCAACTCTTGTGAATGGAAAACATTCTGTGGCCAGCTTTTTACCGCTTTGTACGCTGACCCAGGGTGAGAGATTAGTCTCATGGCTATCGGCTGTGAGGATACCCGGATGTAATAAAAAAAAAAGAATAGATGTAGGATTTGAATTCCAAAAATAAAGATAGATATATAGTTATATTAGTTCTCTATATTCGTAATATTTTATGGGTGTTAAAGAGTGAAATAATCTCTATTCGTTGCTTATTTCGTTTTTTTTTTTTTTGAGATTAATGCTTATTTCGTCCTTTCTCCTCAAATGCTTATTTCGTTTTTTTTTTTTTTTGGATAAGCAACTAATCACTTGATTGATAGAGATTAATGCTTGATTGGTTTTTGTATAAACACAGTCTTACTTAGTTTGTTATTAACTTATTATAGAGACGAATCGAGCTTATAATACATTATAAAATGAAGGGAGAAAAATAGATCTAGAGCAAGGAAAATGACGAGAGAAACAGAGAAAATAGAGTGCATATCATCAAATTCTAATTCACTAGAAATCTATTTTTCAATATAAGTCACATTCGACTGAGAGTAATTACATTTACACGAGGCATATGAATAATTAGAGCCGGCAAAACGAGTTCGGCTCGGCGGGCCAACCCGCCCTATCGGCTAAACGAGGCGGGGCGGGCTGAGTTTTTCAACTCATCTCAAAAGCGGGGCGGGACAGGGCAGGACAAGCTCATTTTTTGGCGGGTTGATGGGCATAGGCGAACTAAGGCGGGTCAGTGAGTGTAAAATAGGCTCCCGCTGGCGGGCCAACTCATCCAACCCGCCTAACGGGGCAGGCTCAATTTTTCAGCCCACTTTCAAAAGCGGGGCGAGGTGAGCTAACTCATTTTTTTATGAATTGATGACGATGTGGGGTGAGACGGGACGAGTCGCCCACTTTGCCACTTCTATGAATAACCAAAGATGATGCACACATATAAACTGAATATTTTATTACAAGATACTTTCTCTGCATGTTAAAGGAAGATGACTTAGATAACGATCATTGTCTTCTGTATCTTTGTATATATATATATATATATATATATATATATATATATATATATATATATATATATATATATATACCTCTAACAAAAAATATGATCCCCATTTTAGTCCCTTACAAAAATAAATTAGTCAGTTAGTTCTTAACAAATTCAAAGTAGACCAATTTAGTTGAAATCGTGGTCCCTCACAAATTCAAAAAAGACCCATATTAGTCCCTTAAAAGGACTAAAATGAGTCCACCTTGAATTTGTTAGGGACTAACTGACTAATTTTTTTTTGTAAAGTACTAAAATGAGGACCGTATTTTTTGTTAAGGATCAAAAATGGTCTTTACTCTTTATATATTCTATAATTTGCTCACATTTTGATTATTCTCATGATATTAATATATATTTAAAAACAAATAAAAGTTAAAACAGACTGACATAAAAGTAAAACAACTACAGTAGCTTACGAAAAAAAAAAAAAACTACACTAGTACAAAAATAGTAAAAATGTGAATTGACAAAAGGAAAATTAGAGATTCAATTACTTATCATTATGTAACAAATCTAAAAAGAGTTTATATACGTCATATATAAACTAATTACATATACTAATCAAATTTTTTTTATACGGAACTTAATTACTTTTTTGAGGTGAGTCGGTTCACCCAAATATCTTTATAAATTTTAATTTTTTGAGTCAGTTACGAGACTAATCTTTATCCAAATAGATACATTCACCTCTCAGCCTTTTAATTAAGACAATTACATGCTTTAAACTTAAATTCAGGAATTTCATATTAGTAATCCTAAAATTAGAACAAAGAGAGCCACCTCTTACCCTAAACTTTAATTTAAAAATAAAAATAAAAAATAAAAAAATCCATACAATTGCACTTTTGAATTCCATCAAGCATGGCCGGTTCTTGAAATTGGATCACTAACAACTAAACCGATGGATTTCAGTTTCTTCAAAAAAATTCATGAAGATATGGTTCCGATAACGCTGCTAAATGCAGAAGGAGTTGATTTCACTGGTGCTGCTTCTTTTTGAGGACCCGAGGTTTTTTCTATATCAGCAATCATGTCCAAACAGTTTCCTCCCAATTGGTATATGGCTTCAGAATCATCAGCGAAGGGCATTTTCGTCCCTTCAAATTCGTCCTTACATGTTGCTTGGAATGACAACACAGCACTGAACTTGAACTTTGCAGTAATCACATCATGTGTGGCAATTGCTTCTTTGGTTTCTTTGATAGAATCCAATATACTATTGTATTGTTCCTTGCATGTGTCAAGGGAAACCTTTAACGGTTTTGAAACGTCGGGTTTGGAAAGTAACTCATCGATGATAGCAGCGGTTTTCTTGGTCTGGTTAAGGGTTGCGTCAACTTCAATCTCAAGAGCCTTTAATGGGTCAAGGGCGTGATTATTATAGTGTGGTTGAATGGTTTCAGCACAAAGGGTAGGGTTTGTGAATTTCTTGCAAAAGTCGTCTAAGAGATCAGAGCGAAGATTACGATGCACAACATGAATATCGCGACTTGAGGAAACGTCGTTTGCAAGGAGGAGGAGGGAAGTGAGGGATACAATGAGGAGATTAGTTTTACTCATGAAATCCATTGAAGATGGTCAGAGACAAAATGGAGAGGAAAAAAGTGTTTTGTTTTGTGTTGGAATTAAGGGTTTTTAGAAGTGCATGTCATTGTGCAATGAAATGGGATTTCCATGCAAAATATAGTGAAAGCATGATGTGGAATTAGGAGTTTGTGGACAAATTTAGAATTTGTAGCGTTTATAGGCTCTTATTCGTTATTTGATTGTAGACTATAATTTATTTGTATTCAAGTTTGAATGGTTGATGTTCCTGAAAATTTGGAATTTGTCACATGGCTAGGTACTACGAGAAGCATCCATTGGGACCCTCAAAAAATAAATAGACAATGAAATGCTAACTAAGAATAACAGAAGGATGAGGTTAACTATGAGAGATGATGTGTTTTTTTCCCAGAACGTTGAACAAATTGAAAGGTCGAAAATCTTGCAAGAATAATAGGATGAGAAAAAAGTGGAGACTTGGAAGTTTTATGATGAATTGATGAAAACTAAATTTTACAAGGGAGGCTATTTAAATAATGGGAAAAATGTTTCCGCAGTTAATGCAGAAAAGTTATCTGCATTTATTTCCAAAACGACGTCGTTTTGGTATTGAAATCTTAAAATATTATAAATATAAAGACTATTATAATCCTAAAATAAATTAAAATTACAAAAACATCATGATTTCCGTCCCAAAACGACGTCGTATTGGCTTACTGCAGATAACTTATCTGCAGTAAGTAGTAACTGCAGAAAAAGCGAACCCTTAAATCATATATAAAAACGAAGACCCATCTGATTTTATGCAAATAATTTTTATGTTATACAGGTATGCAATGGAGCTATATCCTTGCCCAAAATTTAGTGACAAAGGATTTTTATCAGTTATACATATTTGTGACGATGGAGATTGCGATGGGAGACAATTAAAAAATATTGAAAACAAATAAATTTTAGAGGGACTTGCCACAAACTCTATTGCATTTGAAAAAGTGTTGAAAACTCAAAAAATAATCTTGAAACTAGTACTCTGTCATTTATGAATTGAGAAGGTTAGAAACTTAATATGACAACGCCCCTATAATTTGCAATAGTGACCCTTATTTAATGTATACTAGAAATGACACGACATGAATAAGATATGAGAATTTTATGTTTAGGTTGATCAACTTTCACATTCATGATGTGTTTGTATGGATAAAAATTAGGGAAAAATGTTTCTGCAGTTAATGCATATAAGTTATCTGTATTTATTCCCAAAACGACGTCGTTTTGAGATTGAGATCTTAAAAAATTATAAATATAAAGACTATTATAACCCTGAAATAAATTAAAATTATAAAAATACCATGATTTTCGCCCCAAAACGACATCGTATTGGGCTTACTGCAGATAATTATCTGCAATAACTGCAGAAAAAGCGAACCCTAAAAAATAATACTAAAAAAATTGTGTCATGTTACATGTTAAGGGTAAAGTGTATGTCATTTTAAAGGATGTAAAGTTGTGTCATTTTAAGAGAGAGAAAGAGATAGATAAAGGAGGAGAGAGTTGACAAAAAAATAAAGGTGTGAGTCTCACCTCTTTGTAAGAGTGAAATGATATAAGTAGGGTGCTAAACAAGCCAGGGGCCTTTGACTCGGCTCGTGAAGGCCTGAGCTTACATGTCTAAAATTGATTGTTGGACCCAGGCTTGGACTTGTATAAAAACTAGTTTAATAAAAAGGCCTCAGGCTCCAATTCAAAAGTTCGGCCTTAGAGCCTCTCAGGCTTGCCTAATATATTATTTATTTATTTATTTTTTATTTTTTATACTACTTGTGATAGCCTCTCTCTATTCTCAATTCATTTTATCCAATTTTATTAATTAAACAGATTTTTAAATAATTTTGTTTTATATTAAGCTATTTGGATATACATTAAATTTATGAATATTTATGAAATTACTAGTGTTGATTGTATATTTTGTTTGGATAATTTTTTGTTGTCTTATTTTTTTTTTAAACAGGCTAAACAAGGCTTTTATTTTTTGTAAATGAGTCAGGCCACAGGCTGATATTATATTCGTAACAGGTAACAGGCTAAGGCCAGTCTGACACATTTGAACACAGGCTCGGCCCGTTAAGACCAAAGCTCGGCTCGTTAACATCCCTAGATATAAGTTGTGTCATTTGAAAGGATAAACATTTTTCCCTTCGTGTTAATCAGTAAACATGACACTATGCTTTTTATTGTTAATTATGTTTTTGACCAATGAGTTATTCATATTTTGTCATCTCATTATATAGTATTGCGAAAATTATTTATGCAGTTAATTCAGATAAATTATCTGTATTTATTTCAAAAGCGATGTCATTTTGATATTGAAATCTTAAAAAATTTAAATATAAAGACTATTATAACCCTGAAATAAATTAAAATTACAAAAATATCATGATTTCCGTCCCAAAACGACATCGTATTGAACTTACTGCAGATAATTATCTACAGTAAATGTAGAAAAAACGAACCCATAGTTATTATTATTAATTAGTAAAAATAACATTCAATACACAGAATATTTATATTATGTTCGGATTTAGACATTTAGTGTATTGGTATTCGTGTTAGAACTCGACCAGACATAAATATGACTTCTCGTACCAATTGTCACCTCTAACTTGTAAAGCTAACATTAAACGTTAGCAACCACTATAAATACAATCACGAGATAAATACTACAACTTGGAATTTTTAACAAGAAAATAACATAAAACAAATTTTCAACTTTAACAGTTAACAAGAAAAGTAAATGAGTTTATGATTTTTCTTAACTTAAATTTTCTTCTACCATCTGCAAAAATATAGTTTTGATTTTGTTCATGCGACTAAAGACTTCCTCCATACTCATTCTCTCATCAGGGGACTCTACAGAGCAATTCAAAGCCAACTCCATGATATTTAATAAAGCTACTTTCTTAGCAGAAACAAGTTGTTCCTCTCCCTCCAGCAAATTAGGGTCTACAACCTGAATGATCCCACGTGGCATTGACTCATGGATCCATGACCTTAAGCTTAGTCCCTCTACAAACATTTCATCAGTTGGCTTCTTTCTTGTGAATACTTCCATCAGCATAACACCATAGCTGTATGCATCTCCTTTAATGGACACAACACCTTTGGTTCCATATTCTGCAATCCCAGTTGCCAGTGGTTATAATTCATACATGCATACATGTGTGTCACTGCTAGTGTTTATGATGCAAAATGTGAATAAAATAATGAAACTTAGTTCCCATATCTTTTATATATGGGTTTTATAAAAGTTATGTTGTAGGAAAAGTGATTGTGTAATGTTATAGAGATTCGTTTTGCATGCCGTAATCTTCTTTTTTCTTCAAAAAGTGTGGACCCCACAAAATGTTGTGTGTGTAGGAAAATTTATTGTGTCATGTTAAATGAAAAATGCAAACCCGTTTATATATATATATATATATATATATATTCACATACAAAAAACTTATTCCATTCTTATACTAATTTTTTCAATACTAAAAAAAAACATTCTAACAGACTTTTTCTCTTTTTTCTTATCCTAAAAAAGAAAAGTGTTAAAGATCGTGTAATACTGTAGGGTGCAAATTAATATCAAAACCTTTATATTTAGTAACAGAGTTGTAAAAGTGGTGTAGAAGAAACTGTGGCATAAGAGTATTAATGTTATCTTTCAAGTTAGATATTAAAGGACATAAAAGATGCAGTCACTTACCTGGTGCAATGTAACCAGGAGTTGCAAAGGTGTTGGTGTGAATTTGAGATTGTCCTTCTTCCAAGAGTTTAGCAATGCCAAAATCACAAACATGAGCAACCATATTTTTATCCAACAAAACATTGCTTGGCTTCAGGTCACAGTGTACCACAGGTTTTGAGTTACCATGATGGAGATACTCCAAGGCAGATGCAACATCTATTACTATGTCCAACCTTTGTACGAAAGGTAGGAAATAGTTATGAGAATACAACCACTTCTCTAGGCTCCCATTTGGCACAAATTCCATAACCAAAGCTTTGAAATCAAAGGCATTAGAACAACTGGTAATGACTTTAACTAGATTACGATGGCGAAGATTGCGCATTGCTTCACATTCTACATCAAAACTCCTTGATGCTTGTTGCACTTCCAAATTGAATACTTTGACTGCAATCACCACCCCATTTGAAAGCTCACCTCTGTACACAGAACTGAAACCCCCTTTTCCAAGAACATTGCTCTCATCAAATTGCTGTGTTGCTTCCACAAGTTCATAGTAGGAAATTCGACTTGGGAATTGGAATGTTGGCAAGTCTATAACAGTTAAACCTTTACTAGATTTTCTCCTGTGTATTAGAAAAATTGCACAACCAACAAAGACACCAGACACAATTATGGGTACTATAACTTTGAGTATAATCTTTTTGCTTGTCCTGCTATGTTTAGCACCACTACTTCTGGGACATGGTTGGACTTCTAGCTCAGGTCTTCCACAAAGTGCATCATTCATCATGAATGATTGAGCTGTGAAATTTGCAAAACGGCCACCAGAAGGAATTTCCCCTTGTAGTTTATTATAAGACAAGTTGATAAATTTGAGATAAAGAAGGTTCTCCATTGACTTGGGGATGATTCCTGATAAAAGATTATGAGAAAAGTCTAGAAATTCCAAGCTTAGCATATTGCCAACTGAATCAGGAATAGGCCCTTGTAACATATTATTAGCTAATGAAAGGTTCAATATCCTCTGCAACCCACCAATCTCAATGGGAATGTTTCCAGAAAGATGATTCTTTGATATGTCCAATTTTATCACAGAACTCATGCCATTTATCTCAGTTGGCAAAGAGCCACTGAAACCATTAGAGGAAAAGTTGACCTCCAAGATATCAGTGAGGCTCCAAAGGGAAGAAGGTATTGTAAAGTTGAGGTTATTGGAATCCAAGTAAAGATTCCTTAGAGAAGTAAGATTCCCCATGCATCCTGGCACTGCCCCAGAAAATTTGTTTTTGCTAAGACTCAACTCATTCAACTTTAGTAACTGACAAATCTGACCTGGGATTGAGCCATTTAGATTGTTGTCTGAGAGATCCAAACGTTGGAGAAGTGGCAAGGTGCCAATTGTACTTGGAACCTGTCCAATAAGTTGGTTATCATTCAGAACAACATCAAACAAGTTCTTTAAATTACCAATCTCTGAAGGAATTTCGCCCTTGATATTACAACTCCAGGCGTTGAAAATTTGAAGAGAGCTTGACAGGTTTCCAATAGAATTTGGAAGTGTTCCATTAAGAGGATTCAATGATAACCAAATCCTTTTCAATTGTCTACACTTTGTCAATGAAGTGAGGAAACTAATTTCTGGAGAAGAAGGATCACTAGTGAACTTGTTTCCTACCAGAGAAAGGAGTTGAAGGTTCCTTAAATTCCCAATTGAGTCAGGTATAACTCCAGTGAATGAATTGTTTGCAAGTACAAGTTCATGAAGCATTGAAGCATTGTAAAGGGCACTTGGAATTTCTCCACTAAGATTGTTGTTTGCAAGGTACAGGAATTGGAGATTGGAAAGGCTATGATACACATTTGGAAGATTTCCTGAGAGTTGGTTATATGATAGTGACAGACTTTGTAACCCTGAGAGGTTGAAGATGTTTGGAGGAATAGATCCTCTAAGTCTGTTATTTTGCAAATGCAATTGCTGAAGGTTTTTTAAGTCACCAATCTCGTAAGGTATGGTACCTGCAATATATTAATTGATTGAAAACTGTCATGGATTGCTTTTGATTTAGATTATATAGACATTTTAATAAATGTAATTAATATCAAGGGAAGGAAGATGAGAGGAAAACCTGTAAAAAAGTTTGATCCCAAAAATAATTTTTTCAATGTGGTGCAGTTGCTAATAGACCTTGGAATGATTCCACCAACTTTGTTATTTAATATGGAAATTTGTTTAAGCGAGTGAGCTTGCTGACATATTTCTTCTGGAAGTTGACCACCGAAGATGTTGTTCCGAAGATTTATTAGTCTCAAAGAGGATATGTTGAAAAGAGATGGTGGAAGTGAACCTGCAATTATATTTAACAATCATTAAGGAACTTTCACCTATGAGCTTAACTTTTTGAGAGGGTTGGTCATTAACATATTATTAGACCACACGATTAATGGGTTTATGCAATGTACAACATTTCAAGTCCGAAAAACTGTTTTATAAGAAGATATATTAGAGACAAAAGTAATTTATATTAGTCTTCAGCTAACTCTGGTTAATTAAGGGAAATTGATAACTCCTTTTTGTAACAGAATCAAGTATATGCTATTTAATGTTGGCTTCGTTACTTTTTTATGATAAAAAAGTTCAAGGGAAATAAGTTCCTAGGGCCAAGCCTATAATATTTGGGAAGATCAAATCCTAGGATCTAAGTGAGTTGCCACTTGACCAAAAACTCTTGGTAAGTCTGTCTCAATTTTATATTAGTACTATCAAGGGATTATTTTGGATTTCTAGAAAGAGTCAAGCATAAAACCTTTTCTTTTTAATGCTATTTAATATTATTAGTGGAATACAAATCCTCTTTGTAAATGGTGCTTTTTTTTTCCCATGTGTCCCCACTTAATTGAACGAGATAGATTCCTTTCATAGCATACAATATGAAGGTTTTTTATCCAAAAAAAATATGAAGGTTTTTGTCACTGACCCCAAATTGCTTCGCATAGAATTTGAACGAGAGACCTTTCGGCCCCAAAGTCTCATTCTTGCGCAAACCTCGCTTACCAATTATATCCACCCTTAAAGTACAAATGATGTATTTTTTACTTTATCACTCAATTATATATTGATACGTCTTAAAAAAAAAAAATACTCTTTTAGGTAATTGTTATTAATCAGATTTTTAATGAGACAATACATAATTAAATAAGTTTCACAGAATTTTCCATTGACAATATAATTATAGTTAAACCATTATATATTTTACTATTATATTGGAAAATTTCTACTTTGGTATCCAATTGTTACTTTTTCAAAACTACTACAACTAATTACTTAAATACTTAAAGATGTACATCTTTTATTAATTAGTTTCAAAGTGAAAGATACCATATAAAAAAGGATAAGACTCTAAATATTTAAAAATAAATACAAAAAGAATAAAATTGTAAATACACTTTACTATATAACTAAAATTATAAATGATTTTTTTATCTCAATAAAAAAATAAAAATGCGAATTGACTAAAATTAACTTGGTTGAGTAAATTGATATATTATAAGATATATATGAGGACTCAGTAATTAAAAGATTGACAAATATTATCGATGTACCTGTTAGATTGTTGTCACTGAGATCTAACTCCTCAAGCATAGATAATCTCCCGATATCACTAGGCAGGTGTCCGTAAAATCTATTGTTGATCATCTTCAGATATTTGAGCTCTTTACATTGATCCAAACTTTGTGGAATTTGACCAGAAAATGAATTCCCAGAGAGGTCAAGATTTTCAAGCAGTGGAAGCCCACGACACATATAAGATGGCAAAGAGCCAGATAGGTTATTGTAAGTGAATTGAATCTCTTGAAGTGTAGATATGTTGAACAAGTATATTGGTATGGATCCTGAAAGGTTGTTTTTGCTCAAATTTATGCTTCTTAGTTGTGATAGATCACCAACTTTTTGAGGGATGCTTCCTAGCATTCGGAAAGAAAAAAGTAAGATTAATTGCCTGCAATATTCTCTTTTTAATCTTCAGATTACTCCTTTGAAAAATTAAAAGCAAACATGTAATTTTTAAAGAACTACAAATGTGGATAACATTAATTCTTAGCCATTGAAAACATTAGCCCCTCAGATAGAACCTTAAAAACAATTATTGGGTTTTAATTTCTTTTTTAAAAGTTAACGCGTCTTATATCTAAATCATTTTTAAAAATAATTGGAATATTTACTCTTTTTTCCTAAAATTTGACATCATTCTTCTTTTTTGTCCGGAGATAATAAATTAAGGAAATATATAAAATAAAAAGTTACCAGTGTGGCGAGGGGTTTGATAGTTTATATTAGATTATGTGTTCAATTTTCACAAATGTAAGAAATATATAAAATAATTCTCCATTTCTTCATAGTGAGGCTTAATTTATATTTTTAATTTGGTACAAAGGTTAATTTTTTCTATAGTTGATAAGATATAATCAAAATCACTGCAAAGAAGGTTATCTATAGTAACATTTATAGAATAATATTGTTTGCGCACAACATTTCTCATTACGGTAAAATAACAAAATAATTGTATCAAAAAAAATAAAAAATAATAACAGAATCAAAGCACACGTGTATCAATAATTCAATTATTTATAACAAAATAGTAAACAATTATATAAATGAATCGTCTGTACATAGCATTATTCTTATATTTATTAGCTAGCTAACATTGCGCCAGCACCATTCATATTCACCAAAAAAAGTCAAAAAGAAAAAAAGTTGTTCAAAAATCAATTATTGAGTGGTATATTGAACTGACTAAAAAGCCATCCAACTTTTTTCTCCCAGCACAATATTGAGATTACTGTTTGGGACTTATCTAACTGAATTTTATTCTAATTTATTCATTACGCTATCCTTATTTATGAAATTTGACTAACCAAAACTGGGTATAATTTCTATTATTAATTGTATTGTCGGTTAGTACTGCCATTTAGATGTTAAGGCCAACTATAAGATTTAATTGAGGACGTGCAGTCATGAAAGCATTAACATGGGCTCCTCAAATTCATATAAATTTTTGTTTTAGGTTAAAGAGAAAGACAATCATGTTGTCTCGTTTGAATCGTGTGACCCTTCGTCTCCTATAACAAAATTTTATGACTTCATCATTTGATGAATAATAAAATTGAATAAATTATTAACATGTTATCTGAACTTTATATTCTTATATTTTAGTAAGATTAAGTTAACATTTGTTAGAGAGCATAAATTTTTTTAAATCATAAGGACTCTGTTAAAAAAGTTTAAACTATAAGAATCTGTTTAAACATTTAATTAAATTAACTATAAAAAGTTATAAGATAATTTAACCACAATAAAATGATATTGCATGCCAATTTTCATCATCTAAAATTTGTTGAGGTTTCAATAGTAATTTCCCTTACTTTCTCATTAATATATAGTTTCTTTCATCAACGAAAATGTCATGATCTTAATTTCGCTAAGAATAAGAAGAAAATTTATCGCTTCTCTCTCTTTTTTTCTACATAAAAAAATGCCACAAATTATTTCAATAACAGTGACAATATTGCGTGTATATTTGACTTTTCAGCCATGAGGTATTAGTATGAGTGTATGACTTATGAGTAACGGATATGCATGAATTTTTGAAACAGAGAACAAAATGTGACTCTTCATCAAATTTTTTATTTAAATGTCACGTGAATAATGTTATTTTTTAATCTGTTACAGGACAAGTTCGCTACCCGGTGTAGCGAACTCAGTTTGCTGATGTGTCACATTTCTAGTGGATAACAAGTACCAAGTTAAAAAAAAAATATGGAGTTCGCTATCCCTTGTAGCAAACTTAGTGTTCACTAGAAACGTACCACGTCAGCAAACCGGTTCGCTACACCGGGTAACGAACTTGCTCCCGTGACAGATTAGAAAATAACAATGTTCGCGTGACATTTAAATAAAAAACTTGATGAAGAGTGACATTTTGTCACTATTCGCAATTTTTCTATACAACCGAACGGATAAAAACAAATAAAGAAAGGTGTCAGTACTTAGATCGAAAAGTAAGTTACTACATCTATATAACATAACATCGACAACCTCTTTATCGCAAATTATTTAAGGACAATGTAATTTAGTAGGAAAAAAAAATTACCTGATAAAAAATTATACGAGAAATCAATCACTTGAAGTGTGGAGATATTGAAGATTGAAGAAGGGATGTCGCTGGAGAGATGATTGTTTGCCAACTCTAAAAATGTCAAGTTATGAAGCCTTCCAAGCTCAGGTGGAATGCTCCCATGTAAGAAATTAAAGCTCAAATCCAAAGTTTCAAGCTCTGACAAGTTGGATAGGGATGCAGGAACCAAACCTGAAAAACTGTTATTGCAGAGACTTAAATGTTGGAGTTTAGATAACTCCCACATCCATGTTGGAAATTCTCCACCAAAATTGTTAGTGCACAAGTTGAACACCTTCAATCTAGGTATTAAGGCCAACTCTTTTGGTACAATTCCATGAAAGCTATTGTTATGAAGATCAAGCTCAACAAGAAAAGTTAAGTTTCCTAAATGAGGAGGAAGGGTACCATTTAAATTCATGTTTGTGAGATTTAAGCCCGTGACCCTTCCATACTTTGTATCACAAGTGACACCAAACCAGTTGCACACAGAGTCAGAGGTAGACCAATTTTTGGCCAACATGTCTTGGGGATCCAATGTGATATAAGACTTAAAGGCCATTAGTGTAGATTGGTCTATAGTGACATTGATGTTGCTTATATCTGGGGAGGCCATGAAATGGTGGAATGACAAGACAAAAGTTAAAAGGAAGAAAGTTTTCTCCATGACTATATGTTGAATTATGGCACAAATGGTTATAAGAAACCAAAAAAACTAGAAGTATATATACTAGTAACAGGTGAGTGCCAAGTCAATGAATATATATGGTTACACCTAATTGATGTCAGAAATACAGGGAATCATTTATTATAGTCATTGACTGAATCTCATCGATCGATTAAAATACTTTTTTAGAGGCGGCGCAATACCAATAATCATTCTCATTGCATATTATATTGCAATTTGCAATAAAAATAAATCAGGAATGAAAGTCACAACTTTCATATTGCATTTCAATATCCTACCCAAAATTGTTGTAATTAATAGGGGCATTTCAATGCGTCTGGTCCAATTCCTTCGTTGACTGAATAATATTATCGATGAAAATATATATTTAGAGGCGGCGACATAACCAATAATCATTCTCGTTGCATAATGCATTGCAATTCGCAATAAACATAAAAAGTCACAACACTCATATAGTCATAGTGCATTGCAATATCCATAACTAAATAATATGACAACCTGTATTCAAAAAAATAAAATAATATGACAACCCAAATGTAGTAAGGGCATTGAATTAAATTAATATTGTTAGATCCAAAAGTATCGTGATTAATGTTGGACATGTGAACTAGCTATAACAATGGAGGAGAGTTGTGATAGATCATATATTATGTGTACAACGAGAAGATTAAGAGAGTCAATGATAGTGTGTGTTTGCAGTAGCATAAAGGAGGCCAGAGTTTCAGAAGAATAACTTATGAGATTAAACGATTTATTTATACATGAGTTAACTTTATAACGTATAAAGTCCATAATCACCTCGAATTTATAGGACCAATAATATGGATCCAGAACAAATATTTTCATTCTTCAAACGACCGATATATGTAAGTTTTATTCAAAAAATGGTTCAAACGATACATGATTCAAACTGTGTGTTATGAAATATTTCCATATCCTAACCACCTATCTTAAGGATAATTTTCCAATTCTTCTAACAATATAAAACAGTAAGGCAGCTAAGGATAAGGATAGAGTCTCTATCTTAACAGAAAAGAAGTTAAATCCTACTACAACTGAGAGATCTACACAAGCCCAAGAGGTAACCCTTATAAATAAGAGGTTAAAGACCCCAGATATACAGTCTGAACTCATTTACTACTTCTGCCCACACTCTGCCCACACTGTGCACACACCCACGTCTCGGCTGTAAGCCTATTGCTTGTGCGCAGTGATGGGCATATTGGCTATAAGCCAACCAAGATACCTATCCATAGGATATCTCTGAGCGCATACCCTTGAAGTATCATTATACGGTTTAATAGAACTGAACATTGGCACCGTCTGTGGGAAATAGCAAATTTCGACTCCCATCCATGGTGGACACGCGCAGCATAGCATGAAGCCACAGATTAAAAGGCAACCTCACGCGCCCTGAAATTACTGAAACCACATATATATGAGGAGACAAACCCTACCATAACAAAGGCTTTTGATCCTACGAGAGACTCTAGAATGGAGCTCTAGATCCAAGCAGATGACGATTTGACAGAGATTATTGTCGTCACAAGTCAAATTTATTAGCTCGGCCACGGCCTCGAGCTCAGCCAACGAAGGGCTTCAATTTTAAGAGCTCAGCCTCAGCCTTGAGCTCCAACTCAGCCTAGTGAAGGGCTTCAAGTTTAAGAGCTCGGCCAAAGCCTTGAGCTCAGGCCAACGAAGAGTTTAAGAGCTCGGCCACAGCCTTGAGCTTAGCCCAACAAAGGGCTTCAAGTTTAAGAGCTCAGCCTCAGCCTTGAGCTCAGCCTAACGAAGGGCTTCAAGTTTAAGAGCTCAGCCTCAGCCTTGAGCTCCAACTCAGCCCAGTGAAGGGCTTCAAGTTTAAGAGCTCGGCCACAGCCTTGAGCTCAGCCCAACGAAGGGCTTCAAGTTTAAGAGCTCGGCCACGGCTTTGAGCTTAGCCCAACGAAGGGCTTCAAGTTTAAGAGCTCAGCCTCAGCCTTGAGCTCCAACTCAGCCCAGTGAATGGCTTCAAGTTTAAGAGCTCGGCCAAAGCCTTGAGCTCAGCCCAACGAAGGGCTTCAAGTTTAAGAGCTCAGCCTCAGCCTAGCCTTGAGCTCCAACTCAGCCCAGTGATGGGCTTTAAGTTTAAGAGCTCGGCCACAGCCTTGAGCTCAGCCCAATGAAGGGCTTCAAGTTTAAGAGCTCGGCCACGACCTTGAGCTCAGCCCAACAAAGGGCTTCAAGTTTAAGAGCTCAGCCTCAGCCTTGAGCTCCAACTCAGCCCAGTGAAGGGCTTCAAGTTTAAGAGCTCGGCCAAAGCCTTGAGCTCAGCCCAACGAAGGGCTTCATGTTTAAGAGCTCAGCCTCAGCCTTGAGCTCCAACTCAGCCCAGTGAAGGGCTTCAAGTTTAAGAGCTCTGCCAAAGCCTTGAGCTCATCCCAACGAAGGGCTTCAAGTTTAAGAGCTCAGCCTCAGCCTTAAGCTCCAACTCAGCCCAGTTAAGGGCTTCAAGTTTAAGAGTTCAGCCAAAGCCTTGAGCTCAGCCCAACGAAGGGCTTCAAGTTTAAGAGCTCAGCCTCAGCCTTGAGCTCCAACTCAGCCCAGTGAAGGGCTTCAACTTTAATAGCTCGGCCAAAGCCTTGAGCTCAGCCCAACGAAGGGCTTCAAGTTTAAGAGCTCGGCCACGACCTTGAGCTCAGCCCAACGAAGGGCTTCAAGTTTAAGAGCTCAGCCTCAGCCTTGAGCTCCAACTCAGCCCAGTGAAGGGCTTCAAGTTTAAGAGCTCGGCCAAAGCCTTGAGCTAAGCCCAACGAAGGGCTTCAAGTTTAAGAGCTTAGCCACGGCCTTGAGCTCAACAAAGGGCTTCAAGATTAAAGCTCGGCCTCAGCCTTGAGCTTCAACTCAGCGTAAGCCATAGCTTCAGGCTCTGAGATCAAAATGAAGACAGAAAAGGAGAGATGCGATCTTAAGAAAAAAATCACATCCCAATTTAAGATAAAAGACAAATCGAGACGATATGCGAAGCCAGGCTCAAACAAAATATGGAAAAAAGTCTAGAAAAGCCACGATACGTTAAGCCGGGCTAAAATCAGAAAGGCAAATATACTGCCTTCAAAAGTGTAGGCAAGGCAAAAGCCAAGTCAAATTAAAAAATCTCGGCAAGAGAAGCCGAGCTCAAAGTCAACAAAAAAAGGCAAACACCGCCTCACCACTCAGAGACTTCAAGAGGAAAGAAGCCAATATAAAAAGCTATACCCAGAAGAGGTAGTCACACCAGACCCAAGGCAGGATCATGGCTTTTTTACCCTTATAACCCTTTATTAATAATTAATTATCAAATTGACCTTCATTTTAAACTATTTCAAAAATTTAACCCCCTCAAAAAACATAACACCAATCTGCCCCTGTTTGACCATTGACCACCAAGCCTACCCGGGTACACCCCTCTCTACCCGGATATTTTTTGAAATTTTTGCTTACCCGGGTAAAGAGGAGTGTACCCGGGTATTGTTCTTGACACTTGAAAAATTGCTTGAATTATTTACCCGGGTAAGAAGGGGTGTACCCGGGTAAATCTCTGCATCTTCATCTTCTAACTGCACAACCATGCTCAGCTCCCAATGCCAACCCACCAAACTCAAAAGCCCACCTTGGGGAACATTCACTTGCCCAAAACTGTTACTCCCTCTGCATACCAAAAACCCAGTTGAATTCAACCCACAAACATGTGAACCACCCGCTACAATACTCAACATGGACATGTTTCCAAACTCATTCTCTATCTGACTCGCAATATCCATATCTCCCCAACACTTAACCAAAGAACCAATCCTCAGAATTCCACAAGAGAAGCCATACCTAGATGAAATTGAAGCAAATTCATCAGACCCAGATGGCAATTGAAACGTGTCATTGGTTCTCCAACACCCCACCGTCGTGCAAACTTGAGCATCCCCAACAGCAAGATTCTCCAAAGGAACAGAACCATTGTTGTAAAGTCTTTTCCTTTTGAAGGAAGAGACAGTGTCCCAACAATACAAACTAGAGTTACCAGACCTGATGCCACAGAAGTAGTTCTTCCCACCGGAAATGGAAGAAAGGAAACGTTGGCAAAAAATTCAAGCAATTTCCCAGCAAGATGTGGAGATTTACCTGGGTACACCCATACCTACCCGGGTAAATAGTTCAAGCAATTTTTCAAGTGCCAAGAACAATACCCGGGTACACCTCTCACTACCCGGGTAGGCAAAAAAATTCAAAAAATACCCGGGTAGGGAGGGGTGTACCCGGGTAGGCTTGGTGGTCAACGGTCAAACAGGGATAGATTGGTGTTATATTTTTTGAGGGGGTTAAATTTTTGAAATAGTTTATAATGAAGGTCAATTTGGTAATTAATTATTAATAAAAGGTTATAAGGGTCAAAAAGCCCAGGATCATAGTACCTCGGTAGGGTCGATCTATCAATCAAACTTAGGCACCCTAGCAGTCCGAGCTTCCGAACTGCCGGGCTGGGGGAAACTGTTATGGAATATTTCCATATCCTAACCACCTACCCAAGGATCCCTTAAAGGATAATTCTCCAATTCTTCTAACAATATAAAACAGTAAGGCAGCTAAGGATAGAGTCCCTATCTTAACAGAAAGGAAGTTAAATCCTACTACAACTGGAAGATCTACACAAGCCCAAGAGGTAACCCTTATAAATAAGAGGTTAAAGACCCCAGGTATACAGTCTGAACTCATTTACTACTTTTGCCCACACTGTGCACACACCCACGTCTCGGCTGTAAGCCTATTGCTTGTGCGCAGTGATGGGGATATTGGCTATAAGCCAACCAAGATACCTATCCATAGGATATCTCTGAGCGCATACCCCTGAAGTATCATTATACGGTTTAATAGAACTGAACACTGTGATTAATGATGATCAAATCAAATTGAAAAATGGTTCTTGTACATATTTAATTTATGTCTCTATATATGAATGATTTTTGTTGAATGTCCAGTCAACTAGCCGCTAAAAGTCAAGAACAAGGTTTGAAGCTGAAATTGAAATACCTATCTAGAATAACCAAGCCTTTGCTCAAAGTTGAAGTTGTTTATCATGTTAACCAGAACAACCAAGTTTTGGACAACGGTTGAAGTTGTTGTCATGTAACTTACAAGTCATGGGTTTGAATTGCAATGCAAAGTATATAAAATGCTGATAGTTAGAGGTGACAAAATGAGCTCGGTCCAGAGGACCGGCTCACCCCACCTTCCAAACGGGCGAGTTAGCCCGCCAACATATTTTCTCTCTCTTATATTTACTGTCTAACAAACCATGTTGATGTAAAATGTTGACAGTTAGAGATGACAAAATAAGCTTGATCCGGAGGGTCGTTAGTGTCTAACTAACACTATGAGTACCTAACTCCAACTTTTTGTACATGTAGAGTTGACAAATATTTGAGTTAGTACGTCTAATATTCCAATAAACACTGCATAGTTGAAGTTAAATGTGGTGATTTAAAAGACCATTCATTAACTTAATTGCATAAAATGCAGTGATATTCTTTTACGATTTGTGTTAATTTTTATGAGACAAACAGATTAATTTTTTTCCCCTGTGCGTCACACGAGTAATACACTAATATATATATGGAAAAAACATTTCTCAAGCAGCTTGATATAAGTTTATCTCCGACCACCTAAAACTACGTCATTTTGTTTATTTATTTTCTTATATTAATTGATTCACCTTTGAATGGTTATGATTTCCTTTTTCTCTCTCTTCATTTATCACCATTGATTCATCTTTGTACTGTTATGATTTAGTAGCCGGAGATAAAATTATCTCAAGCAGTTTGATAAACGATAAGCCTTATATATATATATATATATATATATATATATATATATATATATATATATATAGAAATAATGACACATTCTTTTTTTATAAATTAATCAACGACGACAAAATTTTTGATCTTTTTTCTCCGTGCATCGAACGTGTAATGCACTAGTTTTATAAAAAGATGGGTTAAAAATTGGAATTAATATGAATATATTTTTTATCTTTTTCCTCTGTGCATCGCACGGGTAATGCACTAGTTTTATAAAAAGATGGGTTAAAAATTGAAATTAGTATGAATATAAACTAGTGTAATTAAAATAGAAAACTTAGAGTATATATATATATATATATATAGAGAGAGAGAAGATTTTTATTTATTAGAATGTTTGAATTTAATTTATTAAATACAAGTATATTTCTTCTTGTTAAGAAAATGTAATTCAAATATATTTTATACATCTATTTTTTCTATTAATATTAAGGAATATTAAGAATTGTTATCGTATTCATTAATTCTTCCCAAATTTTTATGGTATAAACCAACAAGATTGAATTGAGATGCTATTACTGCCTTCAAGGATTGTAGACGCATTTTTTTCTTTGATGCCTTTCATCCTGCCCTTTTCTTATTTAATATTAAGAATTCTTATAAACATATTCATTAAGTCTTCCCAACTTGAATTGAGGGTGAGACGTGATTATTGCTTTCAAGCCTTCAAGGATCGTAGACAATCAAAGACGAGGGAGGGTTTGCTCTGCTCTACCTGTGGTTTTGCTGCCTCTTATCACTGTATGTAGCGGATTCTTTCTCCTTTTTCTCTTATATGCCTTCTTTTTCTTTGATGCCTTTCATCCTGCCCTTTTCTTATTTTTCAATGCATACCTCAATGCAGTAGCAGACCTAGAAAATTTTATTTATGTCTACACATTCAATGGTGTCCCTGAAAAAAGAACAAATTTTTTTTCACTTAACATAATAATCAAGAGTCAATTAAACTATTATAATTTCATGCAATGATTATTTGTTAAGATTTTTATTTTTATAGTGATGCAAAAATAATCTTGCCCTATTTTTTTGTTATTATTTTGATATAAAATATAATTATATAAAAAAATTTACCTTATGAGTTGTACAACATTTCATATAAACTCCAATAAATTTCAATCTTTTTGGTTGTACAACCAATTTTATATCTAAAAAGTGCATGGCTAGACATTTCCTATAACACACTAGCCGACAACCAAACATATGTTCTTAACACTAATTTTAACTTTGACATCTTTTACATTATGAGCTATTCAAATCACCCTCAATTCTTTGCAAATTTTTTTCTTTTCCCCAAATTTTGTGTGTGCAAGTGCCCACACTTGCAATAGTGTGGGTCCGCCGATGCCCCAATGCGAAGTTTGAGTCTTTTTAGTGCATTTGATGAAACCCTTTTCGCTCTTAAATGTTTTCCATATGGGAATTTATCATCAAGATTCCGTCTTTTCCTAAGAAAATTTTGTATTTTCTTAATCGCTGTTATGTTTCTTTGTATTTTCTGACTATCCTTGGACGTTTCGGACTGTTAGTATTTTTTATTTTTTTTATCTGGGTGATTCAGGAATGATCTAATAGAATTGGTATTCTGATGGAGCTTTCAGGTATCTTGGTTTGTGTTAGGTTTTGAAATTATTAGTAAATAGGTTTCATATTATTTGTGCTGATTGCTCGGGTGGCGTCCCATCTATTGGTGTTATGATCGAAACTGCTTTTGCTTTGAATTACTTGTTGCCACAAAGAAGTTGTTTCTGGAGAAATAGTGAGAGAGCTAAGACAACTTGAGTGAATTATCTGAAGAGAATTTTGAGTGTGGCACTGAAGAATCTATAAACCACCTTTATCGGGGTGGAGTTTGAGTCTATATTTAATGTGACTAGGGAAGTTTGAATTATTTGTAATACTACTATTTATAGTAGAGTATTTTTTGAATATTTTTACTATTATTTCTTAGGGGACATCACTACTAAAAAAAGCTCTATTATCGACGGAATTTATCCACGGAAAATATTCCGTCAAAAATAGTAACGGAATTTTTGACGAAAATTCAATTCCGTTGGAAATACAGAGGGAAAAAATTTCCGTTGAATTTTGAGACGAAAATTTTCAACGGAAAATAAATTCCGTCAAAAATTTTAACGGAAATTAAATTCTGTTAAAATTTTCTGTCAAATACTTATTTTTAATCGAAAAATATCAACGGACAACAAATTCTGTTGATAATTACAACAGAATAATATTTCGTTTAAAATTTCAACGGAAATATTCCTTTGAAAAATGCAACGGCATAGTTTTACGTTGAAAATTCATACGAAAATTTTTTCCATTGAAAATTCAAAAAATAATCTCTTAAAAAGATACCTAATGTTGGACGTGATCCATGATGTAATCTACTTAAATTAAATGTTAAATTAATAAAATTATATAGATTGATTGGAAACAAATCAATTGGACTGATTGACCAAAATTAATGAAACCAATTAATTAAATTAATTGGCTGAAATTGGGAAAATAAATCGATTGGATTGATTGACCAAAATTAAAAAAACAAATTAATTAAATTAATTGACTGAAATTGGAGAAACAAATCAATTGGATTGATTGAATAAAATTAAGAAAACCAATTAATTAAATTAATTGGTTGAAATTGGGGGAAATAATTAATTGAATAAAATTAAGGAAACAAATTAATTAAATTAATTGGCTGAAATTGGGGAAACAAATTAATTGAATTGATTGAATAAAATTAAGCAAACCAATTAATTAAATTAATTGGCTGAAATTGGGAAAATCAATCTATTGGATTGATTGGATAAAATTAGGGGTGTTCGCGGTTTGGATTGGATCGGTTTTGGAAGCAAAAATCATCTGATCCAATCCCTTTGATTTGATCATATAATTTAATTATCCATTCGGTTTGAATTTTTTTTCAAATCCGATCCGACCCAATCTAATTTTTTTCGGTTTGGATTGGATAGGTTTTTGATTATATACGAATTTGTTGTCTTTGGATATCAAATTAAAAAAGCTTACATCATTTTTAATTTGTTCATCGTTGACTTGAGTTTTTATTTAACCCATTTTTCAATTTATTTTTTTAATAGCAAATATAGTAATAGCAAAAGTTATTTTCTTTAGCATTTCACAATAAAAAAAAGTTTGAGAATGTTCAAGAATTTTTTTAGTAAATTTTAAAATGTAATTTAAAGTTACATACGTAGAGAGTTTTAATTTTTTAATTTTTTTTCTAAAAACAATTTTATTTTTGAAAAAAAAAAACTAACCGATATAAGTGTTAAAAAAAGTTCATTTGACCCCTAAATTTAGGTGGCACAAGCGTGTACAATCAAATTCTTTTTTTTTTTTTGAGTTACCCAACCCTAATTATCTCTTTGAGACGAGTTGGCTCCCTCCGGTATCCCCACGAGCTTCGACTCTTTGAGCCGGCTATGAGACTAATCCAGAGTGCGGGGGAACAGTGATGGCTAAAGGTTCAGCCCCCTCCCCAAGAATGCATTCAGCGGGAATCGAACACATATCCAACCCCACTAACTCAGCGCCAAGTTACCAACTGAGCTGCACCCATTGGGTACAAATTCTTTTATTATGAACAGAAACATTATATTATCGGAAAATAAATTAGAAAAATATTTATACAATTATTAAACTCATTGTTTTTTATATTTAATAGTTTTTCCAAGTTCCCCTAGATATTGAGCTCAAGGGTCTAGGAATCAAAAAATGGTCTTGATGTGTCCTTATATTAAATCTGATAGTGCTCGAATCATATTAATCAAATAATTGGATAATAGATGTGTTGGATATTTGTTATACTCAATTGTTTAATTGATTTTGTTAGAAATATATTGTAATTAGGGTTTCCTTATTTTGTATTCTTATTTTGTATTAGGTCTGATTACATTAGGTTTGGGCTTAACCCATTAGTTTGTTTATATATTGTACATCATTCATCAGTTAATACACACAGAAATATTTCAAATGTTCATCTCTTTTCTCTCGTTATTTAACAGATTTAAAATATATTTTGATGATTATAATTAATTTAATATTAATTTAATTGATAATAATTTAGTATCTTGAAATTACTAATGAGATGATTGTTTGAGATTTTAGAATAATATTTATTTTATTTGAAATAGTATTTAAGATGATTGAAGATTGCATGAAAATTGGAGAAAATATGAAAGATATCATGAAGAGAGAAAAAAAACATGAAATCAAGTAAGATTTAGGATAGATTTTATCTTTTTAGATTTCATGTAAGAAAAATAAAATATTCTTTACCAAATATTTAAATTAGAATTACATTGCATAATAAAATAAGATATTTAAATTTTACATATTTTTTATTTGAAAAGATCAAATATCTTACTTTTAAAAATTTTATTTAAGGGTAAAAAAAATTTGGTTAATTTTTGAAAAATATTTAAAATCTCTATTTAATATCAAGATTTCTTATAAAGGTGTGTTTGGTAGAAAGATATTTGAAAGATTACTGATTGGTAGAAGAAAATAAAACCCAATTCCCGCACATCCTGCTTTTACCGGCGAACGTATTCATAAATAGAGTCTTCAGATTGAAACGAGGGTGAGACGCGATTACAAGGATAGTAGACAATCAAAGGAGGGTTTCGCTGCAACTATCACAGTATGTGGCTTCTTTCTCCTTTTTATCTTCTGTGCCTTCTTTTTTCTTTGATGCCTTTCATCGTCCCCACCCCCCCCCCCCCCCCCCCCCCCATTTTTTTTTTCAATGCGAAGTTTGAGTCTTTTTAGTGATTTGATGAAACCCTTTTTGCAATGGGTTTAAATGTTTCCCATATGGGAATTTGTCATCAAAGATTCAGTCTTTTCCTTAGTGCTTTCGGGTATTTTGGTTTGTGTTGGGTTTTGAATGGATTTAAAACCTTATTACAGCAACAAACAATCAAGATTATTGATGGATAGGGCAATGAGTCAGAAAAGCATATTTTGCTTTTGTTCTTTGTTCTTTGTTTTTTTTTTTTTACTTCAAGTTTTGAGTGGTCGCATACTATTTATAGTGTGACTACTAAGTATTGAAGCTGTTCCATTCTTATGTTGTCTCCAGAATCATCCTAGTACATGATGGCAAAGAAGGGTACAGAATTTATTCATAGCACAGCCAAAGGGTTACATGTGACAGAACTCATGAATTGGGAGTTGTCACATCGTGGAGCAGCTGATGACAATTTCTGTGAAAGTTCTAAAGACAAGCAAGAGGAAGCATTACGTCCCTGGTATATGTCTAGGAAAGAAATAATGGAAAACTCCCCATCAAAAAAAGATGGAATTGACTGGAAGAAAGAGACATATTTGCGCAAGTCATATTGCACATTCTTACAGGATTTAGGCATGAGGCTTAGAGTGTGAGCTTTCTGCTACTGTTGTTATTTACGAATATTTCCATACTCATTCTGAGGTCATATATCTAACATTTGCCTTTTATCCAAAGAAATTCATCTGGCATTTACCTTTTCAAATACACTAGGATTCTGTTGTTAATTTGTGAACCTTGTTCTAGCAATTCAGTTGGAGATTTACATATTGGTTATAACTTTGCTCCTTCCAGGCCTCAGGTAACTATAGCAACGGCCATAATCTTTTGCCATAAATTCTTTCTTCAACAATCTCATGCAAGGAACGACCGATGGGTGGGTTTTTTCACTTTATAATTCATATTATGTAGGCATTTTATCTGTCCTGATCTTTAGCAAGTTGTGCTTGAAGTTAGTGTGATATATTTGTGCCCTTGTCGTTGTGGTTAATTACTAGTTCATCCTAAGCATAAAATGGCGAGTGGCCTGTGTAGCAAGCACAGTTATTTAACAGATAGACAGGAATATCTTAATACTATCTTGAAGGTGGTTTGTTCTGCACATAGTTCTTTTTCTTAATTTAATTTTTAATGTTCTGTACATGGTTCCTTATTCAAATTTCAACTACTATTACATAGTTTTCTGATTAGCGGAGTGTCAGTCAAGGTCTTTAACACTTTTTTGCCTTATCATTATTGTGAATCCCATAGTTATTTATTTGCTATCAGGAGTGTAGTTATCTCATTCAAGTTTGCTTATAGTCCTTTTAAATCCTAAAAGTTTTTTTCCACATCTACTTAATTATTCATGAAAATAATAAATATGTATTGTTACTAAATGTTGAACTGGATGAAGTTGTCAGTAATCTTTACATACCGAGTGATGGAATGGTAATTAATCATTTTAGGTTATCAGTTTCAGCCATGAGATTTTTTGGTTGGTTGCAGTCTTATTTTTTTGAAACTGCTCCCTTCAATTGTTGGATCCATGGTGGCTTATTAGACAACTTTGTACAGATCGGAGATGATAAAATTAATAGCCAAACACTAGTTCTTATCCAACTGTATATTAAGAGAATGGTAGATGTAAAGGTAGGAATAAACTTAAAGGTAAATTGGAATCTCATACTTGGTGAACATCTTTTGCAGACCATTGCAACTGTCTGTATGTTCCTTGCTGGGAAGGTTGAAGACACTCCTCGTCCACTAAGGGATGTTATTCTTATTTCTTACGAGATCATTCACAAGAAGGATCCTGCTGCCTTGCGCCGGATAAAACAGAAGGTATTGGTGGTGCTTTGACCATTTCATTCCTATGGATCTTCATTCTAAATTCTGGATTTATCTGAAACCACATTGCTGCTAGGTTATAATGCATGCTCAAACATGAAATATTTGGCTGCCATGTAAATTATGAAAAGCCTCCTGTGATTTTTATTTACTTGCTTGGCCTCTTAAAAATAAATGTTTGGTTGGAATTATATCATTTATGTAACATTCTCTCCCTGTACCTGCCTCTATTGGATTGTTGATCTGATTTCACCGATTTTACTCCAATAACTATCTGTATCTCTTTGGTCCTCTATATTTTATATATACTAAATATTATTTAAAATTTCTAAATGATGCAGGAAGTATATGAGCAGCAGAAAGAGTTAATTTTACTTGGAGAGAGGGTTGTACTTGCCACTTTAGGTTTTACCTTTAATGTTCAACATCCCTATAAGCCCCTTGTTGAAGCCATAAAGAAGTTCAAAGTCTCAAAAAATGCACTCGCACAAGTTGCATGGAACTTTGTTAATGATGGGTATGATTATGTTTACCAATGTTGTAATTTAACTTTGTTGATTCCATTTTAATAATATATTTGTTAGTGTCTTTCAGGCTGAGGACACCGCTCTGCTTGCAATTTAAGCCACATCATATTGCAGCCGGTGCCATTTTCCTTGCTGCAAAGTTCTTAAAAGTGAAGCTTCCTTCAGATGGGGAGAAGGCTTGGTGGCAAGAGTTTGATGTCACCCCACACCAATTGGAAGGTTGGTGTCATTCCCTCAATTCATTTGCATACAAATAAATTTACCCAACTGGTGATCCTTTTATGTTCCGTTGACTTAATGCAAAATAAAAATCACTGTCACGTGTTTCTTGGATTTTTGAAAACCATTGAAAGCTTTACTGTTGCCATTTGTACATGTTACTCTTGATTAAGCTAAGCAGTATGCAACGAGTTGAATATCTGGATGGTTACCCTCCTGACTAAGTTTGGTGTCTTCATTAGAGAGAAGAAAGCCAGTTTATGCCATGTGTAGTTTGCTAGTAACCAATGGGCTTTATTTTGTGTTTGATAGCTGAATGTTTCTCGATATCCTTCTGAATCCTTGTGGTTGTATTCTCTTGCAGAGGTTAGCAATCAAATGTTGGAACTCTATGAGCAGAATAGAGTTCCACCATGTCAAGGAAGTGATGTAGATGGAAGTGCAAGTGCTGGAGGGATAACCAGAGCCGCAGCCAAGGGTCTTGCTATGGAGGAGGAGCGATCCTTGAAGCAAACATCATCTCATTCAACCCCTGAGCATACATCTGCAGGATATTCTGAGGTGCCACTTAGAGGAACCGAAAACCGGAGCAATGATGAGAGTGCTGAAATGGGTAGTGACATTACTGATCATAAGGTGGACTTAGAACTCAGAGAGAGTCAGAAGTCTGAACATTTGCCTAAGAAAGATGACAAGGGTGAAGTGATCAATATATCTAACTCTGGGACTGAACGGATAAGTGCAGGAGATCAAGATAGAAGGAATGTAATAAAAGAGGATGCAGAAGTAGGATGGAGGAATGATTCAGCATCACACAAGTCATCTAGCTGCAATGCACAAAATTTGGTGCTTCGGGACTCTGGGACTGAACGGATAAGTGCAGGAGATCAAGATAGCATGAATGTAATAAAAGAGGCTGCAGAAGTAGGAAGGAGGTATGATTCAGCATCACACAAGTCTAGCTGCAATGCGGGTCGAAATCCGGTGCTTCGGGAATGCCTACTTGATCACTCATCAAAAGAAGCAATCAAGATGATTGATAAAGACAAAGTGAAGGCCGCCATGGAAAAAAGGAGGAAGGAGCGAGGGGAAATGACATTGAAGAAAGATGTAATGGATGAGGATGATCTCATTGAGAGGGAGCTTGAAAATGGAGTTGAATTCGCAGTTCATGGTGAGAAAAATAAGGAGATAAGACAGAGCTGGTCTAAACCTGATGATGCTAATGATAAGGACCATGAGGAAAACAGAAATTCGAGACTGAAACACAATGGCATGAAGGATCAGTTACAGAAAGACATGGATACCGAGATTGTTGTAAAAAGGGACATGATGGATGATGCTTCATCCTTGTTCAACAATCGCAAGAGAAAGAGTGGGAGATCACCGGCCAGGCAACCAGAGATGAAAAGGCAGCGTGATTCCGGTCACTACAATGACCGCAGAAGGAAATGGGAAAGCTGGAATTAGTTATGCAGACATTGAACATATAGAAGGAATGAAGAGGAAAATCATAGTTGAGGTGTATATTCTACTGTCCTTATTTTTGGTATTTTGATTTTGTGTAGTCGCTTGCTAATGAATTTCGATTATTTTGGATTACCTTGTTTGCCTCATACATTTCTTATTTACGGAACAGGATGTTTCAATTTTGGTAGTTGCATTAAAAGCCGATGCTTTTTTAAGCCATATGAATATATCTTTCTCTGAGTTGCATTGCTAAATAATGCTGCTATGGCCTTGTGGTTGGTGATTTGAATCATTGAGAGCTGCACTTGGTCAAAATATGAATGTTGTACCTCTTAGGAACTTTCTATAGTCACTTTCTTTTTGTGGTACCACACATTCTAGCATTAGGACATGTTATAAGTCTCAATGAAAACTTGTAGCGATATATTTACACATGGACTATCAGTGAATATCAGTTAAATTAAGCTCTTATTCGTTGTTGTTAAAGCTGGACTGAACTGATTTTTTTTTTTTTTTGGGTCTTTTAGTCCAAAATATGATAAATTTACAAGTATGGGGAATTGAACCTTCCACCTCAAGGATGGGTAGATTTAAATTTAACTACTTTAATACATCTATTAGTATATTTATTGTATATTAATATACAAATTCAGCCCAATCAACTCAATGAGTGACTCACAACCGAATATCATGGCCGAGTTTAATAACTTGCTCTTTTTCACTCTGCATGTACACTACACGTTAAATTTGACGGAAATAAAAAAACAAACAAAATATCTCTCCTTTCACTTTTAGTTTCTGGAGAGATTTTTGTATTAATCTGAAATACCCAACTTGGTACTAACAAGTATTAACATGTCATTAATGCACATAAATATAACATGTCGTGGACATTATAACACCATTTAAGTTATAACACGTTGGCAATGTAATCATAATTCACATTAGATTAAATTTATAACAGTTTATAATAAAATTTAAATCAAATATCGAGTGTTGTACATGATGCACTTATGTAAAGATTCCTGGGCTTTTTATTTAACTTTTATCTATATACCCTAAGTCCTTACTTTAGTCTCTTACAAAAAAAAAAATTAGTCTCGAGGTCTCTAAGAAATTCAAAGTGGACCCACTTAGTTAAAATCGTGGTCCCTTATAAATTCAAAAAAAAATTCAAATTAGTCACTCAAAAAGACTAAGAAATTCAAAGTGGACCCACTTAGTTTAAATCGTGGTCACCCAAATTAGTCACTCAAAAGGACTAAAATGGATCCACTCTAAATTTCATAGGGTAACCCACTAATTTTTTTTTGTAAGGGACTAAGGTAGGAACCGTATTTTTTGTTAGGGACCCAAAATAATATTATTATTTTTTTTTTTTGGTGATAATGAATAAAGAATACGTGAAGCGACCTAACGGAGTTTATGACATAACTCGCAAAAGATTTAACAAGATCCATGATAAGCATATATTAGGATAATGGGTCATCAAGACCCAATCCATTAAGAGTTAGTTAAAGTAGTTACACCTGTTAGTTTATCCTCTTCTGTATATATAGCAGAATGTAAACAGAGAAATAACAATCAATCAATATACAAAGTATTATTCAGTTACATGCTTTCTTTTCTATCTTTTCATTTAGAACTCTCATTTGAGAGTTATCTTGCTTCATGGGTCTGATACTTTTCATGGTATCAGAGCACCACAAGATCCATGGCCTCTCCGCGATCAGATGCAACCTCCATGAGCAATGCCAACACGTCAACAACGAAAATCATCATGAAGTCTTTTTCCCAACCAATTGCAGATAAACTAGATGAAGACAGTTTTCTCCCATGGCAACAACTTGCCCTTGCAACCATCCATGGTCATGATCTTCAGGATCATCTTGATAAAGAAAAAATTCCACCTCAGTATCAGACACCAGAAGATCAAGATCTTCAGATCATCAATGCTGCATACACTCAATGGCATCAACAAGACAATCTTCTTGTCTCATGGCTTCTTTCTTCGATGAACATGTCCGTCAAAAACAGAATGGTTGGCTGCACTCATGCATATGAGATCTGGATCAAACTTCAGGTATATTTCGCTTCTCATACTCAAGCCAAAATCAAGCAACTCAAGAACTTATTAAAGAACACCAAGAAAAAAGGTCCAGCCTCTGAATATCTACTGCAAATCAAGAAGATAATTGACTCTTTAGGAGCTGTTGGTGCACCTCTTACTGATAATGAATACAATGAAGCAATTCTTGATGGATTGGGAGAAGAATATGCTCCCCTCATTACATCTGCAATGTCAAGATCTCCTCCATTCTCTATCATTGAATTAGAAGCCTTTCTACTGGCACAAGAAGACATGCTTGATCGTTTCAAGAAAATAGAACTCCCCTCCATTCAAGCCAATTTCAATCAAAGAAATCCATCTCAAGACCCTGCAGCCACTTTCAATACACAAAATCAGCCATCAGAACCTGCTGGTAATCGTAATTTTGGTGTTCGAAGAGGCAGAGGAGACAGATATTCCAACTCCTCTTGGAATCAAAATCGACTTCAATGTCAAATATGTGGCAGAAATGGCCACCCTGCGTCTAGATGCTTTTATCGCTATGATTCTTCTCCACAAAGCACACCTACAGTTACTACAAATCAGAGAACACCACCACCACCACCATCCACTTTTCACAATCCAACAGCTTACTTAGCTGGTCCTGCCTCTCTTGTTGACAATTCCTGGTATCCTGATTCTGGTACAACCCATCACCTCACCAATGATATTAACAATCTCACCACCTGTTCTGAATATAATGGATCCGATAAGGTACATGTTGGTAATGGTGCAGGTATGTCTATTCAACACTTTGGTAACTCCACCTTATGCACCTCTAATTCATCTACAGTTTTTAAACTCAACAATTTACTGCATGTTCCTCACATTACTAAAAATCTGATTAGTGTATCCCAATTTGCCAAGGACAATGATGTTTATTTTGAATTCTATCCTAATCATTGTCTTGTCAAATCTCAGGTTACCAAGGAAATTGTTCTCAAGGGCAATCTTAGAGATGGACTCTATCAGTTCACCAACTCTCATGTGCATTCACACCCTATATCACTCACATCTCCCACTACATTTTATTCTAAACTTGCTTCTTTTGATGTTTGGCATAAACGTCTAGGACATGCTGCTCCACCTATTGTTAGAACTGTATTACAACATTGTAATCTTCCTTTTCATATGAATAAACGTTTTTCTGCTTCATCAGTTTGTGAAGCCTGTTGTCTAGGAAAAATTCACCAATTACCTCACTTTGATTCAAATACTCAATATACTTCTCCTCTTGAATTGGTTCTGATTGATGTTTGGGGTCCTGCACCCATTCCTGGTAATTCAGGATCCTTTTATTATGTGTTATTTGTTGATACCTTTACTCGCTTTAGTTATCTCTTTTTTCTGCGCAACAAATCTCAGGTTTATCAAACTTTTATACAATACAAAACAACTATTGAAAATCTCACTGGTTTCAAGATTAAATCTGTGCAAACAGACAATGCCAAAGAACTCACTTCATCTCAGTTTAACCATTTTCTCAACCTTCATGGCATCACTCACAGACTCACCTGCCCCTATTCTCATCAGCAAAATGGCAAAGTGGAAAGAAAACATCGCCACATTACAGAAGTTGGCTTGGCTCTCTTAGCCAATGCTAAATTACCTTTATCATACTGGGAAGAAGCCTTTATAGCAGCCATCTATCTTATCAATCGGTTACCAACACCTACCCTTCACTTTAAATCTCCCTTTGAACTTTTATATCACAACAAACCCGATTACAGCTTTATGAAGATATTTGGATGTGCTTGTTTTCCCCTACTTAGACCATATAACAGACATAAACTTGATTTTCGATCCACCAAATGTATTTTCTTGGGATATGCAGTTGATCACAAGGGATACAAGTGCCTTGCTCCAAATGGTAAAGTCTACATCTCTAGAGATGTTTTATTTGATGAATTTAATTTTCCATATTCTGAATTATTTCCTCCATCATCTCCTGTCTCTCAATCAAATGATATTTCTCACATTCCTCATATTCCTTTGTTACATCAGCATCTTCCTGCACATATTTCTCCACCCCCTTATTTATCTGTTACTACTAACATTTCTCCTAGTGTTTCAACTATTCCCTCCCCCCACTTCCAGGGCACTCAGCATCACCATCCACCTCTCCTGATCATACCTCTGTAGTTGCCCCTTCACATCCTATGCAAACTCGAGCCAAATCAGGGATCTTCAAACCAAAGTCCTTTGCAACTACAACCACTACTTCCGATCCACATCTACTACATTCTGAACCTCAGAATGTTGCTCAAGCACTCAAATCTCCTCATTGGAAACAAGCTATGCAGGAAGAATATACAGCCCTCATTAACAATGGTACCTGGACTCTTGTCCCTCCCACCTCTTCCACTTCACCTATCGACTGCAAATGGATATTCAGGATCAAGAGACATTCAGATGGCAGCATTCACAGATATAAAGCACGATTAGTGGCCAAGGGGTTTCAACAAAGAAAAGGTTTTGGCTTTAGTGAGGTGTTTAGTCCTGTTGTCAAACCATCTACTGTCAGACTTGTTCTCTCTATTGCTCTTACCAACAAGTGGATCATCCGTCAGTTTGATTTTAATAATGCTTTTCTTCATGGGTCACTTCATGAAGATGTCTACATGCATCAACCTACAGGCTTTCCTAGTGATCATCCACACTTCATTTGCAAATTAAACAAGGCTATCTATGGCCTTCGACAAGCACCTCAGGCATGGTTTCAAACTCTCAACCTCACCCTTCAACATTATGGTTTCTACAATACCAAATCTGATACCTCTCTCTACACCAGGTTCACTCCAACGTCTACTATTTACATACTCGTGTATGTTGATGATATCTTGATCACAGGAAATAATCCTACTGAAATCTCATCTCTCATCTCCCAACTCAATAGCCAGTTCTCCCTAAAAGATTTAGGCAGCTTGAACTACTTCCTTGGCCTCGAGGCAACCTATCTCTCACCCACCACTTTACACCTTACTCAAACCAAATATATCACTGATCTCTTAAACAAAACTAATATGCTATCAGCTAAACCCATGCCTACCCCTATGATTGCTCACCAAAAACTGTCCCTCGAAGGTGATGCTGCCTTCTCTGATCCCACTCTCTATCGATCTATAGTCGATGGCCTCCAATATGCAACTATTACAAAACTTGATCTCTCCTATGCTGTCAATAAGGTCAGCCATTTCATGCACAGTCCACTTGACATTCATTGGAAGGCAGTAAAGAGGATCCTTCGCTACTTATCTGGCACTCTCTCCCATGGTTTAGTTTTTCGTCCTTCCACTGATTCCAGACTCATAGCTTTCTGTGACTCTGATTGGGGATCAGATGTTGATGATCGCAAGTCTACCAGTGGTTTCTGTGTCTACTATGGCAGCAATTTAATTTCCTGGACCAGTAAGAAACAACATGTTGTTTCCCGCTCCAGCACAGAGGCTAAGTTCCGCAGCCTAGCAGCCACTTTCGCAGAATTGATCTGGCTTCAATCTCTTCTCTCAGAACTTCGGATTCCTTGTCCCACGCTTCCAACCGTGTTTTGTGACAATGCAAGTGCAATCCAATTGGCAGCCAATCCCATTCTTCACAATAGAACCAAACACTTTGAGTTGGATCTCTATTTTGTTCGTGACAGAGTTCTCCAACAGCAAGTCTTTGTTCAACATCTTCCAGGCACTGAACAAATTGCAGACATACTCACCAAACCTATCTCTGCTCCTAACTTCACCAGATTTCGCTCCAAACTCAGGGTTCATGCTTCACCGCTGAGTTTGCGGGGGGATGATAAGCATATATTAGGATAATGGGCCATCAAGGCCCAATCCATTAAGAGTTAGTTAAAGTAGTTACACCTGTTAGTTTATCCTCTTCTGTATATAGAGCAGAATGTAAACAGAGAAATAACAATCGATCAATATACAAAGTATTATTCAGTTACATGCTTTCTTTACTATCTTTTCATTTAGAACTCTCATTTGAGAGTTATCTTGCTTCCTGGGTCTGATACCTTTCAACCCAGGACAAGGTGTTTTTAAAAATCTATTTAATTAAAAAGGCCAGACTTCAAATCATCCAAAAAGTCTTAGGCTTAAGAACTCAACCTATTTAAATGTATAAATAATATATTAGTATTATATTAATTTTTAAAAATATATTTATTAACCAATTTAAAAACTTATTTGGCACATCTAAAAATTTAGACATGTTTACTTAATCTATTTAGAAATTGGTTTATTATTATGAAATTGGCCTTTAAATTGCCTTTCAGCCAAGTCAGGCTTTTAAGAAAAAGCCATGTTAGATAATAATAATAATAAAAAGTCTATGCGACATAAATAAGTCAGATATGTTTAAAGAAAGGAAAATATAAGTCTCATATTGTAGGAGACTTGTTATCTCATGTCTGTGAGACCTATTCTTTAAAAAAAAATGTAAATAAATAAATAAATATTAGCAAAACTTTTGATGTATGACTAGGAGGGATATGTTATCTTATGTAACATGAAAAAAATATACCCCATAAAGAAAATACTAGACTAATTTCAAATGTTAATAATGAGGCTTTGAACTCAACACTGACATTTACTTAACGTAAGCATTGATGGTTTAAGCAAACAAAATGAGCAGATATTGAACTTAAATATCTGCCCTTTCCAACCATACCTGAGCTTAGCTATGGATAACATTTAAAGGTATTGCTTGCAACTCACGTCTCTTCTATCTCACGGCAATGACAATATGGTTAGTCTCAAATTAAATGGGACAATTAGACAGGGGATGGAGATCATGTCACACGTCAAGCAACATCAGAACAAGAAAATATAACTTTCACAAGAGAATTTTGCGCACAACCTTCACATAGGGTTAGATAGCAAACATTAAGGGATAGAAAAAAAAAAAAAAAATTGGCTGGTATAATACTTGGGCATCGCTTTTCCACCTCACCTGCAAGAAGAGGTTTCTATACAAGTTTTGTGTGGGAAAACAACATTTCCTTTCAGGACTATATGAAGTAGAGCTGACACTAAATACCTTATATTGACTATAAGAGTAACTAAACCACTTTCCATTAAACCTCAACTAACGAGTATAGAGGTGAAGGTAATTCTTGTACGTAATTTTACCCTTGATTATTTGCATAGAGATTGATTCCCTAATCGAACTCGTGATTATACCAGAAACTAGGTTAACAAAAAATTGTACATCTAATTTGACTATGCAACAAATTTAATAACATAATTTGTCTTATGTTTAGAACGTTGAGATGAAGGATGACAATCAATAAATTAAGTACAATTTGCAAGATTTAAACATAAAACCAAAAACACACTGATGCTCAATCAACAAGTAACACACTTTGGAGGCTGTTTTTATTCTGCACCCAATGTATCCAATAGAGAGTTCTTGGACATTCGGATGTGATTCTGCTAGGACAATGTTTTTTATTCCTGCAAAATTTAGACTTGATTTAGTTGTTTAAAATGGCATCTGCATGTTCCTGCACCACCTTCCAGGCCATGATCACATGTTTTTCCTCTGTTAAAGTTGCCCCTATAGCACACCTAATCACAAAAATTCCTCCAACGATAGCATGAGTCATGTATACAGTGCCTGAACCATTGATGGAATCAAGCAACTTACGATTGATTTCATTTGCAACATCCTCAGTTTTGAGATCTCCATTCTGAACCTTACCATTAGCAATCTTTGCAACTGCTGATGGCAAAACTCTAAAGCAGACAACAGCAAGATTTCTAGGTACTACAATCTCAAACCTCTTATCCAGCTTTACCAATCCTTCAAAAGTTTTGGCCATTTCAACGTGGTTTTTTAAGAAGTTTCTAAGATTAGCCACACCATAGCTTCGAAGAACAAGCCATACTTTCAGGGCACGAAATCTTCTGCTTAAGGTTATCTGCCAATCTTTGTAGTCCACCACTTTCTTTGAATCAGAAGCACTGTTTTCCAAATACTCTGAATTTGTTGATAGAGACTTTATAAGAGAAGCTGGATCCTTTACCCAAAGACAGCAACAATCTAAGTTAGTAAGAAACCATTTATGTGCATTGAGGCTAAAAGAATTTGCATCCTCAACTCCATCAATCAAGTATCTAAACTCAGGGCAAATGCATGCACTACCAGCATAAGCAGCATCAACGTGGACCCAAATGCCATAATCTTTTGCCACCTTACACAGTGGTCCTATTGGATCAATTGCGGTTGTTGAAGTAGTTCCCACAGTGACACAAAGATAACAAGGAACCAACCCATTTCCAACATCTGATTGAATGGTTGATAATAGTGATTCAGGTAACAAAGTGAATGAAGTTGACTGCATGGTCTTGATGGCCCTGAAATTCTTGGGGTGAATTCCTACTATATGAGCTGCTTTCAGAACTGCACAGTGTGTTTGATCAGAACAATACACAACAAGCTTTCCTATGTTTTCCTTACCAATTTGACTAAGCAATTGATCTCTTGCAGCAACTAGTGTAGCCAAGATGGCCTCACAAGTTGTCCCTAACAAAACACCTCCACCATTACCAGAGAAAAGGAAAGGCTTGGGGAGCTTCAGCACCTGTCCAAGCCAATCCATGACAACACTTTCTAGCTCTGTTGCTGCTGGGGATGAGACCCAATTGAAACCAACCACGTTGAGTCCGGTGCTTAGCATTTCTCCTAGAAACCCTGCTGTGCTACCACTGGAGGGGAAGTAAGCAAAGTAATTAGGACTTTGCCAGTGTGTTATTCCTGGAATTATATGTTGCTGCAAATCTTGAAGAATGGTTTCAATGGGTTCAGGATTCAAAGGTGCTAAACTAGGCAAGAGTTTTCCTAGATAACCAGGTTCTACTTGACTTAGAACTGGATAGTTAGCAACATTCTGGTAATAATCAGCAAGGAAATCAATTATCATGTGCCCTTGCTTCCTAAATTCTTTAGGATTTAGAGGGTCCATGATGAATTGAGGATTAGCTTTGGGGCTTGTAGAATATATAGACCCTTGCCTCCTCCCCCTCCTCCTCCTCTTTCTTCTTCTTCTTTTATGGTTACTTTTTAATCCATACATAGCTGTTGTTTTCCCTAAAAAAAATTAGATATCTATGTTTCTTATATTGTGGGAGATAAAATTATCTCTTATACACACATAAAAGTGTGTAGGATCCAAGTGGAATCATGTGAAAAAAAAGAAAAAAAGAGTCATATACTTCTATCTTTTATCAATGTGTAACTGATAGACATTAAACCCATCTTTTATATATTTTTACTTTCATTTTAAACTTTATAGCAACTTTTCTGCACACATTGATATCAACATGCAAATTTTTTAACTGAAAATTCATATGGAAGTTAACTACTAAGCACATGTACAAAGATATACACGTTGTTAATATTTTCAATTCACAAAAAAGTTATGTCGGTAGCTAGACATTAGTAAGTTCTTTCCTTTTTTAAGTTTGATCATGTAGTAGTTAAAATTCTGCGCACATGAGAATTTTTATGTTGTTTTGCCTTCAGTGTCACAGTCAGAGGACCAGCTTAAGCTGGCTAACATTAAGTAGAGAATGAGAAAAATGAAACACATTATAATAAATAGATGTCACGATTTTACCAACCATTTCGATTAATTAGGTGGAAGAATTAAGATTGGTCAGGGTACCATGTGTACCTTTTATAGCCATGTGTAAAGCTCCAGAAAAACAACTTTGAAGAGGAAAAAGGGCATACCTGGTGTGCAGAGTTCATAGATAGCAAGTAAATTTGGACAGCAAAGACTTGTATTATAGCTAGATTTGCTCACATTCACTAGTTTGAGTCAGAGCTATACTAATTATACTCGAGGTGGTTGAAAGAAATATTTGAGTGTATCTCTTCATTGAAGCTTGAATTTATGAATGCACACAAAATAACATCACATCATATGTAATTTGTCTAGTTATATATGATTCAAACCAGTGACTAAGTACTTATTCACAGGTGACGTGCTCGTCCTTTACTGAATAATCCGTTTTCACTATTGTACGATAGGATGTTTGCGGTCTCGGTTATGGAAATAAAAATCATTTGATCTAATTCCTTCGGTTTAATCATATAATCATTCATTTGGTTTGGATTTTTTTTTCAAATCCGATCCGATCCAATCCAATCTTTTTTGGTTTGGATTGGATCGGTTTTCGATTTTTTTGAAAATACTAAAATTTGTTTCATTATTATTGTGTAAATAACATCTTTTGTATATATTGACTTGTAAATTTTTTTAAAAAAAAAAAACAGAAGCATTAGTAAACTATAATGAAATTTATTTATTTTGGGCAATGAGATATGAAGCTCTACAAAGATAAAATTTTGTTGACGAGATGTGACTAGAATTTTTCTTGGGTTTAGTTGATAGGTTAATGGGTCTTGGGTTTAGAAATTTTTGGACTATGATTAAGGAAAGATCCAAGTAGATAGAGGGGAATTAATATATTGGATCGGTTTGGATTGGATCGGTTTTCATCAATCCATCCAAAAACCGATCCAATCCAATTAAAATTTGCGAGTTTTTTTCGGTTTTCATTTTTTTGGTTTTCATTTTTTCGGTTTTCGGTTTATTCGGTTATCGATTTTTCGATTTGGTTATTGCGGTTTGAATCGGTTTGGATTGGTTGATGAACACCCCTATTGTACGATATACAGTTGTACCAAAGGCTAAAATTAATCGTATCAACTTTTACCGTATAAAACGTATTAATTTAGTTGGTAGCAAGACAGCTGAATAATTGAAAAAAATAATTTGTAAAATTATTAGAGTCATTGATCGTATATTTTGTTTGGATAAATATTTATTGTCTTGTTATCAAAAAAAAATAAAATATTTATTGTCTTATATTTTTTAACAGGCTAAATCAGGTTTTTATTTTTTCTAAATAAATCCTACGAAGCACCGACACTTCAAAATCTTTGACGTGTAGTGTCCGACACTCACTGGCACTCCGACACTTCCCGACACTCCAATACTCGTTGCAAAGACTCAAAAAAGGTTCAAATGTTACGTTGCATTGCATTTTGAGATCCAACTATTAGATTCGTTGGATTTGAGTTTAATATAAAAATTTAGGATATCTTATGTTTCTTTGCAAAATTGATGGGTATTATAAGTTTAGCTTTATTTTTTATTAAATTATTGAATATTAAATAAAATATACACTAAATAAATTAAAAATATTATATAATATCAAAACGTGTCCTAACGTGTCGAAATTTAATATTTTTTAGAATTAACGTGTCGGAATGTCGTGTCGTATCTCGTGTCCCGTGTCGGTGCAACATTGAATAAATCAGGTCACAAGATGATGATTATATTCATAACAGGTAACGGGTTATGACAGACTGACATATTTAAATACAGCCTTAATCTTTTAAGATCAAAGTCTGTCTCGGCTCAGCCCGTTAATAGACCCACATGCCATCTTTTGGAGGGATTTAAATAACTTCATCTCTAATCCATCCCACATTATGGATTAGTCTCATAGTCGACTCAAAGAGTGAAAACTTGTGAAAATATAAGGGGAATCAACTCGGTGCAAAGAAGCAATTAAAGTTGAGTTATCTAAAAAAAACTTTTACCCTGTGTAATACGCGATATTACTTTATATACGAATTAGTCAAATTTATGCTCAGGAAACCCTTTGAAGATTTTGAAGGTATTTAAATTATGGGTAATATTTTTCTCGTTTCACATGATACAAGCAATTTTTCTACAGACACATAAAAGTGGGCCCATCAATTCTTTTACATTTCTTTTATTTTAAAAATAGTGGCCCCCACAATTGATTGTCTCTATGACATGACCTAAATATTTTCTTACAATATAATATTTGTTTTTCCCTTAAATTATTTAAGGAAAGAGATAGCCCAATACACAAGGAAATACCGATGGTTTTCTAGTACATGGGAAGATTTTCTCTCAACAATTTTATAACTTTGATAGTGAGAATAAAATAGGATCCTTTAACAAGAAAGGGTGTATATATCTTTCAAAGATTAACTCTACGCCGGGACATATATTGCTTATTAAAGAATTTTCATAATTTCCACCCATAATGAAAACAAACTATTTTATCGTATGACAATTTTATTGTAATCATTTTTTTTTTAATTTCTATTTTCGGGAATATAAATGGATAGAAAACTCATTTGGTAAAATCGATTTATTTTTTTCTTCCCGAGATTTGTCGGTTTAATTTTTGTGTTGAGAATAGAAAAAAGAATAAAAAAATTTCTGTTTTTTGTTCTCAGACACATAATGAGAAACATTATTATCACTATCACCGCCACCAACAACTACCACCATCGCAGCCACCATCGCCATCACCACCCCCACGCCACAGCCACCACCATCATCGTCACCACCACTACTATCGATGCAGCCACTACCGTTATCACCACCACCGCCACCGCCGCCAATCACCACCATCACCACTGTCTTCACCACCATCACCATGTCATCACCACCATATCATCATCGCCATCGCCACTACTACCATGCCACTATCATCGCCACCACTACCGCTACCGCTGTCGCTACTGTCACCACACCGTCAACACCACTACCATTGCCACCATTATAGTCATCACCACCACCACCTCCACTACCATCACCACACCACCGCCACAGCCATCACTATTGCCACCACTGTTGTTGCCGCTGTCACCACCACCATACTATATGAAAAGGAAAGTGATGTTCCAAAAAAAAAATTATGCTTAATAAAAAAAAAATTATTATATTATTTATTGTGTTATCAAACACAATTCTCAATTTCGAAATAAAAATAGAACATGTTATCAAATATATATTTTTTATTAGAAACTGTTCTAAAGCACATAAATAGAAAATAAATATAAAAAAATTATTTCTTTTTAGAAACAGTATCATGAAACAGAATGATTGGTATGCACACCCATAACAAGACGAGTTAGAGGTTGTTTTGTTTTTTTGGATCTCTTTATCAATTTTTCCTAGGATCTAGTTTCTCGTAGCTACGCATACAAATCGCCACAGTTCGATAATAAACGCAAATGCTCCACAACGGGAATTATGGATTAAAAATAAGCAAACCGTTTGATCAACATCTAAGTGATATGTTGTTGGCAAGTTAGGGGAAAATTACTATCAGGAGAATTATTATCGATGAGTTAAGCAGCAATCTAGCATAATAAGTGACCTCAACACCGAATCTCAATTTAAACCATTAAAATATTATATTTATGAGTTTTTAAATTGGGAAAAATGTTTCCACAGTTAATGCAGAGAAGTTATCTGCATTTATTCTCAAAACGACGTCGTTTTAGTATTGAAATCTTAAAAAATTATAAATATAAAGACTATTATAACCTTAAAATAAATTAAAATTACAAAAACACCATGATTTCCGTTCCAAAACGACGTCGTATTGGCTTACTGCAGATAACTTATCTGCAGTAACTGCAGAAAAAGCGAACCCTTTTAAATTTACTTATGTGATTTTTACTTAATTCATTTTTAACCATTGTTGGGCTTCGTTACTCACAATTGGATTTCCAACATTCCTCCCCCTAGTTCCAAAGCCCATATTTGCTTCTCTTTGAGTATTAGTTTGGCAACACTTATCAAGTCATTGACTCCATAAATGTGTAACGACTCGAAATTAATTTGAAAAATAAAAACAATGGGACCAGCCACCAATTTTATTTTATTTGAAAAAATTAAAAAATCTTTTTTATTTAGCAAAACTAGTCTTTTTAAAAAATGAACCAAAGGTAGAGTCTGATTATGCACAGGGAATGTGGAAACTTAATTCCACTACATCTCTGATACATCCATTTAAAAAATAGTTACCTTAGATTAGTTGTGCAAATTTTTAATAATTTTATAGCATCTTTCTTGATCCAAACAAAACAAGGTAAATATTAAAAATAGAGAAGGATTATTCTTACGACCTAAAAGTTTTACAACCTCTTACAATCTATTTTTTCACTATTGATTTCCGTCAATCAAACGGTTATGATTTATTGATTCACATTTATTAATTAATTATAATTTTGAATAAATTATAACAGATGAATTGACGAAAATCAACGAAAAAAATAGGTTGAAATAGGTTGTTTTTTAGGTTGTAAGAATAACGCTTCTAAATTAAAAATATTACAAGAAAAACACACAAAATTGTAAAAGTTTTATTTTGAGTTTGACGGAGAAATTTCGCTCCGACGTATTCACTGGTGCGATGAGGAACTCAAAGCTACATCGCTTTGTAGATTATATATGTGTATTAGTTAATTTTAATTTTTGAAAAGAGATAATTTATTTATTTTTATTTTTTTGAAAAATGAATCCATCATTGCTCAGAGCTTAAGACAGCATAGCTATACGTAAGCCCCCAATAAAGTTTATAACACTTGAGGGTGGAAAGTCACCCAACAATGTTATACATCGCTGCTAAGATACTGAATAAAATAATTTTTCTAAATAATAAAAAATTAATTTTGATTTTTTAAAATTTTGATAGAAAATAATTTTATAACAAAATCCACATTTACACAAAGCTTAAGATAACATAGTTATACGAAAATCTATACAATTTTACAACACTCGAGGATGATATCTCAGAACAATTTTGTAAATCATTGCATGAATTAAATAAATAAAATAAAACAAAATTTATTTGCAGGCACCATGGCAAATATGACTTCATTTTTTGTTTATTTGAAGCATTAAACAAAAGCTGATTTTTTTTTTAGCTTAAATCTATCAAGAATAGAATAGGCTAGTAACAATTGCCATAAACAGTGCAACAAAAGATACTAACACAACCAAAATATGATAGTTCAATTGGCCTCTGAGAATTGAATTGGTGGGTTGAGAGTATGTGTTCGATTTTTTTTATTACTGTCTTTGAGAAAGGTTTAAAGTCTTAATCAAGAATTCGCCCTAAATTGAATTAGTCGCGAAACGATAAACCGATTATAATATCTATAGAAAAAGAAAATACTAACACATCACGTCTCCCAAGAACCAGAGTTTCCGGCTTTGCATTGGCGAGGTTGCTTTTGACAATAACTCTTTGAAGCTCAATATAATTTAACCAAAGCAATATCACCACTTTTGATAGAAAAGAATTAATCGCCCAAAAAAGTAATGAATACTACTACTACTGCTAAAGAATAACTCGCTTTAATTTATACTTCTAAGAATCAAAACTTATGATGCCATAAAATGAATACTCAACAAGTGCAGAACCACAAAAATGCATATTCGACCAGTGTAGTAACTTCAGTATTGTTGACAGCAACATTCATACCTATGATGTTTTGCCTATGGGCATGGATTATACCAGTCTTTCATTATATTTAAAGAAAACATGTTTATGTTCGATGCACAAAATTTATTCACGCCACCCTCCATTTATTAACATACTAAATAACTCTTGAAGGAGATAAAGAAAGTCTGGAAATTAGTTCTCATGACAGATTTTACTTTTGAGGATTAAAGATAAACTCTATCTTAAAGAAAGAAATGAAAGGAAAAGAATATATATAAAAAGGCAAACCAATAGAACCATGAATTAAGGGAAATAAAAAAAAATCAAAAGACAACTAAAATCCTAACATCTAAAAGAGAGTATTATGACTAGAACTATAAAAAACAAAGTTCAACTTCAAACATTTTATCGTACAGGAAATCGGCAAAAATAAATTGAATAAAGTATTTTTTGGATCCTTAACAAATATTATGGGGTCCAATTTAATTCTTTTAAAAAAAGTCGACTTGTGGTCCCTCTAAAATTTAAAATAGACACATGTTAATCCTTTTAAGTGACTAATGCGGGTCTTCTCTAAGTTTTAGATAGACCACTATTTTGACTAACTGAGATTATTTCAAATTTCAGAGGGACACAAATAGATTTTTTTTTCTAAAGAATTAAAATAAGTTCTATAATTTTCATTGAGGACCCAAAACGTACTTTACTCAAATAAATTACGATACATGCTAAAGATAGGGGTGGCAATACGGGTCAACCCAACACGACACGACACGACACGTTTTTGACCCGTACACTATTTGACACGACCCTGACACGACCCGTTTTGTAAACGGGTCGTAAAACACAAACCCTGACACGACCCGTTGCGGGTCACAGGTCGACACGATACGACCCGCAAAATTTAAAATTTAAAAAAAAAAGTGGGATTTTTTGAAAAATAAATAAATTAAAAACAATAAAAAATAAAAATAAAAATAAAAAAAGATTAGCTTCTGTTTTTTGAAATTTTTAGTTCCTTCTATTTTTTTCTATACTAAACAATGACTATATATATCAATATATAAATGAATAAAAATAATAATATAATAAAATATTTAATTAAAAAATAAAAAAATGACATTGTGCGGGTTGACACGCGAACCCGCGGGTTGACACGTGACCCGACACGAAAAAAACGGGTCACATTTACACAACCCTGACACGACCCGCCCTGACCCGCGAGTTGAGACGACACGTGATTTGACGGGTCGGGTCACGGGTCAACCCGCGGGTCAATACCTGTATTGCCACCCTAAGCTAAAGATACAAATATGAGTACCAAGCATACGACATATATAACAGAACCGAGAGAAAGTATACCGAACAAAGTCCTTAATGGCTTGGATGCTAACTAAATGCCTCTTAATCCTGTGCTTAAATTTTTTTACAATAACCCTCACTAAGATTCCTGAGTTCTTGTTGTTAAAAGACCGTGGATGAAAATTCACCTATAGATTTGAATATGTGTATAATACCAGAGATAGTAATTAACATTATAAATGAAGTGCAATAGAAATTTAAGAACGAACTCATAGTATGTCTGGAAAAAAAATGACGAGAATATGCAATGGAATCCACAGTTGTCTCCTTAAGATAATTTGTTCCCTCACTATTGATGAAGGTTGATGAACACTTGTCTCCCAGGATAGAACAGATTGCATCCCAAGGATGATGGCAACTACCAACCAAGAGCCCGAATGAACGCAACAGAATGTCTGAGAAATTACATAGGAGTGTATGAATGCTTGCACGGATGAAGGAAAAATCTGGCAGAATAACTCATTCCCAGATTTACTCATTACTGTCCTCAGCAATGGACTAATTTAAGATCATGGGAAAATGCAAAAGTATAAAAATCATGCTCAATGACTTATCAATAAAAGAACAAAATAGTTCATCAATCCCTCAGTGATCAGACTAGGAAAAATAATATGACTCTGAGAACACGCAGGTAATCAAGCAGTTTCCAAAAATAGCAAGTCATAAAATTACATCAAGAGATCAATCAATCAAGCATAGAAAACTGAACCAAAACACACCCCATTACTGAAAATATTAAGTCACTCATCACTCGAGTGTCTAAAGGGGAAGTGTTTCACTCAAACCTCCACCGAATTAATACTATCTAAGATTAGTCATATTCTCACTCTCCACAGTTAAATAGCATGCATAGAAGATCAAGAGGTCTTTACTCAGGTTGTAATGGGACTTGACTAAGGGAAAGATAAATGAAGAGATAAATAGCTAAAACAACGGAACAAAGAAAGATCATGGTAAAGTGTAAACATATTACTTGCAATCCTTTTCTCTTTTTCTTCCTTTTCTTTTTCAGAATTTTTATTCTTCAATCCCCAAAACTTTTTCTTTTTCATTTTCATTTTCTATATTTCTCAACTCTTTTATTTGCATAGAATCAAAAACAATTATTTTTGTTTTTCATCATTTTTCAACTTTTGCTTTTGCTCAACTCACGTAACCTCCTTTTTCACCACTAAGAATTACATTATACAATACTTATGCTTATATCCTACTATAAAAATTCTATAACCAATCTTATATAAGATAGATGTGTGTGTGGAGTGGCTGATTAAGATATATGTTATTCAAGAATAAACATGCTTAGGCTCAAAAGGCTAAAGAAAAGATATTATAATGGTTAGCTTTATGGCTAAATAGCTAAAATAAGAAAAATGCCTCAATCATGTCTTCTTTCAATTTTGTTTTTTCAATCTCTGTATCAATTTTTCCTAGGATGTAGTTTCTCGTAGCTACGCATACAAATCGCCGCAGTTCGATAACAAACGCAAATGTTCCACAACGTGGATTATGGATTAAAAAATAAGCGAACCATTTGATCAACATCTTGGTGATATGTTGTTGGCAAGTTAGGGAATACTCAATGTGAGAATTATTAGCAATAGGCTAAGCAGCAATCTAGCGCAAAACATTCGATTTATGGTTTCTTTTCATTTATTTATATGGTTCTAACCAGTGGCGGGGCCACGTGATATATGGGGTGGTTTCGGTCCGGACTAAGTTTTAACAAATTGTACTTATCATGTATAATTATATAATTAATTATAATTTTGTCCAGTCTAAAATTGTAATTTGACACTATCAAAAAATTAAAATATAATTGGTGAGAGATTTGGATAAGTTATATTAAGTTATGTGTTCCATTTTCACTTATATGAAAAAAGTAAAATATATTTAATAAAATTAAAAAAAATTTAATAAAATTATAACTCTTTTTGATGTTGTCTACCCAGGTGTTTAGTATTTAATATAATTTAAATATATTATGATATGAACAAACAAAAATTAAGAAAAATAAATATACATATAATTTTTTGGCCCGGGTCCAATTGGAGCCTGGCTCGGCCACTGGTTCTAACCATTATGGGTCTTCATTACTCGTAATTGAATTACCAATATCTTATCCTCAAGTGAGAGTCTGAAGCCTATATTTACTTCTTTTCAAGTATTAATAGGATTACATCAAAGTTTGGCAATGCTTATTAAGCTATTGATTACATGTGTTTGGAAGGCTTACAAAGACTAATACCAATCATCATCTCCAGATGCTCAATTCAAATAGATCAATCAACCATTAGATTTGATATCCAAGTTGGGAGGTCAGGAAAGCTCATGATAAGAAGAACTATCATCAATGAGATAAATGGCAATCCACCATAATAAATGAGCTTAATATTATATCTAAACCCAAAATTTTAAAAAATTAAGTTTATGAATCTTTCTATTTATATAATATTCATTTAATCTATTTCTAACTAATATTTAACTTAATTATTCACACTTCAACTCCTCATTTATAAGTGCTTACAATAAAATCAAAACTTAAGGGCCTGATTGATTTCTGTTCTGGAGAACAGTTTTTGAATTTTAAAAATAATAAAACAAAAAAAGTTGTTTGGAAAAGGTGTTTTCATGTTATCTGTTTTCAAAACAGCCTCCGTGTTTTTGTTTTAAAAACCAAAAAACCAAAATAGCTAAGGGATGTTTTCAAAAGCTGTTTTCATGGTGGCATTTTTGTAAATATAAGGATTCATTAATTACATTTTTGTAATTAAATCGAATTTTATTTTAATTTTAAATTACTTTGCGGTGGCAATTTTTTAAATGAGGATTCATTAATGGCATTTTTGTAAATAACTACAACTTCTTTACAACTTTAAAACTAACTCTATTCAAACAAGTTTTATTGTTTTTTTACTCTCAAAACCAGTTTTCAAAATTTATCCTCAAAACAGTTTTTAAAAATAAAAAACAAAACACATTCAAACACACCCTAATACTCTAAGTAGGGCTCTTTGACCCATTTGGGATTTTTACCCCTTTAATTTATCAATGTGGTATTTGGTTCATGGTATTTACCAATTGGGGTTAATGAGTAACGCGAGGGGGACCCGGTGTCACTGAGTGCCGCAAATCTCCCCCCGCGTCACTCACATTTCTTTTATTTTTTATTTTTATTTTTTTCAAATGAATGACGTTCCCCCTACCCTGGGGAACTCACATGATTGTGCCAAGTGGCACAATCTCGTTAGTCGTGTTACCGTAAAACTTTGGAAGACCATAACTTTTGACTCGGGTATTCAAATCAGATGATTTTTTTTATTTCACATAACTTTTTGAGATCTACATAATGACACCTCATTTAACATATTTTGTCTCTCACAAACATAATTCAAATTTGTAAAAAAATGAAACTATTATTGTAAATTTGAACTATGTTAATGAAAGATAAAATATGTCAAATGAGATGGCATTGCGTAGATCTCAAAAAGTTATGCGAAATAAAAAAAAAGCATCTAATTTGGATACCCGAGTCAAAAGTTATGGCCTTCCAAAATTTTAGGGTAACAAGACTAACGGGATTATGCCACTTGGCACTATCCTATGAGTTCTCCAGGAGAGGGGAGCGTCACTCATTTGAAAAAAATAAAAATAAAGAAGTGTGAGTGACGAGGGGGATGTTTGCTGTAACACCCCGTGTATACCCGATTTGTTATCATGTCATCGTATTAAGCAGCGCTTAATTAAAATGCGGAATAAACTTTTTCTTTTCAATTATGACGTCATTAACATTAACCAAGTTGATTACTTAATCATTTTTCATAAAACATTGCATGTATGTAATTGCAACCAAACAAACTACACTGAATAACCTCATTAATATAGATGTTCATCTAATCACGGAACTACAACACGTAGCCCGGACAATATCCTGATACAATTATACAACTCTAATCTAAAATATCAAAACATAGTCAATGCGGAATGGACAACCCCCATGCTCACCAAATAAGGCTACAAAGCCCAACAAAGTCTCAGCTCAATAAACCATAAACTGAAACTAAAACAAAAGCAGCATCCAATCATATCAGCATAAGCATGTAAACAACAGTCAACTAAGCTTCGGTCTCCTACCGCCCGAGGTCTCAACTCCCGAGGTACCTGAACCTGAAAATGTGCCCCAAAAGTGGGGTGAGATCTCTAAAAAGAAATCTCAGTAAGACAAGGGGTCCTCAAGGACTCTTCCGCCCCAAGCTCACTTATAAGTATAATATAAGTTCAAAAATGATATTTTCAATGCATGTTCATTTTAAAGCATTAAATCATGACAGTATAATCTCTTGCACAACTAGTCAAATACTACAACTCATTAATCATGTGATGTATGCAAATGCAGTTCGACTGGCCAGGAAACAAGATAGGGTTTATACACGTCTGCGACCTATCTAAACATAAGAGTCGCAGTCTTATGCCCTACACACCAGAGTCACAGTCTGATTGTATAAGTAATCACATCACTTTCATACATTACATGCCTTACACACCAGAGTCGTTGTCTGATTGTGTAAGTAATTAACATCACTTTCATACATTACCTCGACAGTTAATTTAACACATCTCAGGCATATATCAATGCATATTTCATCTTTCATAAAAACATACATGCATATAAACCACCCTCCCATGGAGGTCGGTGGAACAAGCAACAGATCAATCCGAGGACATGAAAGCTTACCTGTCAAGTAGTATACTCAAACTTAAAATCCCAACAGCAGCCCACAAGTCACAAAACAGCAGGATCAAGGTCTGTTTATAACATAAATATCATCAATACTCATGCTCTATAATTTCATGTCAAAAGGAGTACGTTTTCTTTCTTATTTTTGCTTACTGCACGCTTTCCTCAAAGCCTTAAGCATTAAACCGTGTTTACTCTTTTTAAATCTTTAATTGTAACTCTTCACCGAAAAATTATAAGATTTTAATATGTTAAACTAGACATCTCCATATTTATAACGACATATTATACGTCTCAATCGGAGTTGTATAACTCCGGTTATGTTCTACGCAAAGTGACTGCTGCAACCAGAATTTCCAGCAACCAAAACGCGAATTCAAAATGACTCTACGATCAAACCACTTATTCAATGGCTACGAAATTTTACAAAGTTGTAGCCCTATGTGTTAGCTTCACATAGGTCAAAATGAAACTCGATTTGGAGCTATGTAGCTCAAGATATCGAATTTTGACTAAAACAAGTTCATTGTTGTCCAAACCAAAATATCGAGATATTGCCAAAGGAATATCGGGATATCGATATCTGGATATCATATCGGGATATCAATATCCGGATATTTTCGGAGGAATATCCGATATCAATATCGGGATATCACATCCGGATATCAATATCCGGATATTGGTTTTCCAATATCCGGATATTTTGCGACAGTCTTCAAAAAATGCATTTTTTCAAGAGTTTTTCCTACAAGGTTCAACTTTTAACACTTTCAGACCTTCAAGCATGCATTTTTAAACACATTTAAGCTAATGATCATCTTGTTTATTTATTTTCTTCATTTAACATACCAAGACTCCACTTTTATAAGAGAAAACTCATGATCAAGGTTCAATAACTTACCCCAAGCTCCAAAACAGAGATAAATGATGCTCTTGGAGCTCTCAAGTCAACTCCAAGGTGCTGACTCAAAGGGTACACGAAAAGACACTCAAGAAAGGTCCTTCCTTCACAAAGATTGCTTCTTGGAGCTACAACAACCAAAAGAAAGACTCCCACACCACTCAACTCAGAAACAGCCCCTTCTCAACACTCACACAGCACCCACAACTCAAAAGATGACACTTTTCTCACTCACCAATGCTCACACCCAAGTGTTTACTTGTTTAGAGATGAAGAAATCAAAGAAAAGAGGTGACTTTGAGGGTTTCTCATGCAATGGTGACCAAGGGAGAAAGTGGCAGTAGCTAAGGTTCAGCAACACTCATGTAGAGTACAAAAATTCTGACCTAGGATCATATGTCATCCTATATATAGCCTCATTAAATTTTAAACACACTGTGTTAGCACTAATAGCTACACTTAGCATTTTAATCCCGAACTTAGGATTCTGAACCTAGTCATTTTTCTAAGATTTTTCATATTTTTATTTTATTTTTGGCAGTACTTTTTCGGTACGCACTTTTACTTAGCCAATATCAGTTCTGACACCAGTTCTCATTATTTTGACTTGAAACTTGTTATGCTAGTCCTATATATTATTCTAGTGACATATACATACTTTTCATAATTTTCTGGGATACTTCATCGGTACACATTTATACCGTGGAGCAGAATCGATATATGCACTTTTCGTCAGAAAAGACATTCAACATTATTAATCACTTACAATAATTATTTAGGCCTTCTCATAATTATTAGGGTCAATTATGGAATTATCTCATTAACCTCATAATTAATTAATTTAATTTCCTAATTTAACGGTGTGGGTTCTTACATTTGCGGCACTCAATGACGCGGGTCCCCCTCGCGTCACTAAACGACCCCTATTGATAAATACCGTAAACCAAATATCACATTGATAAATTAAAATCCCAACAAACCCCAATGGATCAAAGAGCCCTCTAAGTAAAGTCTACTGAAATCAGTCATCCTTTTTCCTTTGACAGGGGTAGAAATTCTTAACATCCGTTTACCCAGAAATGTCATGCTAAGCACACGCGTACACACCCACAAATTATCTCTCTCATGACACCAAAAATCAGAAATACTATAAACGTGCACGTGTGATCCTCAAGAACTCCTGATGAAATATTAGAATGTGTGATATATGCTTCTTACCAAGGAAGCACCGACACTTGGAAAAATAGGAAGAGTCGAGTCAGACACGATCCGACACGCCGACACGCTATGACACGGTGTCCGACACATGGTCAACATTTTTGACACGTTGACCATTTTGACACGCGAATTTGACCGTGTCCGACACGGTCAAATGGCATTTTCGTAAAAAACATAATATTTTTTTAAAAAAAATAATATTTTAGAAAAATTAAATATATTTATAAAATTAAATATTATTAAAAAAAATATTATTAAAAAAATAAAGTTTAATGAAAGCGTACACTAACCTGGAAAAGTAAAAAACGTAAACCTAATAACCTTCATTATATCTTTCTCTGATCTCTCTCTGTCGTCGCGTCTCCATCTCTCTCTGTCGTCTGTCTTCATTATCGTCTCTGTTGCTAAGTTCTAGGTGGCGTCTCACTGGTCTGTCATTCGCCTCTCGCTGTGGCGGCTGTGCTCTCTTTCATCATTTTCTCTCACTGGTCTGAGTCGCTGTGGTGGTCTCTTTGATTCCTGGTTTGAATTTTTTTGTTTTGTTATAACTTATAAATTTGTTCGATCTATTATTAAAATAGTTGTGGTGGTCTCTCTCTCATGTTTTATGGTCTTCTGCTGCTTCCTCACTTTGCTTTACTCTTTCTCGTTTCTTTTTTTTTTTGGTTTTTTTTTTACCTTTTTCTTTTTATTATCGTATTGCTCTTCCTTTTGTTGTGATTTGGAGTTTCACGAAGCTTCACTTTAGCTTGCAAGGAAAAACTTTTGTTGTTGATGCTGTGGATTTTGTGTTTTCTCTTTTCTTTTTGTATAATTTGAAACCGTTTTTGTGCTGGGTTATCTGTGTCCAAGTAATTGAAATTGTAATTAAAAATCATGGATGAAATTGAAATTGTAATAATTGGTTTGTGCTGTGCTAGGATGAAATTGAAATTGTAATAATTAGAAATAAAATAAAAATAAAAATCACCACAACGGACACAATGCTTATGCTAACAGTAGAAATTGTAATTGTAATAATTTGTCTTTATTTGTAATAAATTGTAATTGTAATAGTTTCAGTTTGTCTTTATTTTATTTTTTTATTTTATTTGTCTTATTTTAACAGTTTGTTAATGGAATGCTTATGCTACTATTTTAATTTAATTGTTCTATATTTGCCTAATTAATTATTTTGTTCATAGTGTTTAATTTTATTTTTTTTAGAATGGATTCAAGTATTGCAAGTAGTAGAGATGATGAATTTCTAAGGAAACCATTATAGAAATATGTTACCAAAGTAGGCACCACAACCGAAGCAGGAGGGAATTTATCTTGGAAATGCAATTTTTGTGAAAAGGATTTTAAAAGTTCGTATACTAGAATAAGGACTCATTTGCTTAAAATAGCAGGTAAAGGAATTGCAAAATGTTTACATGTGGAGACAAAAGACTTGCTAGAGATGGAGAAATTAGAACAAGTGGAAGTGAGAGATTGAAGAGTAATGCACCCAAAAATGTGCCTTTACCCCCTTCTAGTGTTTCCGTAGAATCAAACTCGAAAAAAAGAAGAAGTGGAAGTGAGGGTGGAAGTTCATCTAGAAATCTTATTGAGAGGGCATTCAATGTTGGGGTGCGAGAAGAATTGAACCACTTGATTGCTAGGATGTTTTATTCAGCAGGATTGCCATTCACTTTAGCAAGGAACCCATACTTTCAAGCAGCCTTCACTTGTGTTGCGGATAATAATATTGGAGGTTATTTGCCACCAGGATATAACTCCTTGCGAACCACTCTTTTGCAGAAAGAGAAGGAAAATATTGATAGGTTGTGTGCACCTATTCGAGCTGGGTGGAAAGACAAGGGTGTTAGTATTGTGAGTGATGGATGGAGTGATTCACAAAGGAGGCCACTTATTAATTTCATGGCAGTATCTGATGGTGAAGCTATGTTTTTGAAATCAGTAGATTGTTCAGGAGAGACTAAGGATAGGCATTTTATTAGGATGTTGTTAAAAGAAGTAATTCAAAAAGTTGGGCATGAAAAAGTGGTTCAAGTAATCACGGATAATGTTACAAATTGTATGGGAGCAGGGTATCTTATTGAGCAAGAATTTCCATCTATTACTTGGACACCATGTGTTGTTCACACACTGAATTTAGCTGTGAAAAATATTTGTGCTGCAAAAAATGTGGAGAATAATCAAATAGCATATGAGGAATGTAGTAGGATTTCTGATATTGTTGGAGATGTTTCTACAATAAAGCACTTCATAATGAATCATTCTATGAGACTGTCAATGTTTAATGAGTTTGTGGGATTGAAGTTGCTTTCTATAGCTGAAACCCGCTTTGCTTCCGTGATTGTAATGCTAAAGAGGTTCAAATTGATAAAATGTGGTCTCCAAAATATGGTAATCAGTGAAAAATGGAGTTTGTATAAAGATGATAATCTAGGACGGGCAAGAATGGTTAAAGATAAGATTTTGGATGATCTTTGGTGGGATTCAATTGATTATATACTTGCTTTCACTGCTCCTATTTATAATATGATTAGGATTTGTGACACTGATAAACCTTGTCTTCATTTGATTTATGATATGTGGGATGAGATGATTGTAAAAGTGAAGAAAGCTATATACTTTCATGAATTGAAGAGGATGGATGAGACCTCAACTTTTTATGAGGTGGTGCATGGCATTCTTGTGGATCGTTGGACCAAACATTCAACTCCACTTCATTCTTTGGCACATGCTTTGAATCCCAAGTAAGCTTTTAATTATGAATGAATTGAATACTTCTCTTATTTGATATAATTTGTTTAATTGTTTTTCTTTTTTTTTCTTTCAGATACTATAGTGAAAAATGGCTTAATGAAGATCCTAGTCGAGTTCCTCCCCACAAGGATTTAGAGATTAATCAAGAAAGACAAAAATGCTTAAAGAGATATTTTCCTAACTTGGAGGACCGAAATAAAATAAATTTGGAGTATGTGGACTTTGCTAGTATAAGTGGAGGTTTTAGAGATTATGATGCCATGCATAATTGGTATTCTATGGAGCCCAAAGCTTGGTGGGTGCTTCATGGTGCTTGTTCACCTATGCTTCAAAAGATAGCATTGTGACTTGTTGCACAACCTTCTTCTTCATCTTGTGCTGAACGCAATTGGAGTACTTATTCTTTTGTGCATTCTATAAGAAGGAATAAGATGACTCCAAAACGTGCTGAAGACTTGGTTTATATACATAGCAACCTTAGGCTCTTATCAAGAAAGACTTCACAATATACACAATGGGATAATAGAATGTGGGACATTGCTGGAGATACATTTGAAGATGTTGGAATTCTTGAAGTTGCTACTCTTTCACTTGATGAGCCAGAGATTGAGTCAAATGTTATTCTAGATGAAAATGTTCCATGAAGGTAATCTATAATCTCCATGTTTTATGTTTTTCTATGGATATGCTATTATTTTTGCTTTAGATCAAAATAATGGTATTATGGAAATGATTTTTTTTGGTTAAATTGATGGATATTATTAGTTTAGTTTTTTTTTTTTGTTAAATTATTGAATATTAAATGAAATATACACTATATAAATTAAAAAATTAGTTAATATTAAAACGTGTCCCAACGTGTCGAAATTCATATTTTTTTAGGATTGACGTGTCGGAATATCGTGTCGCGTGTCGAGTCGGTGCTACCTAGCTTCTTGCTTCTTCTTTTTTCTTTTTTCTTTTTTCTGGGCACTAAAACGTTTAGGGTGATACGAGGATCTTGTAATGGAATTACATATATTACCAATAGAGATTTTCAAGAAAAAGGTGAACCAAGCGTGTTAATTTACATTAGCGTTTACTTGCTAACTTACACATTAGGTTCTTGTTCATTATTAAATCAATCTTTGGGAGTTGGGATTGGATTTTCAATGAATAAATATATTAAAATGGTGATTCAATGTTAACTTTTATATCAAATTTAAATTATAACATAAAATTGGACATTAATTTATTAATGTTATAATAACATTCACGCGTAACCAAAATGGGAACACAGTTTCTCAAATATCAAATATATTATCACCAAGTTATGAGACTGTGACCCCACTCTTATCCAACCCCAAGATAGATAACAGAGCACAAAGTGTAACTCAGCTTCAACCAATGAAAACACTCCAACTCAGCTTCCTTATCAACTATCCACAAACCTTTGCTTAGTTACACACCACCAATCTCACCCTCTCAGAATCTAAAAACCTTCTCTTCTGTGTTCCCAACTCCACACACTCCAATCTCGCATACCCTTCCACACAAACAACCATGTCTCTCACCATTCCCACTAACCTCTCCAAACCCACCACCCTCAAACCAAAACTCACCCCAAAACCAAAGCTCACAACAACAACAACAACAACAACCACCATCCTCTGCAGTTCAAACCAGAACAACAACAACAACATCAACAGCAATGCATCGTCGGAGCTGAAGGCGTTCTCCGCCGCGCTAGCCCTGTCGTCGATCCTCCTCTCGGCGCCGCTCCCCGCCGCCGCAGACATCGCGGGGCTAACCCCGTGCAAGGAATCGAAGCAATTCGCGAAGCGCGAGAAGCAATCGATAAAGAAACTTGAATCGTCGCTGAAACTGTACGCACCGGACAGTGCACCGGCGCTGGCGATAAATGCAACCATAGAGAAGACGAAAAGAAGGTTCGATAATTACGGGAAGCAGGGTTTGCTGTGCGGGTCGGACGGGTTACCACATTTGATCGTGAGCGGTGACCAGAGGCACTGGGGTGAGTTTATCACGCCCGGGATCCTGTTCCTCTACATCGCCGGGTGGATCGGGTGGGTGGGTCGGAGCTACTTGATTGCGATCCGAGATGAGAAGAAACCCACCCAGAAGGAAATCATAATTGATGTCCCACTTGCTTCGAGGTTGGTGTTTAGAGGTTTCAGTTGGCCCATTGCTGCTTACAGAGAATTGGTGAATGGTGAACTTGTTGCCAAGGATGTCTAGGTTTGCCTCTATTTCCTTCGTTCTATTATTTTTTTTAATTTTTGTGTTATTTGGAAATTTTGATTGACTTTTGTTTATTTAATGTTGATGTTTTATCAGACAAAGCTGATGATGATATTGATGATGCATGGAGGAAGTGGAGACAAGAGGAGGGGGTGGGATTTTTATGCGCTCATTTTGTAAATTTGAATTAGTTATTTGTGTGTGTAATGATGCAATGCTTGTGAAACACAATCAAACTGATCTAGTTTTTGTTCTTTTGTTACTCTTAATTTTTAAACTATAGTTGAGTACTTTATGTTCAATTGCTGCATGTATCCACGTAATTTCGTCGGAATGATTTCCATGTTGAAAAAACAAATCACTCTTAAATTTAAAATTTATGGTCTTTATTTGAGTAATTAACGTGCTTTTTAAGTTTAACAACGTTCATTATATATATGATTGGTGAACTAACAACGCATAAATGCTAACCATTCCATAGTTGACCCAAAAACTAAGCCACTGTGAGGGTTGTGGATAGAGATCGTATCGTTCAAACTTCACTACCACAATTGTATTAAAAAAAAAAAAAAAAAACTAAGTAGTAACCAGGTATAAAGCATTTGCATTTGTTCTAGGAGAGAACAAGGGCGTGTGGATGACCCGCGTCTAATATATGCGGTGGAGGTGTAAGAAGGAAAATATGGGTATACTATTCATATCTATTGATATTTATATTCTATTATATGAAGTATGGGTTTGATGTTTCCTGTCTTGTAAGATTGATAAAATTATTTTTTACATGTATAAAAGTGTGAGATCTCTGTGAAGAGAAGAGAAACAAATATATGAATTTTATATTTTTTATGTATGTGTAAGAGATAAAAGTATTTCTTACAGAGATAATAAAACATAATATATGCAAGCTGCCAATATCACATTACATATTTATATATATATATATATATATATATATATATATATATATATGTTTTTTCTTCCAAAATTCAGGCAAACTTAATGTGATTAAGTAAATAAATTTTAAAAAAATCATGTTGTAGTTAATTACTCTTATTCTTTTAAGATTTAAATTAATTAAAATACATTTTATACTATGCAAGTCAATAAAAATAGGATTCTTTTTTTATCATGCAACTGGAGATATTTATCTCCTATTATAAACACGAGATGTGATAGACTACACTACCCATAAAAAAAATTATTGCACACAATTCAATTTGATGGGTCACTATCTATAACTTTTAAACTTCAGTTGAAACTTATTAATTTTTGTATCCAAAATAAAAAATAATATTTCTTTATTGATGAGCATATTTATGATATTAACAATAAATAAAATAGTTTTTTCCTATATTATTTCATGTTTCATATAATTGTTAATTAGTTTCTTAAAACCCTATGCTTACTGTTTATCGCACTTTTAAAATTAAAATGGTGCGCACGTTGCCTTTCTGACTATTTTGTGTCATTTTTAAAATATTTTTTTGGATTATTATTTTTTTAGAACATTTTGGATTTAATTTGATCGAGTTAATAAGAAATCAGCCACGGAATCACGCGTGGCCATTTGCTAAGTCTTTTTCACTGAAAATAGTGTACATCCTAGTTAAATGGGCCTCTTTCATAGATCAAACCACCACCTTCCAAAGAGTTTGTGCTTTGTATTCTACGAAGACTTGACAAGAAGCTTAATTATAAACGGAAAACTTAAGGATGGAAAGTTGAACTCAAATCTTTACTTCCTTTAAATTATTGAAACTATATACTTGTTTTATATGAATTGCATTGTTTCTATACTGATGTCAATCGTTGATGACACATTCCTTAGTTTTCTTTCTTTCTTCCCATAATAAACCTTTTAGGCTAGAAAATTAAGTTTTGACAATATATAGCATGCTATACTTGCTTTCAACATATACATTCTTTTGGTATTTTATATGATTTTAAACTATTTTCTTCTACTTGTTTTGCATCTTTAGCTAAGGAACTTATGGAGGCTTTTAGGTTTGTAATACATAGTATGCTATTGAAAGACATATCATCGTCCGCTCAAATATAAATCAAATCCCAGACAAATTAATAGTAAAATAAATCAAAGGAGAGAGATAAAAGGGAGAACAAAACCCATAATATATTAATGGGAAAAAAGTATCTAATGTTATTTTAGACAATTTTGTTTAATGTTCATCGAAATGACATCGTTTTGAAATTAAAAAATTAAAATGATAAAGACTATATAACCTTGAAATAAATTAAAATTATAAATACATCATGATTTTATCTCAAAACGATGTTATTTAAGTGAATATTAAGCAAAATTCTCTAAAATAACTTTAGAAAAAATTTAATATTCCTTAAAAGTTATGCATAGCAATACTGATTACTCTAACATTACAAAGAAGCACATTTGCCTATAAAAATCTATGTAAATACTAGTCGGTGGAAAAATAATTCAATGCTCTTGATGCATTGAAGTTCAATGCAACATTATTTCATTTATTAAGATATCTAGGTGAATTCTGCACAAATTTCTAGAAAAACTTCAATGCAATTGATGCACTAAAGTTCAGTATATATGTAGTTCATTCATCATAGGATACGTAGGCGGATTCTGCACAAATATTTAGAATCTCAGAATCTGCCTACGTATTCTATGATAAATGAACTACATATGTACTGAACTTTTATTGCATCAGTTTCACTAAAGTTTTGTTCTAGTTGGTGGTGCATCCTTCATGTTGCAAAAGACCAAGTCATACCACAACTAAAACAAGAACAGAATATTCCATGCAACCATTTGCCATAATGAGTCCAAAATCACACCATAAACTTGTCCTTCATACAAAGCAATTAATAATATTTACATTTTACACCCTATGTTGTCAATGAGAAACCTTTTCTCCCAAATCAAAATTAATTAAGCGGGTGAACAGCCTCCACCACTGCTCCAACTCTCACAAAGTGAATACGCAGAAGGCCATTTTGTTTTTGTTTCTTCAAAGGTCCACTAAATAGATACTAGACTATAAAAGTTATGACCACATGGAACCACCATAGCTGGCTTGGTCAACCACCATGTCCATGTCAAAAATAGGCTTGGCTTTTAAGTCCATAATCTTGGATGATGGGGACCCACTATTAGTTGGGCTGGTGGACCCAAGACCAGGATTGGAAAAGCAACTAGTTTGGCGCACCCTAAGGTGTACCACTTCAGCTTGGGCCAGGGCTAATTGGGTCTGCAGCACATCAATCTGTTGCTGAAGAGAAGAGATGGCCCCAACACACCCATACACAGGGTCTCGAACCCTTGCATTGGCCTCATAAACCATGCTACTCACAGCATCCCCTCGTTGATGCATTGGTAGGTCCTACAAATTTCACATTTCATTACATATGCTTTCATGAAAACAAAACTATACTCTCTAGCGAATAAAAAGGCTAAAATGACTTGACAATGAAATAAGTAGTTTTTTTATTCACGTGTTTTACTGATTATTTTTTATTAAAAAATTTCATTGGAGGGACAGGTTCACGTGGTACAGAAGCAGAACGTTAACTTAAAACATTTTTATAATGACAGTGGAAAGTGAAGGACTCCTATATGTTGTTTGGGGTGCGAAATTGACCTTTCCTCAAATGTGTTTTCACAAATGTACGTTGCTTGTTATGTTGTGTTACAGAATGTGCTTAACCTTGACTTTGGGTGCCAAATCACGTTTGTGAGCTCCCATTGGCTCCCCCCAAAAGGACAAATGTACCATGATGAAAGAAAAGGTTAATTTTTGAAATGACTAAACAACTTATGCTGCTTTAAAATTTAAACAACTATGCAGTTAATTTTTTTTATTTTTGATTGTTTAAATTCAAATATTTTGAAGACTTCCTTCAGATTGTGCCCCAAGATTTGAGTGGATGCTAGGGGTGGTGACTTTCCATGATGCTCAAGAGAGTAAAAATATTTCTCATGTACTAAAAAAAATTATTTCTACCTCCTAGGGCCAAATAGAAGGGGTGGAAGCTTGAAAAACAATTTGACAAAATTTCATGTTTAAACTAGGTCGAAATTGTGCATTGAAAGATTGAAAAAAACAAAAAGATAAAAAAAAAACTTAAATAAGGAAAGACTTTTTTATATGTAGGAAAGAAAAAATTGAAATCCACGTTTTTTAAATTTTCATTTATACCAAACAGATATATATATATATATATATATATATATATATATATATATATATAAATTTTTTTATTTAAATTTTAAATTAAAAAAATCACCCATTTTTTCTCTCCCGTGATTTCTATTTTTCTGTGTCTATCTCTCTCCTAAAATGATATAACTTATGTCATTTTAAATGCCAAACACCAAACCCATATATACCGTTTGCACCAAATAGAACTTTTCACTTTTTAAGAAAGCGACTTCAACATATGCAAATCAAGAGCCCCTAACCTCATGTAATTTGTGTTGGGGGGAGCATTGCAAAGGGAAATAAAAGTTAAGCTTAATGCGTTTAATCAAATTGAATATTTTATTATTGAATTTAGAATATCTGAAAAATTGTATTCTAAGTGTTGAAGTTATATTAAAAATTAGTAGTATTGATATAATTATTAAATTTTAAGAATTATTGTTGTCTACATTCAGTGAATTCTAAATGTTGAACGCTTTTAGTTGTCTTTTTATTTTATTCTTGATATATATAAAATAAACATTATTAAATCAATTTTAGTGTTGAATCTGTTTACTTTTAGTTATAAAACTAAGGTTTCAAACATGCTATTCATTTGATTATATCAGGTAGATTCTGACCGTTAAATCAAATCTTAAATACAAAAAGAAGAAGCTTCTTTTAATATAATTTTAGAGATATAATAAGTAAAAACTGCTAAATAAGCTTGTGGCATACCTTCACTTTAGAATGAATAATCTCTTCTTTCTCAAATCTTTTAAACATAAAAAAAAATGCCAAGTTCTTGTTGCATTGATGTAATAATTGTAACGGAATTTTAAGCAAAATTAGATTCACAAATAGGTGGTGCATCATCAATCAATTATAACCACTATATGGTAATATTTTTTATTATTTAAATCTAAAAAGTATAAGCATTGATATGGATATGAAATATATAATTTAATGCAGAAACAAATATAGTATATTTACTTTTTTTTACACATGTGATGTCATATCAAATATAAAGTATCTGATTCATGAAGTTAGCTAGGATTCATGTATATTTTTTTTTTTTTCTCCAGCAGGGCATCTAAGGATATATATATGAATTTAATTCAGTGGGAATTAAGAGCAGAAGTCCAATGAAAAATCATTTAGAAATATTGACAATCAAAAGTTGCCTAAATATGAGGTGGGGTAGTGAGTCTAGTGATATTTGGGAAGACAAAAAAAAAAAAACAAAAGAGGGGTCTGAAAAGAAAGTGAACCTGAAGCATCTTGTTGACATTGCTGGCACCAAACACCTTGTGCACATTTGCAAACTTTTGGGGTTCATCAGCTGGAAAATAGGGAGCAAAAACACAATCCTGAGCACACCTTCTCCTCAGAAGCTTGCATGCAGCACAGGGTGAGGCTGCACCCTGCTTCCTACCACCCCCTTCCTTCATCAAACCTGCTTCCAAAAAGGGTGTATACTATTCTCTCTTCCTTCTTTTTTCCCCTTAAAAACAAAAGGGAGGGGAAAATTGTATCACCGTAAAAGAATGGCTAATAAGACATAACAAAGATACCCAATAGGTGAGGAAGGGAGCAGTGCTGGATGGAAGAAGCAAAATACTGAGAATGTGAACAAAAGTGAGAGAAAGAGAAAAGAGTGAGGCAGGAGGAGGAGGGAAAGAGTGGCCAGCATTATATAATTATTATAAGGTAAGACCAAAAGGGCAAAGAACAAAAGAGAAAGGCATCATTGTATTACAAAGAGTAATGATTTTTACTCATGAAAATTTAATATTATTTTTACATTTTTTTAATAATTGTCAAGTAAGATCTAGGAGAAGCCCGTGGGAGAGATAACCACCAATGGACTAAGCTAGCCCAACGTTATTAAATGGATTCGACACAATATTTTCACCTAAAAATTTAAGATATTGGGTTCATAGGTCCTTCCACCTATATGAACTTCACGTAGCCCATTATCAACCAATGTGGGACTCACCACACTTGAATATTCTAACAATCTCTTCCTCAAGTGTGAAACCCAACATTGGTATACTCCCCCTCAACCGAGTAAACTCAGGCCCAAAGTACTCAACCTGCCTCCTAACCAAACACCTGGCTAGTCCAGCCCAACCCGGCTCTGATACCATTGTCAAGCGAGCCCAAGGAGGAGCCCGTGGCGGAAAACCACCACCAATGGGTTAAGCTAGACTAACCACACCAAATGCATCTGACATCATGTCACAACTCAAAACCTTACAGAATTGGGTTCATGGGTCCATCCAATTATATCCACTTCACTTAGCTCATTATCAACCAATGTGAGCTCATCACACTTGAATAACCTAAGCTACCTAACAATCTTTCCCTCAAGTGTGAAATTCAACATGATATACTCTCCCTCAATCCAGTACACAGGTCCAAAGTACTTAACCTGCCTCCTAGCCAAACACCTAGCTAGCTCGAGCTCCGCCTGACTCTAATACCAATATCATGCGGGTCCAAAGGGAGCCCGTGGCGAGGGACAACCACCAAGGGACTAAGCTAGGCCAACAACACCAAGTGGGTCTGGCACCATATCACAACCCAAAACCGTAAGGCATTGGGTTCATGGATCCATCCACTTATATCCACTTCACTTAGCCCATTACCACTTATCATTGTCTATCTAATTATCTAAAAGGGATTTCTAAGACATTAGAATTCCGATTGAGTTAAAGAACTAAGAAATTAGGATTTAATCAATTAATTTTTAGATGGTGAATTGTTTGAAACAATTGGGATAAAAAGTTGTTGAATTGAGTTAAACCAATTATAGGGGGATCGGAGGTGAAGTAAACCTAACTGCATTTTTATTCATAATTTTAAGTTCATCTTCTAAATCAATTTCTTTAGTCGGCATCTTTAATTGAATTTTTAATTAAATATTGGTTACATGTTCAAAAACTATTAAATTGTTTAAAAAGCAGTGAATTATTGCTTGAATTTAATCCTTGTGGAAACGATACTCACTAATCACTTTATTAATTGGAACGACCGGTATACTTATCGTGTTCGAACAATGTACTATATAACGGAGTAGAAAGAGGGGTAGGGAATCACCTACAAGGTACTTAGAGTGGTGTAAGTAAGAGGGTATAAGTCCAAATGCTTCAAGCTCAATGACTCTTGCATAAGGCAATGGGAAGAACAATGTTTATTATAATATTATTTTGTTTTTGGTAAAAAAGAAATATACCAAACAAGTAATGAAATAAAATCATTCCATTCTAAATTATGTAAAATATAAATATGAAAATGTCATGCCATTCTAAAGCATTCCATTCTCAATTATCTTATTTCATAAAAACTTATTCCATTTAACAAAAGGGATAAGATATTGTAACAACCAATTAGTGTTACTACCAATATTATTACCAATTAATTTTACTGTTAGATCGATTATGTTGATCTAACGGTTATATTTATTTCTATCTTTGTATAGTTATGATTCCTTTCACATTAAATATGGGAAATCATAACCATGCAAGGGTAGAAATAAATATAAAGTATTAAATACGATGAATCATAACCACACAAAGATGGAAATAAATACAACTATTGGATCAACATAATCGATCTAACAGTGAAATTGATTGGTAGTAACATTGGTAGTAACATTACTTGGTTGTTACAATATCCTTCCCCTTAACAAAATGTGATCCTAGTTACTGGGCTATTTCTACGATTCGTTATCTATTGCAAATATGTCTGTTATATGCAAGATGTGAGGGTACCTTATGGACAGTCTGAGTTCAACGAACCTTCTATATATTGCAGTTTACTATACAGAGGCAGACCTAGGGGGTTGGGGATGGCCCTCACCCCTCCCTAAAATTTGAAAAAAATTATATATATAAAAAAATTATTTTGTTAATATTAGTAGGTTGTTTATCCTAAAAATTCACCCCCTCAAATTAAAAAATAAATACTCTTAAAAGAAAACAATATCCTTTTACCTGTGTCAGTAGGGATGTAAATGGGTCACAAACACTCTATTTTAGCGCAGGCATGTTCTCTAAGGCTCTAGGCCTAGTTCATATTTTTTAATAAATAATATTTTATTTTATTTTTAATAAAATAATATCGCATGATTTTTTAATTTTTCTAATTTTTCGTAATCTTCCTTCTTCCCACTTGTCAAACACATTTTTTCTTAACCATAATTCTTTCGTTGCTAATACTCTTCTCTCCTCCGCCAAATTTCGTTCCTCTTTTGTCCCCTTCTCAACTTCTCATCTATTCTAAATCATTAATTGCTCACAATCGACTCTCAAGGCTTTAGCAGCTCATAGTAAGTCTTTATTCTTTATACTTTGCTCTCTTTTTGTCTCATTGACAAAATTGTTTATTTCCAAAATTTTCATTAAAAATATGTATTATTTGACTTATGGGTGTTGTATATATCTACTGATCTACATATCTTATTTTTGTTTGTTGGGCAAGTGTTTATTTTTTTATTTGTTTCTCTTCATTTATTTAATTATTTTTTTTAGTAAACAAAAGCCATATTGTTGTTGAATTAAGTGGAGCGGATTAAGGCCAAGGCTATGATGGAGCTAGTAATATGCGAGGTAAATAGAGTGGATTGTAGGATTTAATTTGTGCTGAGTGCCAATATGCTTAATATGTTCATTGCTTAGCTCATCGCCTTCAACTTGCCTTGGTTGTTGCATCTCATGAGGTAAAACATATTCATCAGTTTTTTGAAAAATTAAATTTCAAAATTAATATTGTTACTTCTTATAAATGTAATGATGAGTTAATGGTTGCCTAAACAAATGAAATTGCAAGAATGATTGTTATTGAAGAACTCGAATCAGGAATTGGTGTTAATTAGATTGGTACTTTGCTTCGAGCTGGAGCTACTCGTTGGAGTTCTCATTACAATTCTATATGCAGTTTGTTTAAAATGTTTAAAGTCACATTTGAAGTTATATATAATATTTCTAGTAAAGGAAAGACAACATCACATAGTGAAGATGTAGATAATGCATATTCATCATTGACATCTTTAGAATTTGTCATCATATTGCACCTTATGAAGGAAATTATAGGTATTACTGAAGTTCTTTGTCAAGTTTTGCAATGACAATCTCAAGATATTTCAAATGCTTTAACCTGGTTTCAACTATAAAAGAGTTACTTCAGAAATTAAGAGAGACAAGTTGGGATGCTTTCTTGGTTCATGTTCGAGAATTTTACATAAAACATGACGTTGACATTCCAGATATAAGTGCAAAATATATTGGAATAAGAGGTCATGCTCGAAATGAACAAGGTGATTTATTTATTGAAAATTTTTACAGGGTAAATATATTTTATGCTACAATTGATTATCATTTGTAAGAATTAAATAATAGATTCAATGATAATACTGTTGAATTATTTGCTTTGAGTATGACTTTAGATCCAAGAAATAGGTACAAGTCATTTAATAGTGATGATATTTACAAATTTGCTGATAAATTTTATTCTAGAGATCTCATAGAATAAGGAAAGACTGCATTTGAAGGTGGAATTACAACATTTTGAGTAGGGGTGAAACTGGGCCGAGACGGCCTACAGGGGCCTACGGCTCAGCCTACATCAGGCCAAACCTGACCAAGTATATTTTGTATAATAGGCCGGGCTTGGGCCTTAAAAAAGCCTGTTTAATAAAAAGGATGTATGCCCACTTTTAAAAGGTCGGGCCTATAAGCCTACAGGCCGGCCTATATTGTACTATTTATTTTAAATAAAATAAAATAGAGTAAGTATGCCTTGAAGAAAAAACAAAAGATATAAATTTAATCAATTACAATTATTTATAACTTAATTATATTCGATTATATTTTAATAGAAATCTTACTTTATTTCTTATATAGGAGGAACCAACATCTCAACATGTTAGATTTTGTATATGAATATATTAAAAAAAATTGGAAGAAGTTATAGTTACTACAAGCATCGTGATGTGTTTGTTCGATTCATCTAGTTATTTTAATTTACATAGTATGAACTTGTTTGTTTGATCTGATGAAATATATGTTATTTAGTTTGAGCATTTTGCTTTTGAAAATGACTTAAATGCATATTGTATGAGTTTTTGTTATGATTCATGATTCTGTTTGGACGTTGAAATTATGATTTTTGGTGTAGCAACAGAATTTGAGTACTTTGTAAAGTTGATTCATGATTCTGCTTGGAAGTAAAAAATTAACAGGCTAACGGGCCAAACCAGGCCATTTGTTTTTTATAAACGGGTCAAGCCAGGCTAACAGTTAGACTCAAACTAGGCTTGGGCCAGGCCAAATTGAAATTTTTTGACGTAGACTTGGACTTTTCGGGACAAAGCTTGGCCCAACCCAGTCCACTTTCACCCCTAATTTTGAGCTATATTGACATTTCTAAACATCCAGATTTGATTAATTTTTCAATTACATTTGAATTATGCCAAGGGCTAGCAAGAACTGGAAAGTTCATCATTTACCCTCTCATTGATAGAGTGATTAGATTTTACTTACTCTTTTAGTTTCTACAGCAACTAATGAAAGAGCTTTCTCAACTATGAAAATAATCAAGAACAAGCTCCGAAATAGAATGACAGACCAATTTCTTGATGATTCTTGGTTACACACATTGAAAAAAAAATTGTTGAGTTTTAGCACAGATTCAATTATAGAAGAGTTTAACAATATGAAAACACATAGAGTAAGAGTTAAGTGAAATGATCTTAATTTCTATAATATATTTCTCCAAATCTTTGTATATTAGGTTTATATTATATTGCAAGTAATTTTATTTATAATATAATATATTTTTATTTTCGTCATAAAATATTCTGGGTCCCACTATTACTATTGTTAAGAAAATTGAGAGTTTTTAAGTATCGACTTTTCCCTTATATTTCATTTGCTTAGCTCAGATTCTCGTCCCCAAAGGATATTCTATATTGTTAGGTGAGTGTCGGGGAAAGGAAAAGAGGAAAATAGGGTTGAAGTGGGAAGATAAGCCAAAGCAATATGTAAATTGAAAGCAGAATTCTTAAACTTTGTTACACCTACCCATATAAACAAAAACACATGATAATGAGGTTGACAAACTTTCTTATAATGAGATGCTCATTGTCAATGTCTTTGAGTTTATGGACTTGATAATTATTTTAAGTCAACTCCCGGGTCCACTAGTAGTTAGTCTATTACTATGCTTTAAAACAGATTAGGCTTCCACTCTCCTTAGGGACATACCCTCACATGTCCTACTGTTGGTTATCCTTTCGGATCTTGTAAGGAATCAGTATATAAATAATTGAAAGGAGACAACAATGTTAAAATAGTATATTCTTTCACCAAGAGATTAGTGTTTTTGGCGAAAAATACCCAAATACTTTTTTCAAAACATGTTAATTTTATTGTTAGAATCAAGTATGGCTGTCCAAAAGCTATCCTAAACAGGCATTTAACGATATCACGACATTTGAAATTGATAAACAAAAAGGGGTGGGAAATGTTTAGGGAGAGGAAATTTGTCTCGGAACATGTTACAAATATTAGTAAAATTTTATCGTAATACTTATAAATAACTTATCAATATAAGACAACGAGAGCAAGAAGAGAAAATTTCTAGTTTGTTAAACCATCTACGAATAGGAATTTAAAAAAATTGATGTTAGATTTTGAATTTGTAAGCATACGCTTGCACACATTACATGTTTTTTGAGGAAGAAAAGAAGGGGTACGTCTTGTAATTCGATGAAGGACACCATATGTTTAGATATCATTCCATCATGCAACTGAATGTTCTTATAGAATTGTCTTGGGATTATGGTTCCAAACAACTCCTTTTGTTCGCTCGCAAGACCAAAGGTTTAGTAGTTGGCATGAAGGTTCAGTCCCTCATGTCCACACATCGCTTAGTGTGGAACTCTGTATATGTAATGTATAAGAGCTAAATAGGTAAAAAAAAATAGAGTTGCAACCTAACTAACAAGTAACAAGTACATTTTTTGCCTTAGTGGTATGCATATGATCCTAAAAAGTTGGAAATTCATATTCACCAATGCTTGTTAACAAGTTCTATAGTTAGAAGCTAATCATGTTAATACTAAATGGATAAGCTAATTATGTTAATACTAAAGCTAGCGGGGATACCAGATAAGTGAAAGGAACTTAGGGGAACTCAAAAATAGGGAAGACGTTTATCAATAGGCTAATTAAGCAACAAATTATAATAGTAAAATTTACATTGCATGATCCAAAATCTTATAAGAATCTTTTTTATTTTATGATATTCATTTAATTCATTCTTAATTAACTTCATCACGCATACTTAAATTTCTAATACATAGAAAAAAGAAATGATTAATTTCTCATTTTGTGAAATGAATAAAATACAAAGAACAATATTTTATAATAAGGGAATAATATAATGCTTTTGGTTAAAGGGGGAGGTTAGGCTACTATTTGAAGCAACCTACCGTCAATATTGAAGAGGGGCATTGAAGGAATATTATGATTACATTGCCTTGTGAACTTTAAAGGGACCAAAAGGAATTCATAGGCAGGTGAGTTAGGTAAAGCAATAATTTCCCATTTTCCTTTTCTCAAAGATGAAACTATTGAGGACAACGTGATTAGGAGTAACTTTGTAGTCAAGGGCAATGGGAACAAGCAGATGCATATGCCACAACTCTTCAAGATCTTGTATGCTCAGAAACTAGAAAGTGGCCATTTGATAGTCAAAATGAAGAGGACATGCTTCGACCGTTGGAGAAATAACAGCTTTCTCTTTCGGTTGTTTTGACTTGAGACTCGAGGAAAGCAAAAGTTTGAAAACACAAAAGGCATATATCAAATTCAAAGCAAAAGGGCCCCATTTTGGACAATTCATGAACCTTTTGTCCCCAAATTATAACTTGATTACCTTCTAGGCTTCCACTATACCAAATGCTTTGGTTCCTCCTACTTTAGGACCCATTTTTTTTTGTGAAAATGGGGAATGCATCGTGTTGGCATATAAGAGAGCTATTACATAAATGTTATGTCATATAATTGTTCTTTTCACCTTTCATGATTTTTTTTTTTTTTTTTTTTAAGTATTGTCATATACGCCCACTTTGCCACCTCTATGTGTGGTGACTGAGTGTAGTGATAGCGGTGGTGAAGATGATGACAACAACCAAGGTGAGATTAATTGGGTTGAAGTTAGGATAAATATGAATTTTTTTAAAAAAAAATATTTGATTTTTAATTTTTAATTTTTTTTAAATCAGAAATTTTAGCTTAAGAAAAATATTTTAACTTTTTTCGTGACTTATATTTTTTTTAAAGAAAAAGAAATTGACATCTAAATACTTATATGTAGTGAGATTTTTTTTTAAAAAAAAAAATAGCTTTTTAAGAGTAGGGGGGTGCAGCCAATTAAATTTTAACACAAACAATTCCATGTCCTAAACCCACTTATGATATAATAAGGGGATACTTGTGAAACTTGAAACTTGCATTGCTTGGTTGCTACCGGTAGAGACATATCCCATGTTTCAATGAGCTAATGAGATGCATATAAACAGTCAAATATTAACAACAATGAATGTCAGTAGCTTGTTACTACTTGAGGAAATCTTTATCGGTCCATTTTCCACTATTCACCAAGTAAAAGCCGTTAGGGATTTTTTTAATAATCTTTTTAGACCATCATCAGCTAGTATGATCTTTAGCGTTTTTATCATACGATTAAGATTCCCTTGCATTTCATTTATTATAGGTTAGCGTGGTAAACCTATTGATATTGTCTAATCCAGCTTCTCAGCAGCTACAAATTTCTATGATGTTGAATTTTAACATGATCCGTTTACAAATTTTTTTGACTAATTTTAACAAATTACACTATCTTTCTTTCAGAAGAACATAATAAAACTTAATATTCTCTTAGAAGAAAATAATATAATTTATAAAAAAAAAAATTATAAATATAACATGCCTCGAATTTCAAATATATAATTACTTAGAAACTTGTAAAACTATACCTTGAACTGTGCTTGTATGAGACAATTTGGGGTGTCTTTAATCATGACTCGCTAATCATAATTTTTCCAGTACACTTTAATGTTATGCTCTTTCTTAGTGTTATGTTGATATATAATGGGAACGTCAATTTAACTTTGAGAAATCTCTATCGCTTAGTGGTCCTTTTTTTTAAAATAAATAAATAAATAAATTTCTAGCCAGACCAATTATCAGAGAGGCCCTTTTTGCTTTCTACTTGCATCTTTTTCAAGCAAAGTTATTGGAAAGATTCCATATAGCATAAATTTAGTTTTGCCTAGAATGATATGTTTACGGGGAATGTTCTTCTCATTTTATAGGAGAGTAGTTCTCTCATGTTATAGAGAGAAGTCACGTGAGGCCCATCATTAAAGCATAAAAAAAATGGATGAAATTATCGAAATAAAATAACATGAGATAATTACTTCATACAAAATAAGAGTAATATTTTTCTATATTTATCGTAGAAAAATAGAAAAGCAAAAGGGATTCAAGATAGATTAGAAACACTTTTTTTTCCAATCCAATTTCTCCACCGTCGTGAATCTCAAGTGTATTCAGGCATGATATACTTTTTAGTCATTGGGAGAACCTAAATACTCTATTTTGGTTCAAGAAACAGCTCTCAGAGATCTTTTTTCTTTTGAAAAATACATGAGCGGAAAAATCTAACTATTAGACTAAAAAATTTCTTTCACTGTATCATTTCTGCATCCAATTTAATTTATAGGTATAAAAAGAAGAGGACCGATATACTAACTACCATTATTTTTGACTACCGGTTACTACTTTCTTATTCACCGTTAGATTATCATATTAATCAACGGCCATTACTAGTTTTAAATTTTTGACACTCTCTCTCTTCTTTCTCAGTTTTCTTTTCTCCCCAGTCTTTAGTTTTCATTCTCTTTTTATGCTTCCCTCCCGCTCCGCCACCGCCTTCTGCCACCGCCCTCTGCCACCGTCACCAGCTAAAGAACGCAAGAACACAAGTGGAAGAGAGTAATCCGGAACTGAAGTGGAAGCTACTGGACTCTCGCACTCTCGCGCATGAATTTTTCTCCGTCTTTCGAAACTTGAAGGTGTCTATATGTTTTTTCTTCAGTATCTCTCAAGCATTTGATTTTAATTTTCTGGTTTTAATATACTTAAGCAATGGTCAGTTGAAGACAGAGAGAAGAGAAATGTAGCTGAAGATAAATTTTTACAATTGCATTTTGGGAGCTCGAATCTCCAATTTGCAAAAGTTATTTTTTTAATTTTATTTTTTCAATTTGGTTCTTTCTTTCCTTTTATAATTTTCTTTATGAATCCATCTTTCTAAATATTCTCAATTCGTTCAATCAGCTTAAAATCATTGGTCTATGATGCTACAGTGTCGCACATTGCATTCTTTTTGTTTCTATAAATACTGATTTTGCTTTATTTTTTTCATTTTCAATTTCGATAATCAATTATTTTAGGTATCTGGTGACCTTGGAAGCATGGATGAAGATGTAATAAATTATGCAAACTTCAATGAGAATGAAGATGACATGCTTGATAAACTGGGAGATGACATATTGAATGAACCAATTAACAATATGTCAAATAGTATTGTGTTGACGCCGACAAAGAATATTGATTGTTTGATTGAGGTTGGAATGGAATTTTCTGAACGAAAGGATATATTAGACTTGTACACAACATTTGCTAGGACAACAGGTTTTGGAGTTCGGGTTAGAACAACTAAGAAGAACTACATCAAGGTAACATGTGCTAGAGAGGGTTTTGCAGAACAAAAAAAAAAGAGTGTTGATCAAGTTTCTCACGGAAATTTGATAAGGAGGACATCATCAGCACGCATAGGGTGTGAAGCTTGTATTAAGGCTTGTACAAATGAAAAAATAAAATTGTGGAGAATTACATATTTTTCTGATAACCATAATCATGGTTTGGTTTCTCCAATGAGTGTTTCATATCTGAGATCACACAAAAAAATGCCTGCTGCTGCAAAATCATTGATAGAAAAATTCAATGATTCGGGTTTGCCCATCGGAAAGGTTGCCACTATCCTTAGAGGCAATGATGTATTGTTTGATAGCCGAGATTGTTATAATCATATGAAAAATGTGAGAAAAAAAATATATGATGCAGGGGATGCACAAGCTGTGTTACATTATTGTGTTAAACAAAAGACAATGAATCCAAATTTTTTTTATTCCATCAAGTGTGATGAAGATGATCGCATGGAAAGCTTTTTTTGGATTGATGCAAGGTGTAGGCAGGCTTATGAGCTTTTTGGGGATGTCATCACCTTCGACACAACATATAGGACTAATAAGTATTCCATGCCATTTGGACCTTTTGTTGGGGTAAATAATCATTTGCAGTCAATCTTGTTCGGATGTGCTCTATAAAAGATGAAACCGAGCAAACTTTTGTTTGGCTATTTGAGGAATGGCTTCGAGCAATGAATGGGAAACATCTGATTGCTATAATTACTGACCAAGTACATTCAATTTAATTTCATTTTATTGAGTTGTTTCATACATTACTGATTGCATACTTACACGTGTTATTGAATTTGTAGGACATGGCAATTACCAATGCGGTATCCAAAGTTTTTCCAAAAGCCAAACATCGATTTTGTTTGTGGCATATTATGAAAAAATTTCCAGAGAAGCTTTCTCGTGTTTATCATGAGCATGCATCTTTTGGTAATCAAATACATCAGAGTGTTTGGAACTCCAAAAGCACTGAAGACTTTGATGATAGATGGAATCATATTCTTGTTAAGTATGGTCTTGATGGAAATGAGTGGTTGCATACACTATATTCAATTAGATCCTCTTGGGTACCAATATTTAACAGGTCCACTTTCTTTGCTGGTATGAACACTACGCAGCGGAGTGAAAGTATAAATTCATTCTTTGATGGTTTTGTTACAGCTGGTACAACATTAAAAGAATTTGTGGAAAAATATAATCAAGCTGTAGATACTCGCTACGAGTCTTTTAGAATGGAAAACTTTGAATCTATGCACAAAGAAAGACGTTTGGTATTGAATATGCATTGGAGAGACATGCAGCTAAAGAATATACCTCTAATATTTTTGACAAGTTCAGCAAAGAGTTGTGTGATAGTTTACAATACTCTACGGAGAAACTTGGAAATGACGGAGAATGGGTTACCTATAGAGTTTTTAATATGGAAGATATAGAAAATTCTGCAACAGTGGAGATAAAGGTGGATGATAAAGAAGCTAGGTGTTCTTGTCAATATTTTGAATTCATGGGAATCCTACGTAAGCATATTCTTGCTATTTTGTTTGTTGAAGGTGTTTATCAAATTCCTGAGCATTTCATTTTGCGTCGTTGGAGCAAGGAAGGAAATTATATACTAAGTTCATACAACGACACATGTTTTTCTCCTGGAGATGGACTCCTTCAGAACCTTCAGCTAAGCTCTAAATTGTCTAGACTTGCTGAGCTTGCAAAAAGGTCACACAAGGCATTTAGAATCATTAATGATGGTGTTGACTCTCTTGCTGCGTTTGCAGAAAAGTGTTTAATATCTGAGGAGAGTGAGGGTCTAGAGGATTTCAACTTACATTCTTTGGATTCTCTACTCGAAGAGTCTTCCATTATGAACTTGAAGGATCCTAACATTTCACAAACTAAAGGCTGTAAAAGGATTCAAAGTGGGATTGAAGAAGCATCAAAGCATACTAATATACGTGGACATTGCAAGAAACGAGGACATAATAAGCGTACATGCAAAGAAAAAAATGGAACTGATGTTGAAGTTAATTTTGAGGTGTGCATAAATTATGTTTGTATGCTAAGCTGTTCCTTTTTACCCTCTTTTGATTTTATTGGCAGGCTAGCATTTGCTTGTCATTCCTTTCTTGGTGATAAATGATGTTTGGTCTATTTGGTCTATCATATTTGTCTAGGTTGTGTTTTCTTTTGCCTAATGCTTCATCTTGCAGGTAGGTACTTTGCTGTATGTAAATTCAAAGATTTTTTGACAGATTTAACTATTTGACTTTTATTTCTTTTGACAGAAGCAAAATTTGGTGCCATAAAAGATGGCCATATGTTTGAGTGTACAGCTGGTCTCTCAAGGATGTATGGAATATATTTTTTGCTGTCCATGCATACTGTTATTAGATCTTGACATGAGAGACTGAGTGTTGTATGAAGTTTGTATAGCTAAAGTGGTGGATGAAGTTTGTATTATGAATGACTTCCAATGGATACTGCAGTCGTTGTTTATGTAAATTTATTTTTTGTAGATGCTGAATTAGAAGGATTATTTTGTGCTCTTCTCCACTATTCTTTATAGCATTTGATTCTTATTATTTTATCCAATACAGAGATGAAATTAAATGAAATGAATCATAATATCCAATACAGAGATGAAATGAGTCATAATATCATTGTAACAATCTATTAACAATAACAATCTTGAATTACAATATTTGAATAAATAAAAATTACATTTGATAAATAACATTGAATCTCATTAGTTGTCCTTAAATCCACTAAATATGTTTCAACAATTAGCCATATGCATCTGAAAAAATCAGCCATGTGCATCTCCAAATAACAATCAGCTTTGTGCATATCCAAAATCAGCCATGTGCATCTCCAGAAATATCCATGTGCATCTCAAAAAATCATCCATGTGTAGCACATAACTACTGTAGGAGAGTAGCCATGAAAGTGCTCCTGAACTGTGTTCCTGTGTGTACACAATGTGGTTTGGGGCGTTGTTTCCGTTTGGACCACAAGGTTCATAAAGCTGCTCTAAACTGTTTTCTTTAGTATTTGACTGATAAAATGCATTTACTTTAAAGGTTGGTTGAAGGAGCACAACTGAACTTGGACTTGGCATAGATGGTGGACCAGACTGTGTGTGGAACACTGGAGGAAATACAGAACCATAGGGTGTGCGTAGATCATTGAACCTTACACCTTTTACTGGAATTGGGAGAGAATACCCTTGTTGTGATTGTGAGGTTGCGAATTCAGATTCTTTTGATTGGGTTGTAGCTGGAGGCAATAATACATCTTTGCACATTAGGTGTGGAATTGTCTGAGTTGCAGCCAGTAGCAATATGGGAGATACTTTTCTCTCCACTTGTTCTTTGTTGATTGGAGAAGTTAATTAATACTGCAGGCGAGGCTTGCACTTGCCTATTATTATACCTGCACGAAACTCAATTTCAGTAATAAACATATAGAAGATATATACAAGACGTGAAAAACAGATCTTACAGTGTTAGTATTATTGGGACTATAAAAATAATATGGAAGATGAAGACAATTACCAATGTAGTAATATTTATAGCAAGAGATATGCAAGAGCCAGCTCTAGTCAATGTCAACATTATAAACTAGTGAAAAGTTTTAGGAAACGAAAGTGACAATGAAAGTTTAAATATAATCAAGTTGCCTTTATGTGACTTGGGTCCATAATGTCATCGGTGATTTTATGCCAATTTGGTTAGGTGGTTACTTATTAAATCATGCCAGTATGATGGTATGCTAGCTTGCAGGCTACTGTATGCATTAACATATCATTACCAAACAGGTGACTCATGAAACAAAATAGTGCAATGCATGCTTATATATGCAACCAAACAGGTGATGTGCTAGTAAGAAGATTGAACATCTTTTAAATTAAGCTTTTAATTCCTTGAAAGAACCGTGTCTCCTTTTGAAGTAACTCTTGGAACTAATTGTCACATGTATTTACCAATGTGAATTGTAACAAAGCTATATCTTTGCCTAATTCTTCTAATCGATCTGTGACTCTGCCATAAAGAAGCCGATGAAGTGAATGTCAGCAGTTAATCGTGAAAACCTTGTCCCTGCAAGTTGGAAAACCAAACAAACCAATAAATTGGAAAACCTTAAAGATTCAGTTGAAAACTAGGGAGAAAATGAAGAAAATGCAGAAAATTGCAAAGAGAATTAAACAGAATTGGGGAAAATATAAACAGTGAAAGGGAGCAAAGCAATGTATCTTGGCATACATAATAGCTTGATACATTTATGATTTTCCATCTCTAAAATGCTTAATTCAAACTATCTTGTGCTAGCAAGACCACACTCAACAGTTAGGGGTGTCAATATGGGTTTTGACACGCGGGTCGACCCGCGACGCGACACGACACGAAAATTCGTGTTCGGGTTGACCCGTAAAAAAATTCGTGTCGTGTTGGAAAAAATGACACGCAAAAAATTCGTGTCGTGTTCGTGTTTATGAATTCGTGTTCGTGTCGACCCGTATTATTTTTAATTTTTATTTTTTTATTTTTTTATTATTATTTTTTAATTTTATATTTATTTTCGATCTATTTTTTAAATTTTTTTTGTTAATTACCGTTTTGTCCCCTATTTTGCGTGTTATTCGTGTCGTGTCGTGTCAACCCGCAAAAAATTCGTGTTGTGTCAGTGTTGAAGATTTTGACACGAATGAAAATTCGTGTCGTGTTCGTGTTGATGTATTCGTGTCGTGTCGAATTCGTGTCGTGTCAAATTCGTGTCGTGTCAACCCATATTGACACCCCTATCAACAGTTATTACTATTATTAAATAATTTCCTAAGAATGAAAGTAGGTTAGGGGAAACGAAAATTGAAAAGCAGAGCCATTTATGAATTGAATATCTGTCATTAGAAACTAAGGAGCAAAAAATAAATCAATTTAAAATAAATAATAAAACATACAGATGCTAAATTTAAAAAGAAAACGAAAAAGAAAAGAAAAGAAAATAATAAATAATTGGGTGATATTTTTCAAACAGGATTCGGTGGTGGTGCATGTCGCCGGCGTTGCCACGACCTCCAGGGCGCTGACATGGCCTCTCTTCTTCCTGTTCTTCTTGAACCTCATCGTCATTTTCTTCTCTTTCTCTTCTCCCACTATCTCCTGAGTGGCCAAAAAATTCCAATTAGGGTTTCAGGTTTTATAAATCGACCGCGTTCTGTTGATTTACTAATTTGACCCCTCTCAACTGATTCAATAATTATTATATCAAGGGTAATAGATAAGAATAGGAGCATAAAAAGAGGGAAGTGCGGTTGGGCTGGTAGCGGTGGCGGAGCGGTGGCAGAGGGCAGTGGCGAAGCGGTGGGCAGTAGAGCGGTGGGTAGTGGTTGGTGGCGGATCGGGAGGGAAGCATAAAAAGAGAATGAAAACAAAAGAGTGGGGAGAAGAGAAAACTGAGAAAGAAGAGAGAGAGTGTCAAAAATTTAAAACTAGTAATGGTCGTTGATTAATATGATAATCTAACGGTGAATAAGAAAGTAGTAAGTGGTAGTCAAAAATAATGGTAGTTAGTATATCGGTCCTCTTTATAAAATAGGTCTTATCAAACAATTTTTTTATTTTTTTATTCTGAAAATCAATTTTTTTTTAGAAATAGTATTCAAACAGCACCTAAGATTTACTACCTAAGCTTTATGTACCAAATTTTTTAATAAATTATTAACATTCATTTTAAACAATTAGAATATTTACAAATTAAAAAATGAGTAAAAAAATATTGACAATATCTGTAACTATAAATAAACTATAAATATTATTCTGGCACTTCCTCAAAAAAATAATATAGTACTAACTTTTTTTTTATAATTTTGTAATTTTTATTATTGAGTATGTAACTTTTTTAAATATTTTTGTAACAAGGTACTACAAATATATATTTCTAAAACTAGCCCTTGTATTTTTTTTTCCTGAATCGTAATTTTTCAATTTGTTTAATAATAGACGAGTATAAATAAATGGTCCAGTGTCATTTTAAAGGACACAAGTTATATTATTTTAGCAGTTTTAACAATGCATTCCTGAATATATAGTTATAATATTAAAGTTATATTTTTTTCTCCCTTCATAAACTGTCTGTTGACGTGAAAAGTAAAAAATTATAATTTTAATATTATAACTATACATTCTCAGAAATGTATAATTAAAAAACTGGTAAAATGATATATGTTGAAAGTTAAGACAATTTTTTCCCATAAATAAATAACTTTCAACATACATTTTATAACTTTTTTCCCCAAATTTTTTAATTATTCTGTCTCTTCATCACTTTTTTTTTTCTTTCTTCATCGTCTTTTTCTCTCTCTGTCACTTTTTTTCTTCTATCTACAATATTATCCACATCTTTTTCTTTTAATACTTTCTCACATATTTTTCCCTCTCTCCATCACATTTTTTCTCTCTTTACATCATCTATATGTGTCACGATTAAATAGTGTAATTCGCATTACGCACGAAAAATTTTAAATTCTTTTTATTAAAAGTTATAAATTCATTAAAAAGTATAACATTAATTAAAAACTTAAGAACTTATAAGAAAAAACAATTAAAAAATTCCTGATAAAATTAACAAAAAAATATTCACACTCTTCTTTTTTAGTTGTAAATAAATACCAGTGAACCCTCAAAATGTGTATTTTCCATTTTCTAAAAAAAAGTGAAAATAGCCTATTTTCCATTTTCCATTCAAAGTGTGCAGCAGAGTTCAGAACAACGTGGTCGAACCCGAGCATATTCCATTACAGAGGTGAGTAGAAGAGAAACCAATCATATGAAGACACTTGGCAAACATGGTTGATAGGCTAAGAAATATCTAAGTGGCAGAGGCGTAAGATACTTTTCTTCCTTTCCAACCGAGTCCACTGTGTCAACTCGGTACACGTGGCCCAATCACATGCCAAAATCAGATATTGTGTAATTTCCGGCACCTATGACATGACATGACCATGGACCATGCTCATGCTCATGCTTTGGCCTCAGGCCATGCGCCATCCAAGGAAATAATGTATTTTTTTTATAAATGTATTCTTCTTCTTTTTTGAAACGTGTCAAAAGTTTTTTATTTTAAAAAATGAATAAATATTCTTTTAGGTCCCAACAAAAAACAAGATCCCTTCTTTAGTTTCTTATAAAAAAAACTAGTCGTATGGTTCATATGAAATTCAAAGTGAATTTATTTTAGTCTTTTTGAGAGACTAATGTGGATCTTTTTTGAAATTGTGAGGAATCATAATTTCAATTAAATAAGTCCATTTTAAATTTTTTAGGGACATCAGGGCTAATTGTTTTTTTTGTAAGGAACTAAAGTGGAGACCGTATTTTTTGTTAGGGACCCAAAGGGTATTTGCTCTTAAAAAATTATATATATATATATATATATATATATATATATATATATATATATATATATATATATTTGGAAACTGATCCTAATTACCTCTTTGAGGCGAATCAGAACCCTCCGATATCCCCACGGATTCGACACTTTGAGTCGCCTATGGGACTAATCCAGGGTTCGGGTGCGAGTCCAAAGATTACGGTACTTATGCCCCTCCCCAGATGGTGTTGGTGGGATTCGAACCGAGGTCCTCTCCCACCACTCAGTCTCCATGCTACCAACTGAGCCACCACACTTGGGTTAAAAAAAATAAAAAAATTATAAGAATAAATGTGATCAAGAGTTAACTAATTATATAAGCAAGAAAATTTCAACTTAACATAAAAATATAGTAATCAAGAGTTAACTAAGCTATTACAATAGAACGATTACAAAATTATTTTTCGATTCTTCATTCCTTGAAAATATTGCATTATATCTTTATCATCAATCTTATCAAATATATCACGTTCAACATAAGTTAGTGTGCATGCGTTAAACCAATCATCACTTATCAGATTGCGCAACTTATCCTTAACAAAATTTTAAAATTATAAGCATTATTAAGAGGGATAAGATATTCTAACAACCAATTAGTGTTACTACCAATATTACTATCAATCAATTTTATCGTTAGATCGATTATGTTAATCCAACGATTATATTTATTTCCATATTTGTATGGTTATGGTTCCCCATATTTAACATGAAAGTATTAAATATAGGAAATCATAACCATACAATAGTGAAAATAAATATAAAGTATTAAACATAGGGAATCATAACCACACAAAGATGGAAATAAATATAACCGTTGGATCAACATAATCGATCTAATGGTGAAATTGATTGGTAGTAACACTAATTGGTTGTTGCAATATCCTTCCCCTTATTAAGATTACTAAAAGATACTAGCTATTATAAATATTTATGAGAAATGGTCTAATTATTAATACTAATAGCCTATTATTATTAAAAATTATTATTTTATATATAAAAAATATAAAAAAAGGGATGGCGGTCGCCAATGCGAGCCCTGTTGGGTTTACTCTTTTACTAAAGCCCAAATGGGTTATTAGTATGAGAAGAGCCCAAGGAACCTAGAGCCCAATGAGCTAGGGTTTCTTGGAACCCATATAAATAGTACCTCTTAAGTCATAAGCCTAAAAAAAGGTCTTTTTTGTGAGAAAGAGGCAAGCTCAGAATCTAATCAGTGCCCACACACTTCCCCTTCCTCCTCGAGAGATAGTTTGGAAGATCTGCCACAGTCCAGCTTCAAGGAGATTGTTCGTGTTGCGGCGCTGAGGTGAGCTGTTCGTGAAGAGGAATCCTACAAGGGAAGATTCTACACGAGACCTGCGCACCAAGAGGTAATTGTGAAACAAGGATGATTCGGTAAGCATACCAATGTACTAGGTCCTAAACCGCTTCCGCATAAATCTAAGATTTCCTACAATTGGTATCAGAGCCTTGGCTGTACATTGGTATGTGAATCTAGTTTCACTATTCATGTAATTAGTTTTGCTTCTTGAAATGTGGCACCTAGGGTTCTAGGATTATGGTATGAATCTAGCATGTGCATTTTATAATTCATTTTCATAAAAGTTTAAATTTTAATCGATAAAAATGCTTTAATCCATAGTTAGGGTCTCTCGTGTATTTCTCGATTTGTAACAAGGAGGCTAATCCCATATGATTAGGTTTCCTCCTTGCTGTTTTTATTTATTTTCGGAATTTCTGTGTATTTTTCCAATATTTTGTAAAAGTTCAAGATCGAGAAACCGCGAGTAAGATGCGCAGTCAGTACTGTCGGAGACTTTTCGAGGACTTCCCGATCTCAGAATGGGGCGATCTATATATGGTTGGAAAGAGGACGGAAAGACAAACGCAAAGGTGGGTGGATCTCCTCCATCGGAGTCTTAACGCTCCTCCACGCGCCTCCACAAGCGTCTGAGAGTGGCCGCCACTCTCCGGCAAAGAATGGGAGAGTGAGGGAGCGTCCGGCCACCTTTTTGGGTGGTTCCGGCGGCGGTGCACTCGTCTCTATGTGGCAGTCCTTCCCCTGGAGTTTCGGTCTGATTTGACTTCAGGTGACGGCGCGGCAGACCTGACGGCTAGGGTTCCTCTTTCGCGTCATAGGGTTTCTCGCCAAAGGATTGGGTCTTTGGGCTTTAGGCCCATGAAACCCTAAAGGGGCTTGGGACAGATACTATGAGCTAGGCGAAAGTCGAATTCCAAAGTTGTATTATTTAATTTTATTTTCTTTAAAATAGGAAGGCCATGGATTAAAGTAATTATGATTTATTATTTAATGCTTTTATTGATTGGTATAAATTATATGATTGATAACATGCTTTATTGCGATAACATGCCATATAGAATAGGTGGTGTCATATTGTTGCATAACTTGTATGATTGCATGAGCATAATAGCTATTATGTCTTCAGCGACTAGTATGATAGTTATTATGGGATTATTTTGATTTTAAATTATCCTAAGAAATTAATTAATAATTATTATGATTTTTATTAAAAATCTAGATTAATAATTGAATTAATTAATTTTGGATAATTAACATCAAGACAAATAATCGTTATGGAAATTATTTTGATTTCAAATTATCCTCATAAATGATAATTATTATGATTGTTGCAATCTAGGTTAATAATTAAGTCAGCTATTTGGATGATTTAAAGCTAGAAAAATAATTAGAGAAAATTTCCTAAGAGAATTCTTTTATTTTGCGAGTAATTTGTGGGTTTTCTGAAATGGTCATGGAATAACACACGCTGCATACAACCTTCATGTATCATGATTGTTTGGTGCACACGCTGACGTAAAGTGACCGGATTTTAGGACCTTAATGCTTTCAAAATTATGTTAAGCTTATTGCACGTTTATCGGCGCTCTTACTTATATAGTTTTTGAAATCAAACAAATGATACTCTCAATTAAATAATTCTTGGAAATTAGAAAATGTTGCTTATGTTGAATGGAAGGAGATTTAAATTAAGAGATTAATTTAATCTTCAAGCGCATTATAGGACCATTAATAAAATAATCATGTGAAGTCCCATCGAATAAGCATGATTGGATTTTATTAGATTGGACTTAAATAATTATGGGAGGAGATTTAAATTAAGAAATTAATTTAACCTCCAGGGGCATTGTGGGCCTATCAATAAAATAATCATGTGAGGCCCCAACGGATTAGCATGATTGGATTTTATTGGACCTTAATAATTTCAAAATTTTAATAAAGTATTGTACGGCCCATCGTCGATAATACTAAGTTATTAAAGATAATTTTGAAATTAAACAATGAATTCGACAGGGCTTATGAAAATTCTCAAACAAAAATGTTGAATGGGTGAAGGTTTTAAAAATTAAATAATTTTAAAACCTGCGGGCTCCATTTGTGGGTTTATTAGTGAAAAGGTTATCGCTGAAGCCCCATCGGATAAGGATAATCAGATTTCACTAGATTAAATCTTAATAATTTCAAAATTTTAGTAAAGTATTGTACGGCCCATCGTCGGCAATGCTTAGACACTAAGGATAATTTTGAAATTAAACAATGGTTAATTACATTCAACTTTGGTAAAATTGTTAACCCTCCCATCGAGGCTCTGGCAATGGCACTGAAGGCCCAAATAACAATTTTGGTTTTTATAAGTGACTTGCCCATCGTAAGCCTTGTAAAGATAAACTGAAGGATTGTTAACAATAAACAAGAGTAGTTATGAGAATCTACTTGCACTTCGTTTGTTTATTGCATTATTTGTTTGTAATTGTGTGCTTTATATGTTTTTCAGAAAATATCTTAGAAATGATTTTGAGTCGAAAACCTCTAGATGGTACCAACTATGAATAAGTGAAAAGAAATTTTTTTGATATTGTTCTAAAACATGGAAGCTAAAATTTGTTCTGACAATGCGAGGGCCATAGCAACCTGCAGAGGATGCGTCTTAGGAAACTAAGATGCATTTCTCAGATTAGGAAAGGGCAGATATGGTAGTTCGCTGCTATATTATTGTCAGTCTTTCCAAATACTTGCAGAAGCAAATGTACATGATTAAGAGTGGAGTAGAAATGCTTCAGACTCTTAATGACATGTTTGCTGCGTCTAGCAGCTCTGCTAGACAGAATGCAGTCGGTGCAGGTTTTGCTAAGAGTCTTGTTAAATCCAAAGGGAAATCCAAGGGTGGTAACAAGAACAAAATGACTTGGTTATCAGTTGTCAAACCAGTTGCTATGAAGAAGCCACAAGGCAAGTTCTTCAAGTGCAGACTGAAGGGATACTGAAAGAAAAATTGCCCAGAGGTGATGAAAAGAACCAGACATGGGCATATCTAGGCCTGATCAGTGAATGAATTATTGATTCAGGAATCACTGATTATGTTTGTTACTCTTTGTAGTAGTTCAAACATGGCATACCTGTCAGCAATGGACATAGATATTTTAAGCTTGAAAATGGGAACTTGTGTCTGCATTTGCAGTAGGACAAGTTATTTATAAGACTATGGTTTTGGGTGACTGTTTATTTGTTCCAGATTTCAAGAGGAATTCAATTTTTGTTAGTTGTTTTGGTTAAAACATGGTTTGACAATGCAATTGATTCCTCAGTTACATTTCGAAGTTCATCTTCGTCTTGTTTTGTTCTGGTACATTGTTTAAATAGTCTTTATTACCTATGTCCTATAACCTTTTTAAATTTGTTATGTTGAATGGAAAGGATGATGAACAAGGATTTTCACCAAAGAAATAAAAGTTTCAAATGAAACATAACTTTGGCCTTTGTGATTGAGTCACATTATCTCAAGTAGAAAATATGTTTTAGTTAAAAGAGGTATTGAAAGTTCAATAATCTTTTAACTAACAGCTACATGTTAGTCCTATTTGGAAGGTAAAGTGGCCAAGCAATCCTACAAGGGCCAAAAAGGTTTGCGCAACTATTCAACTGGAACTGGTACATACTAATGTATGTGGACCAATTGGTGTTCAGACCAGAAGAGGTAATGAGTACTTCATTATATGAATGTTTACTCTGGATTTGGACAGATGAACCAAGTACGCCATAAGTCTAAAGCTTTTGGAAATTCCAAGAGGTTTAGTCTGAGGCAGAAAAGCATGTAGATGTTCAAATCAAAAACACTTTGGTCTGACTAAAGTGTTGGCTACCTATCTGGTAAGTTCAGGTCTTACTTGATTTAAGAGGGGATAGTTTTTGTAACTGTCAACTCTAAGAATGCGTTAGTTGAATGAAGTTGCAGTATGTGAAAATCAAACATTTCTAGACTTGGTGAAGATCATGTTCAGTTATTCATCTTTGTCAATGTTGTTCAAGGGAGATGCCTAAGAGAAGGAAATGTACCTTCTTAACTTGATTCCGTCAAAGTTTGTTGTAAAGACACCTAAAGAATTATGGAAAGGGTGCAAGCCCAGATCAAACCATATTCGGATTTAGGGTGCTACGGCACACGTCCTACAACAGCAGTCAAATGAGTTGGAATCTTGTATGAAAGAGTGCATATCTTTTGGCTACCCTTAGAGAACTAGGGATGATTTCTTATTTAGTCTTAAGGACAAGATAATCTAAGTGAGCACTCACATGATTTTCTTAAAGGAGGACTAGATAAGAAATTATAAGCTCTTAAGTTAGGTTATTCTTGATGAGATTTATCTCAGATCAAGAATTTTCAGAATCTGTAGAAGCTTCATCCACTGTTCCCTTGATTGTTCAAGAGGGGATAGATATATCTCTAAGTGAACAAACAAGAGAACCATGATTGGAAATTCAACATGATAATATATAAGTGAAACTAGTAGAAATATTAGTATCACATATAAAGGAACAATATCAAGGATAAGCGGATCCTCAAGAAATTGAAGATCCATCATTTGACCCACTCTTTATTTTACCTATAAATACACAAGGTCTAGTGCAGTACATTCGTAGTGGGAGAGAACCTTGTTAACTCTCAAGTTGTTTCTTGTTGAGTGACATTGATCCTACTAGTTACGATAATGCACTAGAAGATGTTGTTGATCAAGTGTTGCTCAGGCTATGAACAATGAGATGAAATACTTGTATTTCAACTCTTTTCGGTCCTAGTAAAAACATCAAGAGGGGTAAAACCCACAAGGTGCATGTGGACATAAAAGGCAAAGAGAGGATGGACAGAAAGGTGAAAACCTTCAAAGCTAGCTTGGAGGCATTTTTTGCCAGACGCCATGCTTGAGTCTATCCAGATTCTCTTAGTTGCTATAAGTCTCAATTATGAGATTTCATATTGGGAGTTGGATGTCAGGATATCTACATACAACAACCAAAATGGTTTATAGCAAATGAGTAGGAACACACGGTATGCAAGTTGTGAAAGTCTATTTCATAGACTTAAGCAAGCATCCAGGTCTTGAAACATCAGTTTTGATCAGGTTATCAGAATTTTGATTTTGAGAGAACCTTGATGAATGATGTGTATTTGTATGTAAAGGATACAACGGAAGACAGTAGCTTTTCTGGTACTTTATGTAGATGATATGCTCCTTATTAGAAACAATGTGGAGGTAATATTAAGCATAAAGAGTTGGCTAAGTTAGTGTTTTGGTATGCAAGTACTGGGGAAGCCAATTATATTCTTGGTATAAAACTCTTATGAGGCCGGAAGAATAAGTTGTTGGCATCACCTCAGGCTACTTACATTGACAAAACTCTTGTCAAAATTCAACATTATAATTCTCAGATGTGGAATTCATCTTCCTAAGGAGTGGCCAAAGACTTCTAAGAAGGAAGAATGCATGAGCAAGATATCTTATGCTTTGGCAAAGGTAGACTCATGCATATCATGTTGGGCGTTAAACCAGACATCTGTCACGCAGTGGGAGTAGTGAGATAGTACCATTTTGAACCTAGAGGAATACTAGATAATTGTTAAGCATGTACTCAAGTATCTTTGGAGAACGAGAGATTATATGCTGGTATACTCTAGTGGGAGTCTTGAAAAGCTGAGTTTTTAAAAATTCAGTTATTTCAAGTTGATGTTGACTCAAGAAAATCAACCTCGAGCTATGAGTTTTTCACTAAACTCAGATAGCATTAGAGGTGGATCTTGCAGACCCAGTTACTAAGAGTTTGCCTGAACTTGTGTTCGAGAGGCATGTTACTTCTTTGGGTCTTAGGAGGATCCCAGACTTGCATTAAGCAAGTGGGAGTTATTGGTTTCATTGTGCTCTTGGAGTAAGACGATGAAACAATAAAATAATTTTCTGAATTTCATAAATAAGGTTTTATTTATTTATTTTGCGCACTATTTACAAACATAAAGGTCCGGATCAAATTGTGGAGTATATGATCATATGGATACGTTCATGGAGGACATGATCATAGGATCTCACAATTGATGAATGGAGTCACAGCCATTAAATAAAGTTGGGCACTTCATTCAGGCTGCAATATTTTATGAAGTGATTTTGTCCGAATCATTGTAAAATATTGGTGTGAATTAACATTCACATTGAAAGGATCAAGGAGAGATTTGATTAAGGTTGTTTTTCTGTCATAAGGTATCAAATCTCCAGTTAACTATAGTTATGTGATTGCTCTTAATCCTGAGTTTATTATAAATAGGTAATCAAATAGTTTTCATTCTTTGATTTACCAACGGGTGAGGTCCGATCTTTTGACGGCCAATAACTCGGTGTTTTGGGAGTGAGATTATTTGATTATCAGTATTTATGAGATAAACAACAAGGAATTTATAGGAAATGTCCCCTTGATATATTTCGGTACTTGGATATTAAAGACACTGGCCAGTGCATGTAATCCATTAGAGAAATTATCAAAGTCAAGGGAATAAATAATTGATTGGGTTACAGAAAACTAATCAATGAATTATAGACATTCTATAAAGGGGCAATGCATATTAATGTTATAAAGGTCATTAATCTTGGAGTTCACGTTCGGGCTTTTAGTGGAGTAGCGCCGAATTAGATAATCTTGTAAAGATTATCAGGAGCCTTGATCAATGACAAATGGTAGGTCCCCAGGCTAGCTCGAGACAAGGGATGAGGTATATTATCAGATGATGATAGCTTATGGGCTACATGGTCTTGGGTTTACGAACTCAAGTTTGTATCTTAAAGAGCAAGTGGGAGATTGTTGGATATATGCTCTTTTGGTCACTAAAGTCCTATTGGGCTTCAGTGAAACTTGAGCCCATGAGGCTTAGGGTTGAGTTATGTCTAAGACCTAAGCGTATATATTCATGGTTTTCTCCTCTTGTGCCTCCAAGGTGAATAGATCATCAGAAACAAACCCCAAGAGGCAGACGTTCATCATCTGAACGGTTGCCCACACAACCATCTCATCCTCCTCGAGAGATAGTCTGGAAGATCTGCCACAGTCTAGCTTCAAGGAGGTTGTTCGTGCTGCGGCGCTAAGGTGAGCCGTTCGTGAAGAGGAATCCTACAAGGGAAGATTCTACACGAGACCTGCGCACCAAGAGGTAATTGTGAAACAAGGATGATTCGGTAAGCATACCAATGTACTAGGTCCTAAACCGCTTCCGCATAAATCTAAGATTTCCTACAACATGTTGGTCTGAAACCCTTGCAAATCTTCTAATGGTGAATTGGCACTAGCCATCATTCTTGAGAAAGAAGCGGTGAAACAAAGTGGTGATGCGTGGGGGATTGTACTGGACTCCTGTCTCCATGTTCTTCTTTTAATTGATACTTGTCGTTCCATCCCATATGCTATTAAGTAAATTCAGGAATTACTAGGGATATCATGTACTTTTGATCAAGCAATTCAAGTAAATTTATTAAGATTATATTGAACATAATGTTAAGTATACGCTAGGTTCCCTTCTTATTCTTGAGATCATACCCCTTTAGCACACTTCTAGCAGGCTACGGTGGAAAAATGTGTATTTCTCATTCATTAGTCTTCAAAGGTGCATACATTTTCCTTTTTGTTTAGGTTTTGGTCTAGAACCTTATTTGCTCCTAGTATGTTGCAGCGCTTATAGATTGCTACCGAACTTCACCACCTCACATAGTTCATGGATTTGACCATAATTCTATCCTCATATTACTGTCGGACCCGATTCGTCTCTCATTTAACTCAAATCCAGTTTAATCTGCTTAATTGTTTGTTCTTGGTCTTAAAATTTCGCTGATATATATATATATACTTAATACACTTCCGGTTAAACTCCAACGAGAGTCCTGAATTGATGCAGTTAATAAACTTCTGCACGAGCAATTAATTTCTGGTTGTTTTAGTAGTTTAGGATCATGTAAGTAATCGTGCCTGATTAAGCAATACTTCTAGCATCTTTTCTGTAATGCCTTTGAATATGTTATAATACTTGGTTGTATGGTTGAGTAAATTTTTGCCTTGCACTAGTCATTTACTTTCGGTGATTCTCCCTCTCTCTTTCCTTCCATTGAGGATTTTGTTCCTTGTATAGATAATTCTAAAGCTTATTATGCTGAAGCAGTTATGGTGATTGAATTGAATGGGTTTTACTTGGTACATATGGTAAAAGATTTCGTTTATGTAGTAAACTTGTATGGTAATATATTTGGCATTTATGCTTTGATGCCTTTTATGCCTTAATGACTACTTTGCCTCTATATCTCGCCAATAATGATGTTTCTTCCCTTTAAACTTGAATTATTTTTCAATCCTGATTCCGCTATCCTGAATATAATGCTGCTAAAGATGACCAGCAGAAATGAGCAAACATGGCATTTCTTAAAAGAAATTTAATTTGAACATACTATATTCTTTTGTACTTCATGATTGATAGTTGTAAATCCCATGCTTAAGAGTTTGATATTTAGTTTTGTGTACCTCATAATATATTGTTGTCCTTTTATTGAAATATCCATATTGAAAATATGTATTGCTGCTGGTATGGATGGAATTAGCTATCTGTTTAAGTGAGTTTTGGAATTGGTGTTTGTTCATACATGAGATCTTTTACTCTCTTCATGCAGTTCATGTGCATTGGATTTCTGGTAGAGGGATTGATGCTTTTGACTAGCTATTTGAACTGACAACACTACAAGCATAGTCCATTGCAGCTAGTTCTAGTCATGATGGATATAATTGAATAGCAATCACTATTAGTAACTACCTAAGTATGTATGTACCTACACTCACACGAACATGCACAACACTAATTTTGCAAGAATTCAGATGCAAGTATATGTCAAGGAAAACAAATGAAACACGTATAGAAATGCATCATTATTTTGGAGTAATTCAAATGTTAGTTTATTGTGTCTTAAAGAAAAATAAAGGAAACACACACACATACAGAGCATTAATTTTGCAAGAGTTCAGTTACTGGTTTAATAGATTTGTCTAGAGAAATAAAGGAAAATTGCTGTTTAGAGTGTGAAAGAGTACAATTAGGAGTCAAATGAGGCAACTGGCTTGTAGGTATCAAAGAATGAAATATTTTATTATTTATCATTGGTAGACAGTAGTGAGTGGAAGTTAGATGTGATACTCGTGTAGCTTGATCATCCTCTGTATATCGTTCGGCAAGGTCTAGGATTATACTTTAAATTTAAATTATGGACTCACTATATCGGAGTGGTTAGTTAATGGAAATCAGTGGGTTTTCCTGGTATTGAATTGTCAGTGTTTCTTTAGCTTAAATTATGGTTGAAGTACTTCCTGTGGGGGAATTGCAGAAGGAACAGTTGTTGAGTATTTGATTGAATGAATAATTCTGTGAGTTGGAAGTGATATTATTTCCTTGTTAAATGGAACCTAACATTATAAGGAATTTCTTCATTTAGGCCACTGACTTGTTATTTATATTTTCACATGAAAATATCTAAATTTATAATCAGTTGATCAGTTATATGTTGTGTCATCAAGGGTGAGTGATGAAATTGGGATTTTGAGAAGTCACCTATCTATTGTTATGTCCTACTTCATATGTTGTAACTTTGATTCTGGTGAACAAAACTTTTAATCACTTATGCTTCAATTAATATTGCTCATTATTTTTCCTGAGCTTGTTTGTATTTGTGCACTCAATATGTTTTATAAGAGGTGTAATAAAGCAAGGATGCAGAACGGCATTACAGAAACACGAAAATTGTCTAGCACTTTCCTTGGGGTATGTTTGGTGGAGGGGTTTAGAGAAATATGGAATGGAATGTTTATTTATTTTTTTTATTTTGAGTAACCATTCTTCATATTTGGGAATTTCTTAAAAGATGATGAACAAATTGAGAGATATAATCAGAAGATGGAGAATAATACCCAAGGGTCCTTAAGAGCTAAGTAACTCAACGGTTGAAGAAATTAATGCATATATATATAGAAATGTACTGGTTAAACCTAGTAATTACTTGTTTAGAGGACTGAATCGTGACTCAATATTATAAACAGTATTTCTTGTGCAATATTATTGTCGTGTCTCAGTGCCCATCTGACCATTCCACATATCTCTATTGATTAAAATTCGTTAGATTCTGCCATAACTTGAACTAAATAAAAATGAAGATGAATTATGTGTATTTCTCTGTTGAGTGGACGCGATGGTTGAATTACAATTAGAAAATAGTATGCTTATGGCTGACTGAAATGATCATGTGATTGTCTTCATGATATGCCTAAGTTGTGTGAGAATGTGAAACTAATGTGACATAGTGGAATGAGTTCAGATACCGTGTGTTATGACGGATGAGATAGGCATTAAGTGTGTGTGCATGAGAATACGGAACCTTGGTTATTGAATCTTAATTGTTGTGAAAAAGGATTACAATGCATAGATGTATTTATGCATGTATATTTATTTCATGAAGATGGTAGATAAACTGTGTCTATCAGGTATGTGAGGAAGTTTGTGGACAAACTTCGAAATAAGGTGGGGAGAGTGTAACATCCCGCATAAATTAAGAAGTGTAATTAAAATGCAACTATAGTTGAAGGCATGTTATGAATTCGAAATCCAGGTATAACTAGGATAAGATTAATTTATAATTACTCTACATAAGAACCTTAGTTACTACTTAGTGGGTACTTGGAAATAATGTTCGTTAGGAGATGAATTGGGACCCATTTATCCTCTATGGTCTACGACCCAAGTGCCTTATGTAAAGGCCCAAGTCAGCGCGAAACCCATTCTAACCATAACCCTTAGTTACTCCATTAATCTATCCAAATGGAAATCTGAATGCAGCTCCCTATTGGTCAAAAAGCCACACCTTTACTTCTCTCATCCCCCCGTCTTTGTGCGCATGGTAGAGAACAAAATAATCTGAATGTTAGTCAATTGTCGAGGAACCACTCAGCTCCAATTCTAAACCTCTCATTCCTCTCTTCAAGCCGAAAACTTCCAAGGAAAAAGCAATCTGATTATGCATGTCTTTTGAGTCAGAATTAGGATCAGCCCCATCATTCATTCACTACCTTCTACAAGTCGCATGTCCCTAAGAAGATAACCCAAACACCAAGCATACATTTTCTTCTTCTCCTCTCCCTTGTTTGGCCGAACCTCAACACCCAAGGAGGTATTGCATCTTCTCTGCTTCCTTGTTCATTCTTACTCCATTCGGTTTGATGGAGTTTTCTCTGCATGCAGATTGAAACCTAAACGCTCCTCATTATTCTTCTCCTTCTCTTGTGCGCGGCCAAACTCAAGTCAATGAGGTAATGTGCCTTCATGATCTTCTTGTTCCTCACTGCATGATTCGATTTAATGGAGTTTTCCCCATTGCATGCAGATTTAAAAACTTGAACTCTTGCATAGAAGGAGGGTGAAGGGCTGCTCCTTGTCCGATTTGTGGTCTTTTGTGTGCATACAAGAAGGTACCAACGAAAACTAGTTTCCCTTACTCCAATCTGTTTCGGCCTGCATGTGTTAAATATGATGAAGACGGCATGCTAAAAATCTATTTGTTCATGCCTAAGTGATGTAGGTAGTGTTTTGTTAAAGGAAAAATGGAAGCCCCTAGGTGATGGCCTAGAAACCGAATATGTATGCATATGAAACATTGGATTTTGTCAATTATTAACGATTAGTAAAACTGAACCTAAGGAAGAAAATTAATTAGCATTGGAAGCATGATAATTCAATTAAGATCCTAGGATTGGAAGTAGGGAAATTACATGTGAATTATAGGAAAAATAGATGAGAATTCTGATTTGGTGTTTCGTAATTAGGTGCGCAAGTCTCTAAAGAAAAGGGGACTGATTTTGATATTATGGTGGTTAAAACTCTAAAGCACCAATGTAAGTGTTCGGTGGATTACCCTTTGTGACTGTTAAATTAGCTCATGGATTTGTGAATTGTTGCTCATGTGTCTTAATCAGTTTCTGTTTGAAATTAATGGTAATCTGACTTGGAATGAACTTGTTGGAAATTCGGTTTTTGGAGACACATCATGCTTCGAATTTCTGGTGTCATGGTAATGTGAACTATGCTTTTCTGATTCTAAATTCTGGTCATGCTCATGAGCATCATAAATCTGCAGTTTTGTCATGTGTGTGTGAAGCAAAACATACCATCTCATACATCATTATACTTGCAGTTTGGAAACCGAAATATTTGAGGAAATGAAGCATATGTTTGAGCATGCATCATATAGGCATCCCTCGGGAACCAGGGAGAAGGAACCGTGGCTCAATTCGCATAGGCCTCAATTGGAATTCCCCTCTGTTAGGGCCAAATGGAATCTCCATTGAGTTCAGTTAGTTAGTATGTGCACGTTAGTGCTATGAACATACAATATTCTGGCGTTATATACGCATTCTGTTGCATTTTGGCATCTGTTCGGGGACTATTTGATGACGTGACAATTTTGGAAATTCTGTAGCTAAGTTAACATTGTTGCATTGCTGGATTTTCTGTCACACTACTGGGATTTTTCTCACCTTTTCTGGGGCTCAATTTTTATAAAATTGTAGGAGGACGAAGAAGTATTTGATGAAGTATTTGTCTTGGAAACAAATTTCTGTTTAAGTTCACTGTTGTTTGGTCATATTTGTTGATTGGTTAAGTGTGGAACGTCGAACATGATGTAATATCTTTGGAGTTTGGCACGTTTATAATTTGGGTTCTGTTTTGTTGGGAAACATGGTCGTAACATGAACCTTATGATATGTTTTGTTGTGTGGAACTTACGTGATGCCGTACTTTATTCCTAAATTATCAAATTTTTGTTCCTAAACAAATTATGTTTTCTGAATGTAAAATGACGATTAATTCTTTGCCATAATTTGATTATGCATAACTGAATTTTATTAGGAGCATTCTGAGTTCAATTGGCATATGATGCTAAGTTTCTCAGAAATAAATATAGCATGTATTAAATTCGGATTTTTGCACTGATTTAACGAGCATTTTGCGAGCTCTGTTTCGGGAGCTACAGATCTCCAAATGCAATAAATTTTATATGCACGTGAAGCCCCAGAGGTCTATTTTCAAATTATAACACATTCATTTCCAAAGAGTGTATTTTCGATTTTATATGCTTTTTGTAATACAAACATCTTTTCTGAAAAATTTACCATTTCACCTTCAAACGTTTTTTTATTTCTTGCTGTTTTACTTATATTAACTCGATTTTTATACAGGTCTTCATCCATCCACTACAAAATGCAATTATAGAATTGATTATGTTATCGTTGCGACTCTAATAAGATTTAGCAGCCACCCCGTTGGATTCATACAGGGGAGGGTGTCACACACGTCGTGGATGTTCGCCAAGTTCGGAGGTAAGGCAAGCCGGTAGGCAACAGGTCCTACTCTACCAAGGATCTGGTATGGCCCAATGAATCGCGAACTCAGCTTCCTCACTCCGATAGCCCGACCAACACCGGTGATAGGTGAAAGTCTCACAAACACGTGCTCACCCTCACTGAACTCCAATGGACGATGCTTGACATCGTAGTAACTCTTTTGGCGATTTGCGCCTGCTTCAGTTTCTCTCGGATCATCTAGATCTGCTGGGTGGTATCTTGGACAAATTCCAAGCCAAAAAACTCCTTATCTCTAACCTCAGACCAGCAGGTAGGAGTCCGACACCTCCTACCATACAACGCCTCGTAGGGTGCCATGCCCATGCTAGCATGGAAACTATTGTTATACGAAAACTCCACCAATGGCAGGTACCTATCCCATGCTGAACCCTGATCCAAGGTGCAAGCCCTCAACATGTCCTCCAAGGTTTGGATGGTCCGCTCGGTCTGTCCATCAGTCTGACGGTGATAGGCTGTACTCAATCTCAACTGAGTACCAAAAGCTCCCTGCAGTGCCTCCCAGAACTGAGATGTGAACTTCGGGTCCCTATCACTGATGATACTCTCGAGCACCCCGTGAAGCCTCATAATCTCGCGAACATACAATCTTGCCAACTGCTCAGTAGTGAAGCTCACCTTCACTAGAAGAAAATGGGCAGACTTCGTCAGTCTGTCTACAATGACCCAGATAGAGTCACAACCAATCTGAGTCTTCGGCAAACCCACCACGAAGTCCATGGAAATGCTCTCCCATTTCCATTCCGGAATCTCAAGAGGTTGAAGTTTACCGGACGGCTTCTGGTGTTCTATCTTCACCTTCTGACAGATCAAACACTTGGACACATACACAACTATGTCCTTCTTCATACTCGGCCACCAGAAATTTCTCTTCAAGTTCTGATACATCTTTGTAGCACCAGGGTGAACCGTGAATTGGCCCTTATGGGCCTCTGCCATAACCTCTTCGGTCAAAGGACCTCGAGGAACCACAATCCTCTTCTGGAACAACAAAAGTCCGTCCTCATTCTAAGACACACCGTCTTGATTCTTCACGTAGTCAGAGCACTCTCTCTGCACTTGTGCCTCTTGGATATTCTCCATAAGCTCATTCTTGACTCTCACAGTCTCCATCTCGAGAAGTGCACCCCCAAACAAGGAAGTCACAGACAGGTCTCGAAACTTCTCAATAACATCAAAGTCACCTATCGACAAACTGGATAGACTCACCGATTTCCGACTCAAAGCATCAGCTACCACATTGGCCTTGCCAGGATGATACTTCAACTCAAAGTCTTAGGAAAGGCGAATTGCCAATGTGGTCAAATCCAAGAAACTCCTCACCTTAGTAACCGTCTTGGGCCTCTCCAATCCAACACAGCTTCAATCTTGTTGGGATCCACTGCCATTCCCTCAGCAGAAATCACATGCCCAAGAAAATTCACAGACTAGAGCCAAAACTCACACTTTGAAGGCTTAGCGTAAAGCTTTTTCTCCTTCAACACTTGCAACACAATCCTCAAGTTCCTCCTCCATCTTGGAGTAAATCAAGATATCGTCAATGAAGATGATCACAAACTTATCCAGGTACGGCTGAAAAATCCTGTTCATGTAATCTATGAACACTGCGGGTGCATTCGTGAGTCCAAAAGGAATCATCAAATACTCAAAGTGGTCGTATCTCGATCGAAACACGGTCTTAGGGACATCCTCTGGCTTCACCCGAATCTGATGGTATCTGGACCGGAGGTTAATCTTTGAATACACACAAGCACCCCTGAGCTGATCCAACAAATTATCAATACGCGGAAGATGATGCTTGTTCTTGATTGTCACCTTGTTCAGTTTCCTGTAGTCGGTGCACAATCGCATTGTCTCATCCTTCTTCTTCACAAAGATGACCGGTGTTCCCTAAGGAGACACACTCGGTCGAATGAAGTTTTTCGCCGAAAGATCCTCAATGTGCTTCTTCAGCTTCGCCAACTCCGGTGGCGACATCTGATATGGAGCTAATGAAATAGGCCTTACACCAGGCAACAAGTCAATAGAGAACTCTATCTCCCGCTGTGGCGAAAACTCAGGAATCTCCTCAGGAAAAACCTCGAGGAATTTCCCCACCACAGGAATGCCAGTGAATTCCTCATGTGTCCCATTAACCAAACCTCCCAACATGACATAACCGAATGCCTCTACTCTCAAGGCTCTCCCAGCCTGCAGCAATGAAATATATGGCGAGGAACTGGTTGTGGAATCACACGAAGACATCACCACACGCTGTGCAAAATAGTCAATCATCACACAATTTTTGGACAACCAATCCATGCCCAGAATGATTTCCAGATTAGCCATCGGCAATCCAATCAGATCTACCGAGTAGTCACGGCCATCCCATTGAAACGCTACATCGCGATGTACAGTGGTAGAATCACATATTTCTCCGGTGGTGGTGGTCACCCGCAACGGTGGAGAAAGCACAGACATAGGCAACTCCAGCCCCGCAGTAATCGGGGTTGCAACAAAAGAATGCGTAGCCCCAGAGTCAAACAATACATCAATAGAAGATCCACCAATGGAAACAGTACCTCTGACAAGGTTTAGAGCTCGGTTCAATTGCCGGCGTATACACACACCCGGTAGCAGGTGGCACTACAGGTGCCGAAGTAGGTGGAAGGGGAACCGGTTGTAGTAGAACTGCTTGAACTACTGCAGCTCTCGCCGTCGACGATGGACAATCTCTAGAGTAGTGGCCCTCCTTGCCACAATGGAAATAAATCAGCTGCCCTGTAGCACAACGTCATGCATGCTCCTTTCCATACCCCGAACACCTAGGAGTGGAAGGAGGCCTAGCAAAACCTCCCTGCTGTGAAGAAGTTCTCTTGAACTGGCCAGGCTCCTGCCTAGCCGCAAACTGCTTCCCTTTGTCCTTTCCAGCAAACTTGCTGTCTTTCCAGGAAGTGGAACTACTTGTTCTCTTCGTCTCAGCAATATTGGCCCTCTTGGCCTTACTCGTAATACAGACATCCTCGATGTCCCGACACTGCTGCACTAGTGTCCCAAAATCTCTCGAAGCCGCTCCAGCTAGGGGAACAACTATCTCCTCGCTAAGTCCCCTACGTAACTTAGCAGCCAAAAAGGTCGGAGTAGGCATAACCATCCAAAAGTGTGAAAACTTCACCAGCTCATTAAACTTTGCCAGGTACTCATCAACAGACAACAAGCCCTGCACCAACCTGTCGAACTTCCCCTGCTTCCTCTCCTGTGCATCATAAGAGAAGTACCGACCCAGAAAGCAATCCTCGAAGAATAGCCATGTCATAACATGACCCTGCATCTCAAAAGCGTGAGAGGTATTCATCCACCACTCATGGGCATCGCCCTCCAGCATATACGTAGCGAACATCAGCTTCTGCAGATCAGTACACTGCATGACCCGAAAGATCTTGTCCAATGCTTGTAGCCATCTCGCCGCAACAATAGGATCATAAGACCCATCAAAAGAAGGTGGCTTATGCTTGCGAAAAGCATTAAGCCAGCGGTCTAACACATCGCGATCCTCAGCAGGCTCCACATAGGGTTCCATCACCCCAGTAGTATGACCAGTGCCCTCAACATGGCTCTGGCTCTCGTCCTGCAGACTAGGTGGAGGTGGCGGCGGCGGTGGAGGTGGTGGCAGAGGGAACTGACCAACAGTAGGACCAGCCTTCGTCTCCTCCAACATGACCCTCATCATAATAATGTTCGCCAGGCGGTTCGCCTCCAATACATCCTCAGTGACTTTCCTATTCGCCTCTCCGACGGCGTCCAGCATAGCCTGGTTTGCCATTCTCATGGCTTCCTGGTCGGCTAGTCGGGCCGCCTGTATCTCAACCAATGCAACCAGGACATGATCATATATATCCCCGCTAGTGTCTCGGTTCCTCTGAGGTTGCACCATGACTCTGCACAAGTTACACAAAGAATAAGTTGATCAGGCCCACGCAATGTGGTCACATATGCATTATCATAGCACAACCCAATAGAGTGAACACACAGACACGACTCACAATAAACATCCCTTAAGTTATTGCAATACATATAGGCTTTTCCCTAGAAAGTTCTCTAATACCATAAAATGTAACACCCCGTGTATACCCGGTTTGTTAACATGTCATCGTATTAAGCCACCCTTAATTAAATGTGCGAAATATCTTTTTCTTTTCAATTATGACGTCAATATACTTAGCCAAGTTGATTACTTAATCATTTTCATAAACACATCGCCTGTATGTAAATTGCAAAAGACAACTAACTGAAATACTTCAAACATAAATAAATAAGTGAGTATCTAAGTCACGAATCTACAACACGTAGTCCGGACATAATCCTGATACAATTATACAACTCAAAGAACTTAACAACGTCAAATCAATCTGGCATGGACAATCCCCATGCTCACCAAATATACAACATACTCATCAAGTCTCAATACAAATAGCATGATAATGGAAAAGCATAAACACTAAGCAGGTGCATCAGCATAATCAGCAAACATGTCAATCAACTAAGCTCCGGCCTCCTGCCGCTAGAGGTCTCAACCCCTGGGTTACCTGAACCTGAAATAAGCGCCCCAAACGTGGGGAGAGATCTCTAAAGAGAAATCTCAGTAAGGCAAGGGATCCTCAAGGATCTTCCACCCCAAGCTCACTTACATGTGCAATATAAGTTCAAAAACAGTTTAACAGTATAAGTTCCAAAATAGTGCAATGCAGCAGATAATCATGTTATGTGTGTCATAACTAATCTACTGGCCAGAGAAATGCAGGAATACGTCTATTACCCACACTAGTGCAAGATGCCACTTGCACCCACCCACAGTGTCACCGTCTTGTATGACGCCACATACTCAGGTTTACCGTCTAAGTGGAACAACACATACATATTATAAGCAATTGCACATAAAGCTCAACAACATTTTCAATTAACAAAGCATGTAAACACATCATGCATATAAACCAATCCCCTATGGGGTATGGTGGAACAACACAATGGCTAAATCGAGGACACGAAAGCTTACCTTGCAAGCTAACAATCCAAGCCAAGAGTCCAACCAAGCTCAAAACCCAAATACAACAGAATCACAATCTGTTTTGGACCAAAATAATATTAATATTCAAACTCTATAAGCAAATGACATAAAGACAACACCTTTCCTTTACGTTTCATGTCTTTAGGCTTCTCACAAAGCCACAAGCCCTTAATCACTTTGATTCCGACTTAGATTAATTATTACAGAAGTCCCACTTCATCAATCTAGGGTCCACAAACCCATAACAGCCTTCTGTATGAACAGTACAGATACTGTTCTCGGAAACCCAGAATATCCAGATATTTGTCGAGGATATATCCGGATATCCATATTCGGATATCAACAGACCCCGTATCCGGATACCAATATTCGGATATCATATCTGGATATTTCGCGACAGAATGCAGTTCTGCATTTCGCGAGATATCCTTCCCAAAGGTGGTTCCTTTCACGATTACAGAGGCTAAAACATGCATTTCTAGGTGTGTTTAACATTACCCAACCTCAAGTTATTAACTTTAGTTCATTACATGCATCAAGGCTTCATTTTTAACAAAGGAAACACATGGTCAAGGTTGGTGACACTTACTCAAGACTTAAACAGAGACCAAAGTTGCTCTTGGAGCTCACCGCTCAGCCACAAAGTCCGAACCTCAAGGGTGCACGAAAATGGTACACAAGACTTGGTTTTTCTTCACAAAAGTTGGCACTTGGAGCTTCAAAAACCCAAGATAAGCTCTCACTCCACCCAACAAGTGAAATCAGACCTTCCTCCTCACACACAAGGGTCACAAACTCAGAAAAGGTAACTCTTTCCCACTCACAATGCTAGCTCACTCAAGGCCAAGTGTTTAGGATGAGATTTTCATGAAGGAAGAAGACCTCAAGGCTCACACAAGGGAGAATGGAGAACAATGGAACAATGTTTAGTTAGTTGGCCACCCAAAGAGTCACGTAGCACCAATGTATGGCCTAGGGTTTAGTGCCAAATGTTGTATATATAGAGTTTTAAGTTTTAAACACACAGTATTAGTACTAATAGCTACGCTTAGCATTTTAATTCTAAACTTAGGATTATGAACCTACTCATTTTTCTAAGATTTATCATATTTTTATTTTATTTTTCGCAGCACCTTTTCGGTACGCGCTTTTCCATAGCCAGTATCAGTTCTGGCACCTGTTCTTACTATTTTGACCTGAAACTTGTTTTACCAGTCCTATATAATATTCTAGGAATATTCATGCACTTATTATAATTTTCCGGGATACTTCATCGGTACGCATTTATATTGAGGAGTGTAACACTCCGTATATATCCGGTAATGTTATCATGTTATCGTATTAAGCTGTGCTTAATTAAAAATACGGAATATATTTTTCTTTTCAATTATGATGTCATTAATCATTACCAACTTGATTACTTATTCATTTTCAAAACGTCGCCTGTATGTACATTGCAATAAACAGCTAACTGAAATACCTCATGATATAAATAACATAGATATAAGTCTCTAGTCACGGAACTACCACACGTAGACCGGACCACCTATCATTTTATACAACTCAAGCTAAAAGTACTAACAACATAGTGACATGGACAACTCCCATGCTCACCCAATTAAGGCAACAAAGCCCAACATAAGTCTCAACTCAATAATCATAAATGACGAAGAACATAAACAACATCCAATCCAGTCATGCCAGCATAAATATAACAGCCATAATCATCAACTAAGCTCTGGCCTCCTGCCGCCAGAGGCATCAGTCCCCATACTACCTGAACCTGAAATAAGCATTCCCCAAACGTGGGGTAAGATCTCTAAACAAGAAATCTCAGTAAGGCAAGGGTCCTCAAGGATCTTCCACCCCAAGCTCACTTACATGTGCAATATAAGTTCCAAAACAGTTTAACAATATCATTTCCAAAATAGTGCAATGCAGCAGATAATCATGCCATGTGTGTCAATACAATAATCTACTGGCCAGAGAATGCAGGAATATGTCTATTACCCACAATTATAGTACAAGGAACATCGCTTGCACCTCACCCCAGTCTCACCATCTTGTATGTACCACATACTCAGGCTTACCGTATAGGTGGAACACCACATGCATATCATAAACCATTGCACATATAAGCTCAAAAGCATTTCAATATATCAAAGCATGTAACACAACATGCATATAACCATTCCCCTATGGGGTATGGTGGAACTACACAATGGCTAAACTGAGGACACGAAAGCTTACCTTGCAAGCTAACTATCCAATGCCAAGAGTCCACACAAGCTCAAGGCCCAGAAACAGCACAATCACAATCTTCCAATGCAGCAAAACTCCGAAAATGAGGTAACTTGGAGCTCTAAACTCAGCTCCAAGGTTCTGACTTGGTTCAAAAACGAAAGTGGCACACCAAGCTTGGTCCTTTAAGCCAAAATATCACTTCTTGGCACCACAAATGACATGAACAAAGGTTTAAACCTCACAAATCAGAATCACAGCTCCTTAAGCCCCACAAATGTTGAACCTAAACTCAAAAAGAGGTTCCCTACTCACCACCAAGGCCAGCCCTTACTCACTCAAGTGTTTGGGAGAAGATTCAACGAAGAACAAGGAAGAAAAGGCCACTTGGCTCATAAGGTGCAAGGTGACCAGCAATGGAACAATACCAAAGGGCTGATCAGCCTCCAAAGGTCACGTAGGAATAGAATAACCTAGGGTTTTGAGCCCAAAAGTCATATATATAGCTCACTTAACATCAAACACACAGTATTAGTAAATATAGCTACGCTTAGCATTTTAATCCCAAACTTAGGATTCTTGACCTATTCAATTTTACAAGAGTTATCATATTTTTATTATATTTTTCGGAGTACCTTTCCGGTACGCTCTTTTCATAGCCAGTATCAGTTCTGGCACCAAAACTCATTATTTTGACTTGAAACTCATTTTACAAGTCCTACATATTATTCTAGGAATATTCATGCACTTATTATAATTTTCCGAGATACTTTTTCGGTACGCATTTATACCGACTAGCAGAACTGGTATCTGCACTTTTCATCAGAAAAACGACTTTCAACATTATTACTCACTTACTATAATTATTAGAGCCTCATAATAATTATTAGGGTCAATTATGAAATTATCTCATAATTATCTAATTAATTTCCTTAATTAACGGCGTCGATTCTTACAAGGAGCATAACTGGTATCTGCATTTTTCGTCAGAAAAGCGACTTTCAGCATTATTACTCACTTACCAATATTATTTAAGCCTTATCATAATTATTAAGGTCAATTATGAGATTATTTTCTAATTTCTCATAATTAATTAATTAACTTCCTTAATTAACGGTGCAGGTACTTACATTCACCCCACCTTTTTAGGATTTTGTCCCCAAAATCAGAATATATCTGGCTCGGAAGTCAGGATACTGCCGGAGAAGCTCGCCCTCTCGCTCCCATGTACACTCCTCAGGATTTCTTCCTGTCCACTGCACTTTGACCATCAGAATGATCTTGCTCCTCAACTTCTTCTCGCCACGATCGAGAATCTTGAGTGGTCCGACGGGAGTTTTCAAGTTCTCTCGAACTTCCACATCATTCGGTTGCACCATGTGTGAAGGATCTGCTATGTACTTCTGAATCTGAGACATGTGAAACACGTCGTGGATGTTGGCCAAGTTCGGAGGTAAGGCAAGCCGGTAGGCAACAGGTCCTACTCTACCAAGGATCTGATATGGTCCAATGAATCGCGGGCTCAGCTTCCTCACTCTGAGGGCCCGGCCAACACCGGTGACAGGTGAAAGTCTCACAAACACGTGCTCACCCTCACTGAACTCCAGTGGACGATGCTTGACATCGTAGTAACTCTTCTGGCGATTTCTCTCGGATCATTTGGATCTGCTGGGTGGTATCTTGGACAAAGTCCAAGCCAAACAACTCCTTATCTCCAACCTCAGACTAACAGGTAGGAGTCCTACACCTCCTACCATACAATGCCTCGTAGGGTGCCTTGCCCAGGCTAGCATGGAAACTGTTGTTATACGAAAACTCCACCAATAGTAGGTACCTATCCCATGTTGAACCTTGCTCTAAGGTGCAAGCCCTCAACATGTCCTCCAAGGTCTGGATGGTCCGCTCAGTCTGTCCATCAGTCTGAGGGTGATAGGCTGTACTCAATCTCAACTGAGTACCAAAAGCACCCTGCAGCGCCTCCCACAACTGAGATGTGAACCTCAGGTCCCTATCACCGATGATACTCGCAGGCACCCCGTGAAGCCTCACAATCTCGCGAACATACAGTCTGGCCAACTGCTCAGTAGTGAAGCTCACCTTCACTGGAAGAAAATGGGCAGACTTCGTCAGTCTGTCCACAATGACTCAGATAGAGTCACAGCCAACCTGAGTCTTCGGCAAACCCACCACGAAGTCCATGGAAATGCTCGCCCATTTCCATTCCGGAATCTCAAGAGGTTGAAGTTTACCAGAAGGCTTCTGGTGTTCTATCTTCACCTCCTGACAGATCAAACACTTGGACACATACACAACTATGTCCTTCTTCATACTCGGCCACCAGAAATTTCTCTTCAAGTCCTGATACATCTTTGTAGCACCAGGGTGAACCGTGAACTGGCCCTTATGGGCCTCTGCCATAACCTCTTCGGTCAAAGGACCTCGAGGAACCACAATCCTCTTCTAGAACAACAAAAGTCTGTCCTCATTCCAAGACACCGTCTTGATTCTTCACGTAGTCCAGGCACTCTCTCTGCACTTGCGCCTCTTGGATCTTCTCCATAAGCTCATTCTTGACTCTCACAGTCTTCATCTCGAGAAGTGTACCCCCAAACAAGGAAGTCACAAACAGGTCTCGAAACTTCTCAATAACATCAAAGGTCACCTATCGACAAACTGGATAGACTCACATATTTTCGACTCAGAGCATCAGCTACCACATTGGCCTTGCCAGGATGATACTTCAACTCAAAGTCGTAGTCCTTCAAAAATTCCATCCATCTCCTTTGCCTCATGTTCAGCTCTTTCTGATCAAACAAGTACTTCAAACTCTTGTGGTCGCTGAACACGGCGAACTGCATACCTAACAGATAATGCCTCCATATCTTGAAAGTAAAAACAATCGCAGCCAACTCCAAATCATGAGTCGGGTAGTTCTCCTCATGAGGCTTCAACTGCCTCGAAGCATAAGCGACAACTCTACCGGTCTGCATCAAAACACAACCCAGCCCCTTTCCAGAAGCATTACAGTAAAGCTCAAACTGCTCATCAGGATCAGGAAGGATCAACACAGGTGCGGTAGTCAATCTCTCCTTCAACTCCTGAAAGCATTCCTCACACTCGTGAGTCCATACAAACGGAGTCTCCTTCTGGGTAAGGCGAGTCAGTGGAAGAACTATCGTGGAGAATACCTTGATGAACCTATGGTAGTAACCTGCCAAACCCAAGAAACTCCTTACCTCAGTAACCACCGTCTTGGGCCTCTCCCAATCCAACACAGCTTCAATCTTGTTGGGATCCACTTCCACTCCCTCAACAGAAATCACATGCCCAAGAAACTTCACAGACTTGAGCCAAAACTCACACTTTGAAGGCTTAGCATAAAGCTTTTTCTCCTTCAACACTTGAAACACAATCCTCAAGTTCCTCTTCCGTCTTGGAGTAAATCAAGATATCGTCAATGAAGACGATCACATACTTATCCAGGTATGGCTGAAAAATCTTGTTCATGTAATCCATGAACACTTCGGGTGCATTCGTGAGTCCGAAAGGAATCACCGAATACTCAAAGTGGTCGTATCTCGAACGAAACGCGGTCTTAGGGACATCCTCCGGCTTCACCCGAATCTGATGTTATCCGAATCGGAGATCAATCTTCGAATACACACAAGAACCCCTGAGCTGATCCAACAAATCATCAATACGCGGAAGGGGATACTTGTTCTTGATTGTCACCTTGTTCAGTTGCCTGTAGTCGGTGCACAATCGCATTGTCTCATCCTTCTTCTTCACAAAGATGACCAATGCTCCCCAAGGAGACACACTCGGTCAAATGAAGTCTTTCGCCGAAAGATCCTCAATGTGCTTCTTCAGCTCCGCCAACTCCGGTGGCGACATCCGATATGGAGCTAATGAAATAGGCCCCACACCAAGAAACAAGTCAATGGAGAACTCTATCTCCCGCTGCGGCGGAAACTCAGAAATCTCCTCAGGAAACACCTTGAGGAATTCCCTCACCATAGGAATGCCAGTGATATCCTCCTGTGTCCCATTCACCAAACCTCCCAACATGACATAACCAAATGCCTCTGCTCTCAAGGCTCTAGCAGCCTGCAACAATGAAATATATGGCGAGGAACTGGCTGTGGAATCACACGGAGACATCACCACACGCTGTGCAAAACAGTCAATCATCACACAATTTCTGGACAACCAATCCATGCCCAGAATGATTTCCAGATTAACCATCGGCAATCCAATCAGATCTACCGAGTAGTCACGGCCATCCCACTGAAACACGGCATCTCGATGTACAGTGGTAGAATCACACTTTTCTCCGGTGGCGGTGGTCACTCGCAACGGAGGAGAAAGCACAGACATGGGCAACTCCAGCCCCATAGTAATCAGGGTTGCAACAAAAGAATGCGTAGACCTAGAGTCAACCAAAACATCAACAGAAGATCCACCAATGGAAACAGTACCTCTGACAAGGTTCGGAGCTTGGTCTGATTGCTGGCGTATACACACGCCCGGTAGCAGGTGGCACTGCAGGTGCCGAAGTAGGTGGAAGGGGAACCATGTGTAGTGGAACTGCCTGAACTACTGCAGCTCTCGCCGTCGACGACGGACAATTTCGCCGTCCACGACGTGTTTCACGTGTCTCAACTTCGGAAGTACATAGCAGATCCTTCGCACGTGGTGCAACCGGATGATTTGGAATTTCGGGAGAACTTAAAAACTCCCGTCGGACCACTCAAGATTCTCGATCGTGGCGAGAAGAAGCTGAGGAGCAAGATCATTCTGATGGTCAAAGTGCAGAGAACAGGAAGAACTCCTGAGGAGTGTACTTGGGAGTGAGAGGATGAGCTTCTCCAGCAGTATCCCGACTTCCGAGACAAGTATGTTTCTGATTTTGAGGACAAAATCCTAAAAAGGTGGGGTGAATGTAAGAACCTGCACCGTTAATTAAGGAAATTAATTAATTATTGTGTGAAATTAGGAAATAATTCTATAATTGACTCTAATAATTATGAGAAGGCTTAAATAATATTGGTAAGTAATTAATAATGCTGAAATTCGCTTTTCTAACGAAAAGTGCAGATACCGGTTCTCCTACTCGGTATAAATGTGTACCGATGAAGTATCCCGGAAAATCATTATAAGTGCATGAATATTCCTAGAATAATATATAGGACTGTGATTTCAAGTTTCAAGTTAAAATAATGAGAACTGGTGTCAGAACTGATATTGGCTATGTAAAAGCGCGTACCGAAAAAGTGCTACGAAAAATAAAATAAAAATATGGTAAATCTTGGAAAAATGAGTAGGTTCAGAATCCTAAGTTTGGGATTAAAATTCTGAGCGTAGAAATTAGCGCTAATACAGTGCGATTAAGTTTAAACTGGCTATAAATATAACTCTTGCACAAAACCCTAGGTATTTTTACTATTGCTACGTGACCTTGGAGGCTGACCAGCCTTTGTGCACTATTCCATTGCCTTCCTTCCTTCCTCTTGTGAGCCTAAGGTGCCCTTTCTCCACTTCTCCTTCACCAAAACACCTTGTGTGGGTGAGGACTTGCATTAGGAGTGAGTACGAGACTCCATTTCTGAGTTTAGGTTCTGAGTTTGTGTGGTTGTGAAGGCTGAGTACTTGGTTCTCTTGGAGAGAGCCTTGGTCTTAGCATTTTGAGCTTGAATGAGTCATCTTTTGTGCAAAGAACCAACCTTTGGGGTGCCATTTTCGTTTTCTTTTCAAGTCTGAACCTTTGGAGCTGTTGTGAGAGCTCCAAGAGCTATTGCTGCTCTGTTTTGAGCTTAGGTAAGCTTCATCACCTTTGATCATGTGTTTTAATGGGTAAAAGTGGAGTCTTGACATATGTAATAAGATAAACAAGTAACCAACGTGATAACTGACCTAGAGGGGTTTAAAGATGCATGCTTTAACGTTGTGAAGTGTTAAAAATGGAACCTTTGGAGTGATATCTTGCGAAATGCAGAAACTGCATTCTATCGTGAAATATCCGGACATATATGATATCCAGATATGATATCCGGATATGGGATCTGGTGATATCCGAATATGGATATCCGGATATGATATCTGGATATGGGATATCCGGATATGCCCCCGACAAATATCCGGATATTCTGGGAATTTCGAGATAGTGTCTGTACTGTTCTTACAGAACTGTGTTTGAGGTTTGTGGACCCTAGATTGATGAAGTTGGGCTTCTGTAATGATTAGCCTAAGTCAGAATCAAGTGATTAAGGGCTTATGGCTTTGTGAGAAGCCTAAAGTCATGAAACGTAAGGAAAGACGTTGTCTTTATACCGTATGCTTGTTGTGGTTGAATATTGATATAATTATTGGTCCAAAACAGATTGTGATTCTGCTGTGTGTGGACTCTTGGCGTGGATAGTTAGCTTGCAAGGTAAGCTTTCGTGTCCTCGGTTTAGCCATTGTGTGGTTCCACCATACCCCATGGGGGAATGGTTTATATGCATAATGTGTTTACAGCTTTAACAATTGAAAATGTTGTTGAGCTTATTGTGCAATTGCTTATAATATGTATGTGTTGTTCCACTTAGACGGTAAGCCTGAGTATGTGGCGTCATACAAGACGGTGACACTGTGGGTGGGTGCAAGTGGTGTCTTGTACTAGTGTGGGTAATAGAAGTATTCTTGCATTTCTCTGTCCAGTAGATTAGTTATAACACACATGACATGATTATCTCTGCATTGCACTGTTTTGAAACTTATACTGTTTTACTACTTTTGGAACTTATACTGCACATGTAAGTGAGCTTGGGGTGGAAGATTCTTGAGGACCCCTTGCCTTACTGAGATTTCTGTTTAGAGATCTCATCCCACGTTTGGGGCGCTTATTTCAGGTTCAGGTAACCCAGGGGTTGAGACCTCTAGCGGCAGGAGGCCGGAGCTTAGCTGATACTGTTGTTTATATGATGATATGTTTGGATGTTGGATTATATCTGCTGACGATATGCTATTAGCTTGTTATTGCTATGTTGCTGTTGTTGAGACTATGTTTGGCTTTGTTGCCTTATTTGGTGAGCATGGGGATTGTCCATGCCACATTGATTGACTATGTCTTAGTTTATATTTGATTTGTAATAATGTATCAGGATTATGTCCGGGTTATGTGTTGTAGTTCCGTGATTTTAGATACTCACAGTTATTTATATATTGAGGTTTTTCAGTTAGCTGTCTATTTTCACTTTACATACAAGCAATGTTTTGAAATGAATTAAGTAATTCAACTTGGCTAATGATAATGACGTCATAATTGAAAAGAAAAAGATATTCCGCATTATTTTATTAAGCGTGGCTTAATACGATGACATGTTAACAAACCGGGTATACACGGGGTGTTACAGGACAAATCACACTTGTATATTCCAACAGTGATGGTAAGGGAAGGAGATTTGTTTCTAAAGAAGATGGACAACCACATCAGATAGACTCGTGAGACGTAGAAAATGAACAATTCAGAAGACGAATCCATAATTTGAATTGACAACTTATGCGGGTATAGAGCAAGAATGTTCAAGTTTTGGAGTTACAACTTACGGAGACAAAATTAGGTGTTTAATTCGAAGAATGGAATCAGATGATACATCTGATAATGAAGAGGGGGATATCAATATTTTGGGAGTTCTGAACTAGCAGAATTGAGAATACGGCCTTAAAATAGGCCAACTTTTCAATCCGTTCTGTATATTCCTTGAGCTATCTATGAAATTTAAAAATTAAAATATATTTTTACAAAATAAATTAAAATCAAAATATAACGGACTAAAAAACAAGGAGGGAGAGAGAAGACTATTCATTTCCTTCCTAACGTTTTGTTTATATAATGATAATATGTTTATAAATATTCTTTTTGATATAGTAGTTTCCTTTTATATGCAATTTAGTTAAAAATCTAATTAATAATAAAATAAATATTTTTTTTTTTTGATAACATAAATATTTTTTATATATATATATATATATATATATATATATATATATATATGGAAAATGATTCGTTTACAAACTTTTTTACAAATTACACTAAGTATGACCGGTCATACTTAGTGTAGTTTGTAAACAAAAAATTTGTAAATATAACCTTTCACACACACACACATATATCAAAATACATATAATAAGAATTCGAATTATAAATCTTTTAATATCCGAGTTTTAATTTATAATTTAAAGAATAAATAAATTTAAATGTATAGATAATTAAGTATAAATGTAGAAATTTTAAATTATTAAGAGTGATAATTTAATGGAATTTTTTAAATAATTAATTTAAACAATAATAAAAAGAAGTGCTAAAAAAATGAAACTGAGTGCCAATAGCACCCCAATTTCCACTTTAAAATTATATATATCTCTAAAAACTAGCTTTAATCATCAAATATTGAATTAAACAGAAAAGCTACGATAGAATATTCCTATATAAAAACGTCTTTTATGAGAGGGTAACATGGTTCGTCTCAAACATGTAGCTTCCAATAGAGCCAAGTCTCATGGAAGTGTTTCCCTTGCGAAAATGACATTTATAATCATAATATCTTATTTGGAGAACAGCCGAGCCACATGCATAAACATGATACCAATATAAATATAAATAATCGAGCCATTAGCCATATTTATATGGGCATCACAACAGCCTGTACCCTTACAAATAATCGAGCTCTTTCCTGAAATCCGCCAGTATATTGGTGGTCATTCATTTTAGAAAGGAAAATAAATAAAAATTTACAAAAAAAAAATAAATAAATAAATAAAAAGAATGAGTCAAGGAAAAAACAAAAACTAAAGGAAATCACAATTTTTGTTTATATATCCATTTGTTCATCATCTGTTTTAGTTTGATTCGGATATTGTCGGACTCATCATTATAGAAGGTGACTCTCTTAAAATTATTTTCTCTATTTTTAGAATTCGAACTCAAGACCTCTAATTAAATCACAATATGTTAACAACGAAAAACATATACAGTGGCCTCTTTCTCTCTCTTTTCTCCTCTCTCCTCCGTCTTGTCTCTAGCCGGCCCAGCTTATCCGGGAGCATAAAAGAAACGCTTGTTAACGACAGATGTTATGGCTTATATAATTTTATTTTTCGTTATACGAGCGTAGCGTGTGGATTAATAAAGCTTTCTTTCCATATCGATTAGTCAATGGGAGAAATAATCAAAACTTTCAAACAAGGTGTGCTATTCATATACTACATGATTTTTTCTGCATGTATAGCGTATGATTAGAGCATGTGCTGGTTGAATTTCGATATATTTATATAATAGCAATGACTTTCCAAATATTTTGAAGTGCTTTTCTCCGTGTTGGGTGCATCTTTTTCACATGTTTTTCCTTTCGCACTTTCTGGTTTTTATATCTTTTGTTTAAGGAAAAAGTGTTTGTCATTTTAAATGACATAACACTCTGTCCTTTTAAGAGAGAGACAGATACAGAAAAAAAAATTATTTAAATTTTAAATTAAAAAAAATCACTCACTTTCTCTCTCCCATGATTTTTATTTTTCTGTGTCTATCTGTCTCCTAAAATAACATAACTTATATCATTTAAAATGACAAACACCAAATCTTTTGTTTAATGCCTTTAATATTTTATTTTTTATCCAAATCTTATTTAATTCGGTTTTATATATATATTGAAAAGATTTTTCAACAACTTTTTCTCCATTCCCATAATTTCAACTCAAATCTCTAATCTAGGAGAATAAACTTCTTCTTACTTACATCAATGGGTATTTGTGCCTCTATCGTTAATCATATGATGGAATTAATGGTAATTTGAATAATTGCTATGTTAAAGAAACACTTACTTTATATTAAAGCCTTTACAAGTAACCGAATTTTAAATAGATTAGTGAGTCTAAACTTTTATATAAACTAACAAGCCTAAGTATTTAAATACACCAATAGATATATGTTTTCAGTAAAAAAAATCCATATAATAATAATAATAATAATAATAATAATATATTGTTTATATTTATTTAAGTTGGTCAGTTTGTAAAGCCTAAGGGGGTGTTTGGTAGAGGAGAAATTTTTTTTTGTCCAGAATCTTGATTTTCAAAAATATGATTTTTATATTCAGTTTTCGATAATATCCAGAAATTTAAAATTTAAAAACATTTAGTTTTCCGAAAATCCGGCCAAAATCCTTGTACCAAACGCTCCCTAAAAGCCTTTTTAGGCAGTTTGGAACATCACCTATTTAATTAAATAAACATTTAAATAAATGTATTTCAAACTAGACCTCGTAATTAGTATAAAACGAGGCCATAGGTCATCCACAGACCGCGTTACATTATTCCTAGCACTGCACATAACGGGATGCAATTATTGGCGTATTCTACTATTCTTATCAATATTAAAAAAGACTTCAAATAGAACAAATTTCACTTTAACTTTTTGCTGTAAAAAATCATACCTAATTTTTTTGTTCTAGAAAAAAGGATTATATAAAGAACTAGTTGACATATTAAAAACAAATTCCACGCGCAATTTGCAAGACTATTATAATCAGAAAAACAACATCATAGCACGATGTGAAATCTCAAAGCACCTCTATAAATATATAATGCCCATCTAACCAATGGTGCCACAATCAAGATACGACCTTGTTCCTCTACTCATTTCTTATATATATATATTTATAAATCTATCTGTGAGTTCATTTGTTGATCAATAGCTTCTTGAATTGCTTGACGCCTTGCTCCTAAGGCCTTCTGAGCAAAAGCAACAATGAGCTTCAGAGCTCTTTTACTTTGGTGCATATGGTTGGGTTTGTTTCAGTTATCACTTGGAGCAAGGGTGAGGCACTACAAGTTTGATGTGGAGTACATGATCAAGACACCAGATTGCGTGGAGCACGTTGTGATGGGAATCAACGGTCAGTTTCCAGGCCCAACTATCCGAGCTGAAGTTGGAGACACCCTTGACATTGCACTTACCAACAAACTTTTCACAGAGGGAACTGTTATCCACTGGCATGGAATCAGACAGGTTTTTTTTTTTTTTTTTTTAATTTTTTTTTTAAGAAATATGTGAGTAAGAAGACGAAACTGGAGCAGTAGTAAAACTATTCTTTTATGACAAGAAATCACATATTTTTATCCAAAAACAACCTCTTTTACAAGTATGCAAAAGTAAAGTTATGTACAAAGATTATTCTCATCTGTACCCTCACTAGTCGGGATTTAATGGGAGGTGTGCATGTGGTTATAAGAAATATGTGAATGGTTCTGATGATTTTATCATGCCAAGTGCTAATCTAAAATACCACATTTTTGTCGTTTTATGTTTGTAGCTCGGAACTCCTTGGGCAGATGGAACTGCTGCCATCTCACAGTGTGCTATAAACCCAGGAGAAACTTTTCATTATAGATTCACTGTTGACAGGGTAATTACATTTCTCTCCTCTTATATTTTCTCCATTTACGTAGAAGTATATGTTGATTGATACCCCATCATGTCCTTTGATTGCTTTTTTAATACTAAGTGGCATCTTGGGCTTTGGTATCTCTTTTGGTGTTTTGTGTGTTTTTTATACGGTTGTTGTTGTTGTTTAATTAGACTAGCTAGAGCATTATTCACTAAATGTTAATGTATTCATGGGTGTTTATATGGTGCAGCCTGGTACATATTTCTATCATGGACACTATGGTATGCAGAGAGCAGCAGGGTTGTATGGTTCTTTGATAGTAGATTTACCAAAGGGTCAAAACGAGCCATTCCATTATGATGGTGAGTTCAACCTGCTACTGAGTGATTTGTGGCAAACAAGTTCACATGAACAAGAGGTTGGCCTCTCTTCCAAACCATTCAAATGGATCGGTGAACCTCAGGTAACTTTATTAAAACAAATTAAAAGTATCATGATTCAATTTTTTTTTATACAACTAACGAACCCGATTGAAACAATTCATATATTAGCTTTTTAAGTACCTACCCCATGTGACTGAGGAATACTAATAGAAAATTTGAACATTTGTTGTAAAGTTCCAAATTCCAGATCGAAATCATACCTAATTCCAAAAAGTAGCATAGAAAAACTTGCGCATGTGACCCATGTCTATAAAGTAGTATTGGATTTTTAATTGGGTATAATTGAATTCTCCAATTCTCCTCACTCGCCTCCCCCACTTATACCTCTGTCTTTTTTTTTTTTGTTTTTTTTTTTGTTAATCACAAATATTCCAAGACAACAGTTTTATTTATTTATTTATTGCAATGTCTATATAGTGATATGGAACGCATTTTTATTAAAATAAAACTTCATTTGTTGAATAATTTACTCCGATATAACAAAATAAAATCTTTATCATTGAGGGGTGAGATAATTTGTTATTATATTCTTCCTTTTAGACAAGTAATTTCGCGTTTGTTTAGTAATTTTTTAGGTTTTCTAAACTCTCAGATTATTACGTATTTTAAAATATTTCTTTCTAACTTTAAAACATTTTTTTTAAAAAAAATAGTAATAATTACTTATTATATCAAAATAATTGCAGTTATATATTTTTTTATTCTCAGCAGTTTATACTCTCAAATTGGTTTTCTTTGAATATCTCTTATTACGCTTACATTTATTTTCTCCCTTAAATCACAATTGCTTCACTCTTACATGTCAAATTAGAATATATTATTTCGAGAATGACTAAGTCTTTTAGTTTATTCTCTCTTGAAAAAATAAACATATTATTCTTAACTTCTTATCTTTTATATATTTTTTTCTACTTTATATATTTTTAAGTTTACCTAAATTAATTTGGCATGCATCTCTCGTAAACTTAAATATTTTATTATTAATTTTAGCTTTTAAAATTTAACCTATATTTTATATATGGGAAAAGTTAAAAAAACTCCATGTGGTATTACTTTTAGTCACTTACACTCTTGTGTTTTTTTTTAATCATTTAATCTCGTGTGATTTTTTTATCCACACCCCTCTTTAATACTGTTAAAAATTTAACTAAGTATATCTATTATATCTTTTTTCTCTGTCACTGTTGTGATTTTTAATATATTTAATTTTATTTTTTCTTATATTTTTTTGTTCTTATTCTATTTTTTTTATTTTGACACATTTGATTTTTTTTACTATTTTTTTCTTTTAGTCTTTTACTGAGTATTTTAAGTTTTCATAATATTTGATTTTTTTTTTCATTTTTTTTTCTTCATTTAAAAGAAGTATAATAGATATACTTAGTTAATTTTTATTAAAAAGGGATATGAATGAAAAAAATCACAGAAAATTAAATAATTAAAAAACACAAAAGGTATAAATAATTCAAAACAGGGCGGGTTTTTTTAAACTTTTTCCTTCATATATTCGTGCAAACCACGTTATATTCCGTATTACAGGCATCTTGTCGGTATTCCCACAAGAGTTATCTAGTTGTTATCTCTATCAAGAGTGAGAAGTGAAAGTCATTCCATTGGAGAGACATGCATGCATGTTGTATAGATTTTAATTCCATATTATTATTTTAATTTTTGTATAAAGACAAATGTAATAGCATATAAAATTTTTAAAAACTTATTTAATAGATTTTTATTTTTGAACAAAATTAATAGAAGCCATACTTTTCAAAGTAGTTGTTTAAAAGATATTTTTCTTCTAAGGGTGGGATTTGCTTTTGTATTACGCGTTAGTAGGTTCTTTTTATTAAAGACGACGAAGCTAAGAGGAAAAAGAAACTTAAAGAGAATTATTTCATATTTGTCGCGTAGCCTTTTGGAATGAGTCTCTTTTCTCATTCTCCACACACTTTTCACTTTTTCAGACTCTGTTAATCAATGGACGAGGACAGTTCAATTGTTCCCTTGCAGCAAAATTTATCAACACCACCTTACCCCAATGCAATTTTAAAGGTGGGGAAGAATGTTCACCTCAGATTCTCCATGTGGAGCCAAACAAGACCTATAGGATCAGGATTGCTAGTACCACATCATTAGCTTCCCTCAATTTGGCCATTTCAGTGAGTTTTCTCTATCACACTATGGAATGCTGCATTTCATTATATCTCTTTTATACTTTTTATCATTTTGTTTGGTTCCAATTAATGTGGATGTCTAATCTTAATGTATCGTGGAAGTTTCACATTCGCTTTTGCGTATATATGCATCTTAGTGACCACCATTAGCTGTCTGATTTACGTTAATCTAAGATATTTCCTTGTCCCCACTTCCCACTAAATAAAAAAACAACCAATAATTGTTGACAGAAGTGATAGCAATGGAGGAATAATCCCTGGCTCATCTTTTAATAGTTTATTATCTGAGAATAGAATAGTTTAGGTATCAATAAAGACCGAACAAATGGGTCAAGAAAGTTTGAAAATAAATGAGAAATAAAGATTGTAAAGATGGATGATTAAAATAATCTTTCCCTCAATTATATTCAAAAAAATGTTATGTAAAAAGGTGGAAATCTACGACTTTGTTGTGTGCAGCCCAATTAGCCGGTTATATGTAGGAAGAATCTAATTGAGGAAATAAAGACTAGAAATTTACCGAAAAAATTGTACATAATTTACATACTTATTTATTTTATTTAAATATTTATAAAATTGAAATTCTAATATATAATTTTTAAATGGCATAAATTTTGAAAATTCACTCGTATATATGAAGTAGTACTATTATTTGGGGAAAAAAACTACTTTCTACCTTAATTATTTTTTTTATAGAGCAACGTTTGTGATAATCGTTACATCAGAATTAAAATATGGTAAAAATAATTCTGAAAAATGAAAAGTGTTGTATAAAATGAAGAGTCAGTGAATGTTGTAGAAAACACTTGGCTAAATGAAATGCCACAAAAATGGGGATGATGATTAAAAATTAGAATCGCAATGCATGTACGTGGAACTCACTGTCACTGAGTTGTCGAACACTATGGGAAAAGAGAGAAACTTGATATTTAAATTTGGTAGAATAATAGATGATACAGTTTTCCACAGCAGGAAGTTAAGAATTGCAGTTTACTTTTGTTTAAATTTAGTAATTAACATGTGCAAGTAAAGTCCATTCATTTTACCAAAAAAAAAAAAAAAAAAAGTCCATTCATTAATCAAATCTTGTTTTCTTTGTTTTGCGACTTACAATGTTTGATTTTGATAAATTTTTGCATGAAAAATTATGTTACTTTGATTATACATTTGTTTAAAGGTTATGTTTATCTCATTTTACATAAGATAAACAATTTTCCTACACACACAAAAAGGGATTATGTCCCACCACTTTTTTTTCTCTCTTCTCTTATCTGTGGATCCCACTTATACTTTTAAGTCTATAACATGAGGTAATTTTTTTTCTAAAACATAAGAAAAATGGGAAAAACATCTATCCTTTTAAAGGATATAAGTTTATATCATTTTAGATCATAACCGTTGATTTCCGTCCATCAACGGTTATAATCTATTGGGCCAAATTTAATGGGCCAAATTTATTATTAATTAATTAATAATCTTGATCCAATAAATTATAACCGTTGATGGATGAAAATCAACGGTTAGGATCTAAAATGATATAAGCTTATATCCTTTAAAATGACAGATGTTATTCCTAAGAAAAATATATCCTTTGTTTTAAAGGAAAAAAAAAAATCAAATTTTACAAGCCTTGGTTAATGAGCTTTCTGAAACAGATCTACTTGATTAAGTATGCAATTAGTTTCATCATGAATGGGACCATAGATTTATTTTATTCATCAAATAATGAACAGCTCCACGTAATTTCTATGCGCTGCAGAATCACAAACTGGTTGTGGTGGAAGCTGATGGAAACTACGTGACACCATTCGCGGTTGATGACATGGACATATACTCTGGTGAAACCTACTCAGTGCTCCTAACCACAGATCAAGACCCAAAAAAAAACTATTGGCTTTCAATTGGGGTTAGAGGAAGAAAGCCCAATACCCCACAAGGCTTAACCATTCTTAACTACAAGGCAATCTCTGCCTCAGTTTTTCCAACTTCACCACCACCCATCACTCCCCTATGGAATGATTTTGAGCGTAGCAAAGCCTTTACTAAGAAAATCATTGCCAAGATGGGAACTCCACAACCTCCAAAGTTCTCTCACCGTAGAATTCTGCTTCTCAACACACAAAACAAAGTTGATGGATTCACCAAATGGGCCATTAACAACGTGTCATTAACATTGCCACCAACACCTTACTTGGGATCCATCAAGTTTAAGCTAAACAATGCCTTTGACACAAAGCCTCCTCCAGAGAATTTCCAACAGCAATATGACGTATTCAACCCTCCAGTGAACCCTAATGCAACTATTGGTAATGGGGTTTACATGTTTCAGCTGAATGAGGTTATCGATGTGATACTACAGAATGCAAACCAGTTAACTGGGAATGGCAGTGAGATTCACCCTTGGCATTTGCATGGCCATGATTTCTGGGTTTTGGGGTATGGAGATGGAAAATTCAAACTTGGAGATGAGAAGAAATTCAACTTGACTCATGCACCATTGAGGAACACTGCAGTGATATTTCCCTATGGTTGGACTGCATTGAGGTTTAAGGCAGATAACCCTGGAGTTTGGGCTTTTCATTGCCACATTGAGCCTCATTTGCACATGGGAATGGGTGTGATTTTTGCTGAGGCTGTTCAGAAAGTGAAGAAAATACCTTCAGAAGCTCTAACATGTGGTCTTACTGGGAAGTTCTTAAACAAGGGACACTACTGATCAAACTAGCCAATCATGCTTCGCCTTAATTTGCTAAGAGCAGCTTTCTATCTTCTCTCTCTGTCTCTGTTCTCACTTTGTGGGTTTTATCACGTATTGATTTTGTTCTAGAATTCTTGATTACCTCACATAGGGTAGTCATCTCTTCCGTTCTGTTTTATTATTATTATTTTTTTCTTGCAATTTTGTGTAACTCATTAATTTATGAGAAAGATGTGTAGTGGAGTATCACCTGAGTGCCTTTTTATATGTTTGCTTTGATATGTAATCATTGATAATTGTTCATTTGAATTTTCAATGTTACGTGATATTATTTAATATATAATTTAGATAACTATGTTAGAATTTATAATAAATTTTTTTCCTGATTAGTTTGTGTAATTATAATAAATATTTTAATAATTTAATATGTCAAAAATTTTTGGCACCACTTAAAATTTTGGTGTGGCTCCGCCAATGTGGAGTGGAGGATTTAATTAATATAATAAATTTGGATGGTTAAGATTTTGCGTTATTTATAGCTATTGACCAACGGTTTCAATCGATTAAGAGAAATGAAAGTGAGCTAACGAACTTGTGTTTGTTTCAAGTTTTTGAGACGATTAACGGTAATCCTTTTTTGGTAAATGTAATTATCATGTTTGGTAGAAGGAATAAATTACGATTCCCGATAATTTGATTTATAAAGAAAAGTCACTATTCAGATTACCAAAAATAATATGGTAATTCGGAATACCAATCAAAATACCAAGTAAAAGGAAAGTACAACAATAAATTTTGAGATAAAAATATCCCAATACACATAAAAATCTAGACCCAATCTATCAATTACAAAAGTAAAAATAGTTTAGAGTTATTTTTGTAAAATAACCTCATATTCCAAGTCATATTTTGTTCTAAACCAAATATGGAATCAGTAATTTTTACCCAATATTCCCGGTAATATTTTTGCGAACCAAACACCTCTTTCGTAAGATTCTAAGTAAACTCAATTTCTACTGTATTCCCATTAACATGATTCTCGGTCACCAAAAAATTTCTCTTGTACCAAACACACCTTAAAAATTAATTGATATAGTTATAAGTTTTTAAAATGAGCTTTGCTAGATATTGTAAGAGTAACATCCACAGTAAAAGTAACAAGGGTAAATTAGGGATTATCGTTAAAAATATTTTATTTTATTTTTCTTCCCTTTTCACTTTACTCACGTCGAAAAGAGGGATTTAAACCCATTTCTTCTCATCAGCAATAATGCTCCATTTCCATGCATTGACAGCACCAAAATGTCTTTTCACCTGTACACTGTGTTCCTCGAAAATTCTCCTTGGTTTGGTGGTGTCTTCACCTCTCCTCTGTGGGGTCCATGACCCTTATTGTTTTGTTGAATAAATATTAAATGTCAGTTTTAGTTTTTATTGAGTTTAATTTAGTATTTTTCTTTTTGATTTAAATATTTAATTTTGTGTTTTTTAAGTTTATGAAATTATGTGAGTTTATTGTGGTGTTAAATGTCTTTATGTATTTCTTGTGAAGTTACAAGTTTTGTAATTTAAAACTATTGTTTGAATGTGAAAGTAACTACTTCTTCTGCCTTAAAAAATATCTCCTCTGTTTTCTACTCTTCTCCCAACAAATTGGTATCAGAGCTAATGGAGAGTGTGACCGGTAATGTGCCGCTACCCCGACTAACGAAGGCAAACTACGAGAATTGAAGCATCCAAATGAAAGCTCATCTCGGGTCTCAAGATGGTTGGGAGGTGGTACAAGAAGGTTTCGAAGAACCGGCAACTACCGCGGGATATACGGCGACTCAAAACAAGGCGTTGAAAGAGTACGATCAAAAGATAAGGTGACATTGTACATGTTGTTCCGAGCTGTTGACGAGTCGGGCTTTGAGAAGATTGCGAGTGCCACAAATTTAAAAGAAGCGTGGGACATTTTGGCAAAAGTGTACAAAGGAGCCGACCGAGTTAAACAAGTTCACCTTCAAACTCTTCGCGGTGAGTTGGAAGGCATGAAGATGAAGGAGTCGGAAGGTGTCTCCGACTACATCACGCTTTCAAATTGTGGTGAACCAACTCAACTGAAACGGAGAAGCATTACTCGATGCGCAAGTTGTGGAGAAGATTTTAAGGTCGTTAACCGACAGTTTCGAGAAAATCGTATGTGCCATAGAAAATTCAAAGGGCCTAGCAACGCTCACGGTCGATGAGCTAGCTGGTTCTCTCGAGGCACACAAACAACGTAAGAAGAAGAAGAAGAAGGAGACACTCGGCAAGCACTTCAAACCAAGGCATCAATCAAAGACGAAAATGCACTTTATTCTCAAAACTTTCGAGGTAGAGGGCGTGGTCGTGGAGGTCGAGGAAATGATCGTAGTGGTAGAGGTCGCGGTCAAGAAGGGCATTATGAGGAGAAAGGGAAATCAAACCAACAAAATTGGCGTGAAAGAGGACGCGGTTGTGGAAGAGGTGGTCGTTCGAATTATTCCAACATCGAGTGCTACAAGTGTGGCAAATATGGTCACTATGCGAAGGATTGCAACTCTGATAAGTGCTACAATTGTGGCCAGGTAGGGCATTTCGTGAAAGAATGTTGAGTCGAAAAAAAGGTGGAAGAGACAACCAACCTAGCCACGAAAGATGAGGCAAAAGAAGGTCTTCTTATGATGACACACAACGAAGGCAACACCAACAATGACACGGTGTGGTACCTCGACACGGGCTACTAGACATGGACTACGAGGGAATTTTTTTGAAGAATGTGTGCTCGACAAGCATGCGATAACTTCGTCTCAAAAGAAGGTAGAATATCGGGCTAAGCAACCTCTTGAGTTGATTCATTCCGACATATGTGGACCAATCACCCCTGAATCTTTTAGCGGTAAGAGGTATTTCATTTCCTTTATTGATGATTTCTCACGAAAAAATTGGGTTTATTTTTTGAAAGAAAAATATGAGGCATTCAAGGTGTTCAAAAAGTTCAAAGTGATGGTGGAAAAGGCAACCGGTAGACACATCAAATCTGTATGATCTGATAGAGGTGGCGAGTATACTTCGACGGTTTTCATGGAGTATTGTGAGGAGCAAGGCATAAGGCGATTTCTAACCGCACCGTACTCTCCACAAAAAAATGGTGTGGCCGAGAGGAAGAACGCGACCATTCTCGACATGGTTCGGTCAATGCTCAAGAGCAAGAACATGCCGAAGAAATTTTGGGCGGAAGCCGTGCAATGCGCCTTCTACGTGCGAAATTGGTGTCTACATGCAGAGTTGGTATATGATTCATTGAGTGGTCCTTGTGTATGAGGTGAACGGGAGGCTACTATGCCTAATTGTTCTTTGGCCAATAATCTATGTCAGGGGCTTTCCTTTGGGGATTGGATCCTAAGAGTGTTAACTCTTGGAAGTCCCATGAGGGCACCGATTTGAGTGTGACTCATCGAGGGTCTTGGTGCACGAGGTGCATAGATCAATCAATTTTAGTTTGCCTCATGGTATAATGATTCATTGAAAGACTTGACATGAGTTTATATTCTACAACCACCAAGCGGTGGGATGATTAAAATATGCGAAGAGTGATATGCCAAAGTTTGGCATGAAAGGTAAGATGTTTTACGCTATTACATAATTTGTGATGGTGCTTTATTTTAAAAACGTAAGAGATGATATCTTATTGCGTGTGAGTGAAAACACTCTCTAGTTAGGTTCATTTGAGAGTGTGAAATTCTCTTTAAGGAATTAAGTGTGAACTATGTGGCAAAGTCATGTGCGATCTGGAATATGCGAGATAGGTGCATGTAGAATTAGTTTTGTGGATTGAGTGGTCTCCATGAATCTAGAGTATTACGTCCAAAAAGTTGATTTGATGTACATGTAGATTGCATGCGAACACCATGGATAGTGCAAAGCGTGAAATAAATATAAATAACTGTGGTAATATATCGATGTCATTTCACCCTTTGTTGATTTTTGATTTTTGATTTTTGTAGATGCCATGAGATGGAGGTATACTGTTATGTAGAGTATTTTATTTATTTTGTTGTTTGAATTGTTAATTTTGCAGGTGTATATGAACTAAGGTACGCTATTATGTGAATTGATATCGTAATTAACATATATTGGCTTAAATGAATATGGTTTTATACTATGAAAGAACTATGGCTTTATTTTAAAGAGTAATGACTTATGAAAATTGTAAGTCGTGACACGACTAGAGTCATGGAATAGGACCTAAACTCACTCAAGTTATTGTGTGGAATAAAGAATGTGGGTTAGGTCATCTCTACTGATAGAGTGACTAGTGATCCTAGTAAAATGGAGGTAGTTGTGAATTAGAAAAAGCTTCGTGAATATCTCCTAAAATTAGAATGTCCAGGGATAATAGATTATGGCTCGTTTGGCGGTTCTCACAAATGATGTTACCCTTGACGTGGTACTTGAAAGGGTACTGTTCTTGTGTGAGTTCGCGAGCGAGAATTATGCTTTTAGAATTTGTGGGAGTAATGGACGACGATTTCGATGTTGATGACTTCAGACCCGAAAGGCAAATTGGAAAATGTTTCGGAGTTTCGTATGTGGATGTTGGATCGGTATTGACACAAGGTCATGAAAACTTGAGTTAAGGAACCGTTTATCCATGTTGCTACGACTTTATGATGGTAGTTTTGAAACGTGTACAAGCGAGTATTTGAACTTGCATGATTTAAGGAGCATATTGTTTCAACAATTATGAGAAATATACCTCAAGGAGGTAATCTTTATATGTGCGTTGACCTGAGATTTTATTCTCGGATTGTCGAAGATTTAGATCTGCTTCGACTCTGTTTTGGTTGTCTTGGACATGATGATTAAGTATGCCCTATTGTGCCTGGGAAGGCAAGATTTTCCAAGGAGTTGTTGGCTAGTTGCTAAATTAGTGTAATTGTAAGAACTTCATGGGGTACATGAGAGCACTGCCAATGATCGGTACCCGAAGTTCACCTTTAGTGTTAGAGTGCATTGCAAAGAGCTTTCATCACTTAATTGAAAATAAGTATTGCTTATCATCCTTTGATTGATGGTCAAACTGTATGGATCCTTCCAATAATGGGAGAAATGCTGAGAGCGTGTGCTTTGTGGTAAAGCACATCACATATATATACTTTTCACGGTGTGAGTGAATTCAAAATACTATTGAACATAATTGATTAGAGATAACTAAAGGTAGAACTCCGGAGGAGTGCAGTTGGGAGCGGGAGGACGAGCTTCTCCTGCAATACCCCAAGTTTAGGGACATGTATGTCTCTAATTTTGCAGACAAAATTCTTAAAAGGTAGGGCGAGTGTAAGAACCAACACCGCTAAATTAGGAATTTAAATAATTTAATTATGAGTTTAGGAAATAATTCCATGATTGACTTTGGATAAATATGAAAAGAGCATAATAATCAACATTAAGTCACTTTTCCGAAGGAAAGTGTAAACACCGGGTATTTCACGGTATAAATGGATAACGACAAAGTAATCCAAAAAATAGAAATAAAAATATGAATATTCCTAGAAAAATATCTAGATTAAGAATATTAAGTTTGGGGTAAAAATAATAAGCAGTGATTTCAGAAATAATACCGGCTATTTTGTTGTATAAGACGTGTACCGGTGAAGTGTCTCGAAAGATTATAATAAAAATATGATAATTCCTAAAAAAATATTTAGGTTAAGAATATAAAGTTTGGTAGTAAAATGATTAGTAGAGCTATTAGAACTAATACAGGTAGTTTAAGTTAGTGAACCTATAAATAGCTAAATGGCACTAAACTCTAGGATATTTTCTAACATATGTCAGCTTCCCCATTAGTGTTGTGTGGCTGCCATGAGTGTTCCTCTATAGTACCTTAGCCTTGTCTCCATGAAATATTGCTATTTTCTCACTAAACCCCATCAAGTCTCTATCTTTATCCACCTCTATGCCATGGAATCATCCTCAACCCACTAAAGCTTAAGTCTTGTAGAAGAAAAATATGTTTTTGGAGGTGTTTAAATTCTGTTTGGTGAGGGTGTGAGGGTTTCCACCATTCTTTCTTGGTTAAGCGTAATTCCCTCACTTCTTGGAGCATCAAGGTGCCATCTTGGAGGAAAAAGAACCAAGCTTTCTCCTTGGATTTTCATGCACCCTTTGGTCAGTGATTTGGAGCAACTTCAAAGCCCTCCAAGTTCCCTCATTTTTATGTTTTGGTGAGTTCAAGGTATATATCAAACATCCCTCTTGTGTTCATGTGAAAAGAATGACCTTTCATTTGTTCTTCATTATAGAAAGCATGATTTAGGTTAAAGGCTGAGTCTTGAAGTTGTTTTGGTGTTTAAAACGTGTTGGTATGTTAATTAAATGACTAAACAAGTTTGGGAGATCATTAGAGGTCAATTATACCTTTAAAACTTAGTTTTCTGCATTCTGTCGAAGAAGTATTCAAATACTTTTTGGGCAGTATTCGAATACTTTCTGGAAAAATGCAATAATCGATTACTTCGCGAGATAACAACGACCTAGTTTAGTAAAATCGTGATATCTTGAGCTACAGATCTCCAAATTGAGTAAGGTTAGGATCTATGTGAAGCTAACATATAGGGATACAACCTTGTGAATTTTTAGATCCATTGGTTAAGTGGATTGATCGCAGTTTATGTTTGAAGTCGCGACCCTTTGCTGGAAATTAAGTTTGTCGTAGAAATTTTGCGGAAAACATAACTGGAGTTATACAACTCCAAATGAGAAATATAATATGTCGTTGTAAAGATGGAGATGTCTAGTTTAACATATTAAAATCTTAGAATTTTCGGTAAAGATTCGTAATTTAAGTTTTAAAAAAAGTAAATGCGGTTTAATGCTTAAGGCTTTGAAAAAAGCCTGCAACAACCGAAAACGAAAAAGAAACTGTATTCCTTTTGACTTGAAATTATAGAGCATGTATTGATGATGTGTTTGCCATTAAACCAGATCGTGACTCACTTAATTGTTTGGTTGTTGGTGAACACGTTGATACTGAGTTGGTATTAAAGGACTTTACCGATACAGGTAAGCTTTTGGTCTCCTCGATTTTATCTGTTGCTTGTTCCGCCAAACCCCATGGGGGATTGGTTTATGTGCATGGTATGTTTTATGGAATAATACCTATTTATGTATTGGATAAGTTGTTGAGCTGGATTATGGAATTATATCTGTTTTTGTTATGAGTATTGGATATGTTGTTGAGCTGGATTATGATATAGTGCATTTGCCATATGTATATGTATGTGGGGTATTCCACACGAGACGGTAATCCCTGAGCATGTCAGGCCACATGCAAGATGGTAACTCCGTGTGTGAGGTACATGGTAGACTCCTTGTACCGTGGGTTGTAGACGTACGTAATCCCTTCATTTTATTCTCTGGCCAGTAGGATGCATACACACATGACATGGACATATATGAAAATGCACATTCATTTGATATTTTGCAGGGCATGCTCATTTTATATACTGCATTGTTTATTGCTATAAATTTTTCGGTATAGCCATTCCCCCTATCTTGTTATTAGTTTGTTTCTTTATATACTGCATTCACTGTTTTAGAACTTATATTATACCTGTAAGTGATCTTGGGGTGGAGGATCCTGTAACACCTCGAGTATACCCGGTTTGTTATCATGTCATCGTATTAAGCCACGCTTAATTAAAAATGCGGAATATCTTTTTCTTTTCAATTTACATACACGCTTAATTAAAAATGCGGAATATCTTTCTTCTTTTCAATTTACATACAGGCAATGTCATCGTATTATACAACTCAAATAAACTTAAACATCGTCAAATCAATATGGCATGGACAATCCCCATGCTCACCAAATAAAAAGCATACTCATCAAGTCTCAGAACAAACAACATGATAATGGATAAGGTATAATCACTAAACAGGTACATCAGCATAATCAGCAAATGTATCAATCAACTAAGCTCCGGCCTCCTGCCGTTAGAGGTCTCAACCCCTGGGTTACCTAAACCTGAAATAAGCGCCCCAAACGTGGGGTGAGATCTCTAAACAGAAATCTCAGTAAGGTAAGGGGTCCTCAAGGATTTCTCCACCCCAAGCTCACTTACATGTGCAATATAAGTTCTAAAAGCAGTTTAACAATATAAGTTCCAAAATCAATGCAATGTAGCAGATAATCATGTCATGTGAGTTAACTATTTTACTGGCCAGAGAAATACAGGATTTACACACGTCTATTACCCACATAGTACACGCTCATGCCGTACCTGCCCACAGGATCACTTTCCCGTCTAGGCGAAACATCACATAAATATCATAGGCATTTGAACTTAACAGCTCAAAAGCACTTCAATAAAGCAATACATGAAAACACATCATGCATATAAACCATTCCCTCGTGGGGTATGACGGAACCAACAATGGCTAAACCGAGGACACAAAAGCTTACCTCTTAAGCAATCAATCCAAGCCTAGTCCACACAAGCTCAAAGTCCACACACAGCACAACCACAATCTGTTTGGACCAATAATCATGTTAATATTCATACTCTACAAGCATATGGCACAAAGACAATGCCTTCCTTTTACGTTTCGTGTCTTTAGGCTTCTCACAAAGCCATAAGCCCTTAATCACTTTGATTCTGACTTAGATTAATTATTACAGAAGTCTGCATTACCCAATCATGGGTCCACAAACCCAGAATGCCATTCTGTATGAACAGTACAGCTACTGTCTCGAAATTCCCAAAATATCCTAATATTTGTCGGGGACATATCCGGATATCTATATTCGGATATCACAAGACCCCATATTCGGATATTAATATCTGGATATCATATCCGGATATCATATCCGGATACCATATCCGGATATCAATATCCGGATACCATATCCGGATATTTCTTGACAGAATGAGTTCTACATTTCGCGAGATATCCTTCCCAAAGGTTGCTCTTTTAACGATTCTAGAAGCTTAAACATACATTTCTAGGTGTGTTTAACCTTACCCAACCTTAAGTTATGAACTTTAGCTTATTACATGCATCAAGGCTTCATTTTTAACCATAAAACTCATGATCAAAGGTTGGTGAAGCTTACCCAAGCTTAAAATAGAACAAGGAAGTTCTCTTGGAGCTCTCACAACAGCCACAAAACTCAGACTCCACAAAGACACGAAAATGCCAAGCAAGCAAGGTCCTTTCTCAACAAAGATTGCTTCTTGGAGTACCAACCTCCAAGAAAATGGCTTCAACCACCCAAGCCAAGGAACTCAGCCCAAAACTCTCCCTAGACAGTGCTCACAACTCAGAAGCAAGGGTTTCTCACCCACTCAAGTCTTCCCCCACACCCCACAATGGTGTTTTGATGAAGGAAAAAGGGAAGAAATGTAGTTACTTTGGTTCAAAAAGAGGGAGAGGGAAGGTTGGTCAGCTTAGAGAGAAACACTACAGCCCTTCTCACCTAGGAAAACTGATTATGGCCAAGGGTTTTGGGCCAAAAAGAGTATTTATAGCATTTTAAGTCTTAAGCACACAGTATTAGCACTAATAGCTACGCTTAACATTTTAATCTCAAACTTAGGATTCTGAACCTACTCATTTTTCAAAGATTTTTCATATTTTTATATAATTTTTCGCAGCACCTATCTGGTACGCGCTTTTACATAGCCAGTATCAATTCTGGCACCAGTTCTCATTATTTCGACCTGAAACATGTTTTACCATTCCTATATATTATTCTAGGAATATTCCCATACTTGTTATACTTTTCTGGGATACTTCATCGGTACGCATTTATACCGAGGAGCAGAACCGGTATCTGCACTTTTCGTCAGAAAAACGACTTTTAGCATTATTAATCACTTACCATAATTATTTAAGCCTTCTCATAATTATTAGGGTCAATTATGGAATTATCTCATTAATCGCATAATTAATTTATTAATTTCCTAAATTAACGGTGTGGGTTCTTACAGATCCCTTGAGGACCGTTTGTCTTACTGAGATTTCTGTTTTAGAAATCTCACCCCTTTTTCGGGCACATTTTCAGGAGATGATGTTCGTGAGATGGACACTGATAGAGGCATGAGACCAGCATAGAGATTTCATAATTGTTATGAGTCATGCATATTATGATCATTCTTTCTTTCATGATGAGACTTTATTATGACTAGACTTGATGGATTATGTTGTTATTTGATGTGAGCATAAGAGTTGTCTATGCCACTAAAAAATAATCTATTATTTGTTGACTTAGTATTTCTATTACAGCACCATATGTTATGGATGCTTTTGAATTGTTAATTATGAGTACGAGGTATTCCACATTTTATTTTAGTGCTGCAATTACATAAGGATTGTTATTAAAAGGAAAAGTTAATCCACCATGAGGATTAACATTGAGTATTTAAATTAAAACAGTATATTGCTTTCGCGGTTAATCATTGTAAGCTGCACTTTAAATATCATTTGTATGTTAATACACCGGCTGCAGATGGTGTGTTATACCCTGCATCTCATACGCCTGAGAGGTGTTCATCCACCACTCATGTGCATCTCCCTCCATCATGTAGGTGGCAAATATCAGCTTCTGTGGATTAGCACACTACATTACCCTGAATATCTTTTCCAGGGCGTGGAGCCATCTAGCAGCAACAATGAGATCATAGGATCCATTGAATGAAGGTGGCTTGTGCTTACGAAAAGTATTCATCTGACGGTCTCTCATCTCCTTGTCTTCCACGGGCTCAAAATATGGTTGCATCATGCCCGTAAGGTTACTCATACCCTTCATGCGGCTCTGACCATCATCATCAAGAATAGGCACCCTTCCTCCTCCATTCGCATCCTGGTGATGAGGTGGAGGCGGTGGCGGTGGAGGAGGTGGCGGTGGAGGATGCTTATAACACCCCGTGTGCACCTGATATATTAAACATGCATATGATAATGGCGCAACTAATTAAATGCGGAAGCTAACTTTTTCTTTCCAATTATGATCATATTATATTAACCAAGTTGATTTAATCATCCTTTTCAAAATAACGCCTGTATGTAAATTGCAATAATTAACTACACTGAATACCCTCATTCAATATATGTGTATCTAGTCACGGAACTACAATACGTAGACCGGACAATATCCTGATACATTATACAACTCAAGTAAACTCAACATAAAAGTATTTATCTGCCCAAAGGGGATAAACTATTTTTAAATTGCATGTGGTATTATGGAGAAATATGTATAATTTAAAATTTTGTCTCCTCAAAGGGGATGAATTTTTATAATTGTATGTAATTCTCCTTGTTGTTCAAATCTTCATGTGATAGAAAATATTTATATATTATATTTCCTGCCCAAAGGGGGTTTATGGTATATAAATTATTTTGTTGTTTCCCAAATTAAATCTTATTGTATTGTGTATGTCAATCAGTTATTTTTTGCCATCAACAACAACATGCTACTGTTGAGTTATTTACTATTTCAAATTATAAGATATTAAGATGTATAATTTATAGAATGTTTTTATTTACTAAGTTGTATGCTTTCGCTTGAACTGTTTAAGTGTAAAACCTTTTTAAGAATGCTATTATTTTTGAACTCATGATCAGTGAAGGTGTTACACCTTCTTTGGAATACATCATGATTTTGGGCAAGATTTTTAAGAGTTTCTACGAATTACTATGGTATTACCACTAAAGTGGATTGATTTATTTGTCATGTAAATTTGAGGAATGTTTCTGGTTATTTCATGCAATTTCCTGCCCAAAGGGGGTTATTGTGTGTTTTAATTAGAAGCTTTCCTGTAATAAAGTTATTAGGGATGCATTGGTCTAGGTGATCTGTCTGCCCAAAGGGGAAAATCTCTGAAGTTATTGTATGCTCATTGATTGATTCATCTGAGGCTTTAACCTTGGTATGTGCATTTTATCCAAAGGGAAACGTACTATTTTGTTGGCCTCGTTGTAGTAATTTTCCTTAATTGAAGTTGTATTTTGCCCTATAATTTATTTGGATGCATTCGTTTTGCCATAATAGTAATATGTTGGCCTCGTTGTATTTTGCCTTAAATATATTTGACAAGTGCATCTACATGAAAGTAAGTGAGAGTAGATATATGTTCTTAGTACTTTATGTAGATGACATTTTATTTTTCAGTAAGATGATGATTTATTGAATGAAATAAAAGTTTTTTTTTTTTATCTAAAAAGCTTTTATAGGAAATACCTTGAAGTAGCCTTCTTTGTATATATGAGTACTTTAAATTCTTTTGATTCCCTTAATTAGTGGGATTGTACTCAAGGCTTTCTTTTGAATATTTTAAATTCATTTGATTCCCTTGATTAGTGGGAGTTATATTCAGTTTTCTTTTTTGGTCATGCAAACTGATGATGATTTTTGTGACTTTTGTTTGAATTTTACTGATGATCATCATTATTGTTATTTCTCCTGTCACTGAGAAATATATGTATGAATGGTATCTTTAAGCATGTTGTGAGCTTAAAGATGATTGGATGTCACAAAATTTGAGATCTTATGTTGTATTGTGACATGTTGGTTTATTTAAACTAAGCAATTTCATGTTGTTTGGAAATTGCAGTAATTCAATTTCATGTTGTTAAGAAATTGGATTGAAAAAAGCAATTTCATGTTGTTAGTAAATTGCGGTAATTCAATTTCATGTTGTTAAGAAATTGGATTGAAAAAGGAAATTTCACGGTTTTTAGAAATTGCGGTAATGCGACTTCATGTTGTTGAGAAATTGTATTATGGAGTGTAATTTCATGTTGCTTGGAAATTGCATTGATGTAATATCATGTTGTTGAGAAATTACATTGGGGACCGATAAGAATTAGTGTGTTACATTGTTGATAACATTTTGGCACTAATTCTTACTACACTGCTAGACCTTGATTCATGAAGATGTAATACTCATTGTATGTGAGTATGAAAGGTCATATACTATGATATTTTTGGTATATTGATCGCCATGTTCCTACGATGGGGTTATGTTGGATTGAATTGTGTTGAGATGCTGGTATTTGAATTGGAATGTTGTTTTTCAAAAGTGTGGCCATGTAAAATGTTTTTTCCTTGTTATTAACCCGATATAGTCATTTTCAAATAAAAATATTTTAAAATAAAATAAAATAATTAATATAGCCCAAGTGGGAGGATGTTAGAAATTTTATACGTGGGCAATATTAATTAATGTTTTTGTATTTTCTAAAATAATCGGGTTAATGGATATTCCAATTTAATCTATTGTGATAAGATTGTGATCCTGCTGAGTTGGGTTTTTGGCATCTTTTGGTATTGGGCCTAGTTGGGCAGCACAGTTTAGGCATTAGTGTCTGATTGGGCTTCTGTGATAGGTGGACCCATCAGACACACGGTTGATAAGGGTTTTGTTAGGTCCCTATCTAGCCTATTTATATTGGAATTAAGTCCCATGAGCTATGAAGCACTGATAATTCAAAAACTCTGACGTGTCGTGTCCGACACTTCCCGACACTTTCGGACACTCCGACACTTCAACACGTGTTATAGAAATTCAAAAAAAGGTTCAAAGGTTGCATTGCGTTGAGTTTTTAGTTCAACTATTAGATTCGTTGGATTACGATTGCCATTTTATTGAGTTTAATATAAATATTTGGGATATCTTATGTTTCTTTGCAAAATCTATGAATATTATAAGTTTAGATTCATTTTTTTGTTAAATTATTGAATATTAAATGTAATATACACTACATAAATTAAAAATATTATTTAATATCAAAACGTGTCTTAACGTGTCGAAATCTAACATTTTTTAGAATTAACGTGTCGGTGTGTCGTGTCGTATCGTGTCACGTGTCCCATATCGGTATCGGTGCTACATAGCCCATGAGCCGTCATGATCCCATCGCAGAAGGCTGCCATCTTGGAATAGGTTATAGATAGGAAGACTCTAGCCGTGAGATTAAAGTTTCGCTCAGTGGATAAGATGGCCCAATCAGGTATACAAATTACTCTCAGAATAAAAATGATATATGGTGTTTTATCTATCATACATGTATAGATCTTGATGTTGAAAATTTCTTACAGGGCAAAGAAAGAAAGCTGGAAATTTTCAGAAATTTTCAAAGGTTGGAAGGTGTAGAAAAGGGAGCTTTGAGAAGACCACCGTGGGGTGTATGGAAAAGTCACAATTCTCTTTCAATCCATCGGATAACAAGAGGATAGCTAGTCTGTTTTCTTCTTCTATAAATGCTAAAAGAAAACAATTAAAAAAATCAGGGGGAGCGTTGTTTACTGTCTTTCAATTGCACACGGAGAAGAAGGGCGAAGACTTGAGTGAAAGAATGAGATAAAGGAGTGAGATAGATACATAAGGAGAAATTGAAAAAAGAATGGGAAGGAGAGACTTTTCGATGCTTTTAGGAGAACTTTAAGGAAGACAAAAAATAGAGAGGAAAAATATAGAAAAGAGATTCTTTTTGTTCTCTGCAAAGCTCAAATTTTTTTTAGGGAAACAGATTGAGGGTTTGTTGAAAAGGAGGTTGAGAAAAGGAATTAGAGTCAATCTAGGGAGACATCATTCGGTAATTTTTATTTATTTGTTTAGCCATTTTTGTGTTTTTTTTCGAAAATCAGATAGTCATGAGCAATGTATTCTGTTTGTGTTGATTGCTGATATAATCCTCCTTCGATTTCTTCATTCTCAACCGTGAGTTTAGAAGCGATATCTCCATCTTGTATGTAATTTTTGTGTTGCCTGCTTCCCGTTTAATATAATGCATATATTTCCTGTTGCTTAGAGTTTTGGTACACCTTGTTTTGGACTTGTATACTGCACATTTAATTTCTTCTTTTTTGAGTTCTTTATTCAGTGTAGTTATGCAGACTTATACTGATATAAGATGCATGGATTAAGTTTGGTGACATGGGTTGATTCTGTTGAATTATATATTTCTTATTCTTCTTTATAGAACTTGTTTGTTATATCATAAATTCTGTCATATGGACTAACTTATTCATTTTTCTGTTTATATCTCTAGAATGCTAATATATGGGTATGAAAAAAGTGGTTCAATTGAGGTTGGGTACAGAAAATATGGAAATGTTCAAGCTATAGAAGACGGTGTCACATTTTTTTTTTTCTTTTCAGTTTTTGGTATGGCTTAAATTTAGTTGGTATTGACAAGTAAATTTTGTGTGAATTTGTCTTTGGTATAATCTTTTGTTATCAAGTAAGAGTTAAGTTCTATCCAGCCTAACATCCATAGGCATGGAGAGGTTAATATATAATTTGGGTCATGTTTTGAGTATTTTATTTTATTTTATTTATTTATTTTTTACAATGTTTAAGTTGTTATTACTTGTTAAAACATTCATCTGGTGACATTACGAATGCTGATTTTTACTGGAGGCATGAATTTTGTTTAATTTTGTTACATATAAAATTGGTTTGGCAAATTGATTTTTGGCCATCCAACATTTAGTTGAGATACCTTGAAACTCATAAAGAATGACTTTTAACAGCAACTAGAATGGTAACAATGGATCTGAATAAATTGTGTGCTATGTACCTTTGTAATTCCTATGCCCACAAATCTTTTGATGATATGCTTGACTGTAATAAAGTTTGTGTGCATATGATGACAAAATATTAATACTCCCATGATGTGTAGTCCAATAAGGTTAAAAACATTGAATGGTTGAATTTGAAATTTTTATATAAGCATGATAGATTTCTCTACTGTTTTGATCGTTTGGTGTTTGTATCCCAGCAATATTTGGTTAAAAAAAAACAGAAATTACTTACAGTTCTTGGATCATGAATCAAAGAGAATATAAATATGAGATTTGTATTTGTCATTTAACATGACAACAAATTTTCCTACACACAATATTTTGTGGAGCCTACACTTTTGAAGAAAAAAGAAAAGAAAAATTACGGCACGCAAAACGAATCTTTATAACATTACACAATCACTTTTCCTACAACATAACTCTTATAAAACCCTATAAATATATATATAAAATGATGATTTCTGCAATATATACAAATATAAATATAAATAAAAGGAAAAATGATTTCTTGTTTATTTATTTATTTTATCTCCTTTTTCTTTTTTTCCTATTTTAAAAAAAATAATATATTAATATTTCATTTTTTTTTAACCACGCAGTGATTTATAATGTTGTTGTATGGTCTTCCATCCTCAAACATTATACATATATATCATATGGGTTTTTGTATAACTTTGTTATCTTAAGCCCTATGCAATGTGGATTAATTTCAAAATAAAATATTTTTCAGAATTTATCAAAATTAGTATTTTTGTCATAATTATCCAATAATTTCTTTCTAATTTTTTTAAACAACATATTGATTTACGATGTTGTTGTATAGCCTTCTATACTCAAGCATTATATGCATCATATGGGGTTTTGTATAGCTACTTTATCTCAAACCTTGTGTGAATGTGAATTCATTTTCAAATAAAATTATTTTCTTTCAAAATTTTAAAATCAAAATTACTTTTCTATTTATTTAATAAATTTGTTTTATTCAATATCATAGCAGGGATGTACGACATTGTTATGCAGCTCGCCACCCTCAAGTGTCATAAACTTCATTGGAGATTAGATACAATTATGCTATCTTAAGCTCTATGCATTAATGGATTCATTTTCAAAAAAATAAATGATCTCTTTCAAAAATTAAAATTAACCAACACAAATATTTTTTTAAGAACGACATAGCTTTGAATTCCTCATCGCACCAGAGGATGCGTAGAAGCAGAATCTTTCTGTCGAGCTCAAAATAAAATATTTTAATTTTGTTTTCTTTTCTTGTATATAATTTTATTATGCATCTTGTTTTGTTTGGATTAAGCAAATACTCTAAAAGTATTAAAAATTTGCACAATTAATTTAAGGTAATCATTTTTTTCAAATGGCTGTATCATGAGTGTAGTGGGATTAAGTTTCCACCATTCTCTGTGCATAATTAGGCTACTGAATCTTGATTCAAAGGCCAATATTTTCCAAATTAAATAAAGTTGGTGGTGATTTTCATGTTATTAAACAATTTCAGGTCGTTACAAGGAGCCTTCAGCCAAACTGGTGGACCAATTTTGATAACGCATATTTTGTTACACTTTATTTATTACTCTTGGTTAGTATTTTTAGGATTTATTTGATTTAAATAAAGGTCTTTTGGGTCAAATTAGAATTCTAGGTTTTAATTGGGTTTAATTGATTTTCGTCAGAATTTTTCAGATTTACACTACTTTTGTATTTTGGCCATATCTCACTCTGTAGATGTCCGATTGACTTAGTTCTTGTTGAGTTTTGCAGCTAACAGAAAGGGCTACAATCTCTATTTCCGTCACTAAAGCCCAATTCAGATGGAAAGTGGGTCTAAACCTGAGCCCAAAATGGATGTTTTTTTTGCTGGAAATTTATTTTGACGTTTGGACTTAAGTTATAATTTTGAACCCAAAGTAGATGAGGCCCAGAGCCATTATTTCTGTTTTGTTTCCTTTTATTCTGGGTTGGATTTGTAGAGCCCGAAGCCCAGCTTGATTAGGGGTTAAAAGGACGAGAGTAGGGACCTTGTGGATCATCTTTCGTTTGAATTTGAATTTTACAATTTTGAAATTAATAGAATTTTTGTCTTTTCTCTCTTCTCTTTTCTTTAATCAACCCAAGGGTTGAGGATTCCATGGTTGAATCCTGAGGACCTGTGCCTCATTTTGAACCAAGTATGTTTCTCTTTCCAACTCGGTTTGGCATCGCGCGATTGTGGTTGTTCAATATGAGATACGCGATTGTGTTCTTAAGAAAGAGATTAACCATTAGATTTAATGGTTAGGTTGATTAACCCAATGAACTCAAGTCGAACGGGTTGATACTCCACGATTGCGCGAGTAAACGCACCGTATTCGACCAAACGCTAGGTGATCGTCTAAATAGGAATTTCTAAGCGAATGCAAGGATTCCAATTCGATTAGGGTCAACCACGATTTGGTAATTATTTGTCCAATGATGGATATCCTTGGAATCCTAATTCTTCGGTTGGTTGCTTTTAATTTGATTATTTATTTTATTTTATTTTTCATTTTCGTTTAAATTGATAATCATATTAAAAAAACCCCTCATTTTAGTTTCCGTTTTTCTTTAGTTTCTATTTCTCCTTATTTCCTCTTTTTATTTAGTTCCCATTTTTATTTGGTTTCCATTTTTATTTGATTCCTGTTTTCATTTAGTTCTTGTTTCATTTAGTTTCCATTTTATTTTTATTCTTATTTTTATAGTTGAGCGATTAAGTTCCTTGCAAACTCCTTGAGAGACGACTCAGGTTGACGCTTTACTATAAAATTTTAATAAACCTGATTTAATTAATTTGCGCGAGTTCGACAACTCGTGTCAAATTTGGCGTTGTTGCTGGGGAGTTTGCATCGTTCTCTATCGTTCTTTACCCTCTTCCTCCTTTTGTTTTAATTATGCAGAAAATTAATTATAAAGAGTGGTGTAATAAGCTGCCTGAGAGGATCGTCACATGTGGATGGACATTGCCTTAAGCCTTTTTATGAGGGACCCAAGTAGTGTCTTGTGGAGGCACAAATCAGGCTCACTGATGCTACTTACCCTCCCTAAGGAGAATAAGGAGTCTTCTTTTCCTTTTCTTTATTTCCTTTTTATTTATATTTTTAATTTCAACTTTAATTGTCAATAAGTGCATTTTTCTTTTCTTTCTAATAATTGTTGAGTCATACATGGAGTGAACTTGGATATATTGCTTTTGATAGATTATTCTGATCAAGCTTAATTCTTGACTCTTGGATTATATTACTTGTTGAATGATTTTGTTATGCTGATTGCATAACTTGGTTTGACCCTTGTGAGGTTTTGAGCCTGTATACATGGCATACATCTTCTGGCCATTCATTCTTTCTTGTATGCTTCTGCTCTTGATCTTTGTTCTCTAAAACTTGCTCCGGTTCTTTTTGAAACTGCATTTTTCACTTACTTGCATGAATATGATTGAGGCATTCATTTTTATTTTTATTTTTACCCACTTTAGCCAGATAGCCATCCTTTACATTATTATCCTTTGGTGAGAAATTAATTAATTCCACACCCTGGAGATTTACTGAGCATTGGTTTCACTGTGATGTTGTGTTTAAGTGTGAGGTTTGCTCGAGATGTGAAAAATTTAAAGTGTGGGGGGTGACCATATGATTCCTTTCTGCTATGTGTTTCGACTGTATTGATTCAAAAAAAGAAAAAGCAAAAAAAAAAGAAAAAAAGAAAAAGCAAAATATATATGTGTGTGTGTGTGTGTGTTTATTTCTATCTTTTCATTATCTTTGTTTTATTTTCTTAGTGTAGTTCTTAACTTTTGCTCTTGTAGATTTCTGGGCTGTTTAACCTTCTATTCCATATTTCATCCATACCTTCACTTCAGTCTCATTACAACCCTGCATAAAGCCCTATTGATTTGTACATGTATGTGTTAGTAGTAGTAGTAGAGAAGTAGAACTTGAGCAAGCCTATGGTAGAATGATTTTCTTGAGTAGATTTGAGAGATACACTGATTTCCTGATACACTTAAAAAAACATAAAATTGAGAGCATCCTGTAAGGAACCATTTTCCGTAATTGGCATGTGTAGTTGAAATTAGCAGGTCATGTGATTTGAGATTAGGAATTCTGTCCTTATTGGTTTATCTGTTGAAGACCTAGAACTCAAAATTCATTTGTCACGCTTTACAGTGCAACTGTACCACGATATTTTTACCCGGTAAAAACACTAATCATCATTTTTCCAGAAACTTTCCTAACCACTCAATTTTTCATTTTGAATTCATTTCTAGGGTTAATTTTTCCATTTGAGACCTTCTACTCAATTTTCCTTTCCTAGGGTTACGTGTTTGGGAATTTATCGTTTTACTCTTTTGACGTATTTTGACTCCAAATTCAGGATTTTCACTAATCCTACTTTTAATCCATCTTTTAACTATAATTAAGTATTCAAAATTACGAGGTGTTATAAATCCCTAGTTCAGCAAAAACGTGGTTTGGTAAAATCGTGATATCTCGAGCTACAAGGCTCTGAATTGAGTGCGGTTTGGACCCATGTGAAGCTAACACATTGATCTATAATTTGTAAAATTTCAGATACATTGGACAAGTGGATATATCACTGTTTGAGTTTGAAGATGTTGCCTTGTTGCTGGAAATTTGGTTTGCAATAGTCACTTTGTAAAAACCTGCACCGTTAATTAAGGAATTTAATTAAATATATATGAGATTAAAGAAATAATTTCATAATTGACCCTAATAATTATGAGAAGGCTTAAATAATTATAGTAAGTGATTATTAATGTTGAAAGTCGCTTTTCTGACGAAAAGTGTAGATATCGGTTCTGCCTCACAATATAAATGCGTACTGATGAAGTATCCCAGAAAATTATGTTAAGTGTGTATATATTACTAAAATAATATATAGGACTAGTATAACAAGTTTGGAGTCAAAATAATGAGAATTGGTGTCAGAACTGATATCGGCTACGTAAAAGCGCGTACCGACAAAGTGCTGCGAAAAATAAAATAAAAATATGACAAATTTTACAAAAATGGCTAGGTTCAGAATCCAAAGTTTGAGATTAAAATGCTAAGCGTAACTATTAGTCCTAATATAGTGGATTAAACTTAAGCGCACCTATAAATACATGGGCACAAGGCCCTAGGTCAGAAATCCCCTCCTCCTACGTGACATTTTCTGAGTTTTGGTGGCAGCCACCTCCCTCCCCCTTCCTCCACCTTTTTCCCTCCATTGAAGCTCCAAGAGAGCACCTTTTCCCCTTACTTTCTTCACCAAAGTTCCTTGGATGAGTGTGCTCTAGCCTTGGCTGGTTGAAAGATTACTCATTTCTGAGTTCTAGAGTTAGTTTGGGTGAGTAAGGGTTGCTGACTAGTGGTGAGGTGTTGTGGGAGTCTTGTGATTGGTTTTTGAAGCTTCAAGGAACCATTTTGGTAAAGAAAGGACCAAGCTTTGGTAACCATTTCGTGGCCTTGTAGAATCGAATTTTTGGGACAGATTTGAGAGTTCCAAGAGCATATATTTCTGTTGATTTTGAGACCCATAGGTATTCATTTCTCTTGAAATCCATGACTTTAGCTTATTTAAGTCAATAAATGAGAGAACTTTAATGATTCATGTTAAAAGCGGTTAATCCATATGTAATAAGTATTGTTGAACCTCTGTTTTGTACCAAAATCGAACCTTGGATCAATGGGAGCTGTAACACCCCGTGTATACCTGGTTTGTTATCATGTCATCGTATTAAGCCACGCTTAATTAAAAATGCGAAATTACTTTTTTCTTTTCAATTATGACGCCATTATCAATTACCAAGTTGATTACTTAATCCTTTTAAAAACATTGCCTGTATGTAATTGACCCTAATAATTATGAGAAGGCTTAAATAATTATAGTAAGTGATAATTAATGTTGAAAGTCGCTTTTCTGACGAAAAATGCAGATATCAGTTCTGCCTCACAGTATAAATGCGTACTGATGAAGTATCCCAGAAAATTATGAAAAGTGTGTATATATTACTAGAATAATATATAGGACTAGTATAACAAGTTTGGAGTCAAAATAATGAGAATTGATGTCAGAATTGATATCGGCTACGTAAAAGCGCGTAGCGACAAAGTGCTGCGAAAAATAAAATAAAAATATGACAAATTTTACAAAAATGGCTAGGTTCAGAATCCACAGTTTGAGATTAAAATGCTAAGCGTAACTATTAGTCCTAATATAGTGGATTAAACTTAAGCGCACCTATAAATACATGGGCACAAGGCCCTAGGTCAGAAATCCCCTCCTCCTACATGACATTTTCTGAGTTTTGGTGGCAGCCACCTCCCTCCCCCTTCCTCCAGCTTTTCCCCTCCATTGAAGCTCCAAGAGAGCACCTTTTTCCCTTACTTTCTTCACCAAAGTTCCTTGGATGAGTGTGCTCTAGCCTTGAGTGGTTGAAAGATTACTCATTTCTGAGTTATAGAGTCAGTTTGGGTGAGTAAGGGTTGCTGACTTGTGGTGAGGTGTTGTGGGAGTCTTGTGATTGGTTTTTGAAGCTTCAAGGTGCCATTTTGGTAGAGAAAGGACCAAGCTTTGGTCACCATTTCGTGGCCTTGTAGAATCGAATTTTTGGGACAGATTTGAGAGTTCCAAGAGCATATCTTTCTGTTGATTTTGAGACCCATAGGTATTTATTTCTCTTGAAATCCATGATTTTAGCTTGGTTAAGTCAATAAATGAGAGAATTTTAATGATTCATGTTAAAAGTGGTTAATCCATATGTAATAAGTATTGTTGAACCTCTGTTTTGTGCCAAAATCGAACCTTGGATCAATGGGAGCTGTAACACCCCGTGTATACCCGGTTTGTTGTCATGTCATCGTATTAAGCCACGCTTAATTAAAAATGCGGAATAATTTTTTCTTTTCAATTATGACGTCATTATCAATTACCAAGTTTATTACTTAATCCCTTTAAAAACATTGCCTGTATGTAATTGCAAATAAACAGCTATCTGCACTAAATAACCTCATAACATAAATATGTCAGTATCTGAGTCACGGATCTACAACACGTAGTCCGGACATAATCCTGATACATTAATACAACTCAAATCCAAATAAGACATAGTCAATCAATGTGGCATGGACAACCCCTATGCTCACCAAATAAGGCAACAAAGCCCAACAGAGTTTCAACAACAACAACAATGATAATAAATATAAAGCAGGTCAGCATTCAAACATAATCCAAGCATATAACTAACTCAGCTCCAGCCTCCTGCCGCCCGAGGTCTCAACCCCCGAGTTACCTGAACCTGAAATATGTTCCCCAAACGTAGGGTGAGATCTCTAAACAGAAATCTCAGTAAGGCAAGGGGCCCTCAAGGATTTCTCCATCCCAAGCTCACTTACATGTGCAATATAAGTTCAAAAGCAGGAATATAATATAAGTTCCAAAAATCAGTGCAATGCAGCAGAATAATCATGTCATGTGTGTCATCTATTCTACTGACCAGAGAAATGCAGGATTTACATACGTCTATTACCTACATTCAGTGCAAGACACTACTTACACCCACCCACAGAATCACCCTATGGCATGTCTCATACATACACAGGCTTACCATCTAGGTGGAACAACACATGCATATTATAAGCACTTGCACATAACATCTCAACAACATTTCAAAATCAATACATGAAAACACGTCATGCATATAAACCATTCCCCCATGGGATATGGTGGAACCAACAATGGCTAAACCGAGGACACGAAAGCTTAACTCTAAGAAATCAATCCAATCCAAGGTCCACACAAGCTTAAAGTCCACAAACAGCAGAATCACAATCTATTTTAGACCAGCAATATCATCAATAACCATACTCTACAAGCATATGACATAAAGACAACGCTTTTCTTTTATGTTTCATGTCTTTAGGCTTCTCACAAAGCCATAAGCCTTTAATCCCTTAGATTCTGACTTAGATAGTTATTACAGAGGTTTAACTTAACCAATCATGGGTCCACAAAACCACGATACAGTTCTGTCAGAACAAAACAGTCACTATCTCAAAATTCTCGAAATATCCGGATATTTGTCAGGGACATATCCGGATACACATATCCGGATAGCACAAGCCCCATATCCGGATATCAATATAGATATCAATATCCAGATATTTCCAACCCCATATCCGGATATTTCGCGACAGAATGCAGTTTCTGCATTTCGCGAAGATAAAACTTCAAGGTTGCATTTTTAACCCATTAATATGTCCAAGCATGCATTTTTATTCACTTTTAGGTTCTTGTTCAGGTTGGTTACCTATTTAACTCATTAAAGTGCCAAGACTCAACCTTTAAGCAAGAAAAACTCATGAACAAGGTAAGGTACATACCCAAGGCTTCAAAACAGAAGCAAATAGTGCTCTTGGAGCTCTCTATGAAGCTCCCACGGTTCTGACTTCAATGTGCACTAAAATGGCACACCAAGAAGGATCATTTCTCTTCAAAGATCACACCTTGAAGCTCAAGATGCCAAGTAAAAGGTCTCCTCTCCAACAACTCATACAATAGCCCTCATACACTCAAGAAAAGAGGCTACCACACTCAGAAATGCCAAGACTTTCACTCACCCAAGGCTAGAGCACACTGAAAAAAATATGTGATATATCCACTTGATAATGTTTCTGATATAAACAGACTGTGATTGTGTTGTTTGGTGACCTTGGGCCAGTGTGGACTCTTGGTTTGGACGGATAGCTTGAAGCTCTCGTGTCCTCGGATTGGTCTGATGTTTGTTCCACCGACCTCCATGGGAGGGTGGTTTATATGCATGTATATTTTTATGAAAATGATATATGCATTGATATATGCCTGAGACATGTTGATATAGCTATTGATGTAATGTATGAATGTGATGTTGGTACTTGTACGATCAGGCAGCCACCCTGGTGTGCAAGGCATGAGGCAGCATCTCTAACACCTCGCATTTCTAAGTTTAAATATTAAAATATTAAATGAGAATTAAAGAGAAGATTAGTGAAAATCCTGAGAATTAGGCCAAAATACAAAGAAAAGGCAAAATAGTAATTAGTCAACACGCAACCCTAGGAAGATAAAAATTGAGTAGAAGGTCTCAGATGATAAAAAAAACACTGAAAATGGATTCAGAACGAAAAATTGAGTGGTTAGGCAAGTTTCAGAAAAATTAGTGAATAGTGTTTTTACCGGGTAAAAATATCGTGGTACGATTACACCGTAAAACTTGCCGATTGAGTTTTGAGCTCTCGGTTTTTAATATGAGTTGTAAATGGTGTATAGAACTAGGAAATATGATTTCTGATAAAATTTGATGGAAGTAAGTTAGTTAGGGGAAGCGTGCCAACAGCGCGCGCAATAGGTTAAAACTACAGTAGTTTCGAATAACCGGAAAACTCAGGATTCATCTGATCAAGTATAATTAAAGGACAATGGTTAAGGTTAAAAATTAGAGTTTCTAAATAGGTTGTGAATTAACGGACGTTTAGAGAAATTCGGATGAGTTTTAAATCGCGTGAGGTGGTGTAGGACCCACCCACTTGAAGCCACTTAAACACCTAAGCCTATTACTATTCATCATCACCATCTCTTCCCTTCTCTCTCATGAAACCCGCGCCACACAGCCCACCATAGCCATTTCCTCCCAAAATTTCATTTCTCTATAAATACACCATTTCTCCACCAAATCAAGTGATCTTTGGCTTGAAACTTGATGAAAAACTCTTTCTAAACACATTGGTACTAGTTGCAAGCCTTGAATCCAGCTATATTTTGCGAAATTTCCCCCTAAAGGCCGCGGCTCACTTTCTTAGATTTGTGTTCATGGAGCTTCTAGATTCTCCAATGGTGGAGTATGTTTAAGAGGAGCCTTGTGCCTTGCATTTGGGTGAGTTTCCTTGTATTTAAATGATTGAATCATGTGAATTGATTTATGAACCCTAAAGAGGGCTTAGTTGATTGATGTATTTAGAGAGCTCAATTGGAAAATGTTTGTACATGAATGTGTCTTAGAATAATGTGTATTAGCTATAAATTCAATAAAAATCATTGAGGAAAAATGTGGATTTTTAACTTAGAGAAATTTTAGGTTGTCATAACTTTGGATTTTGGAAATGTGTTAGGATTGGATTGGTGAGTTATTGTATGATGGGATGTTGATATAATGAGATTGTATGAGGTGTGGAGTGATTAAAATTGAGTGAGAATCCTTTGAAATTACCTAGTTGAAAATTCGGCCATGTAGGGAATTTTAGGGATTTGATGTTGTTGGAATGACTTGGATGATGTATCATGTATTAAATGGTATTTAGATGGGTTGTGTTGTGGTTGGAAAGTGGAAGAATCAGTGAAAAATAATAAATGGTGTTGAGAGTCATAAAGCATCCTAGAGTGAAATATTAAGCAAAACGACGTTTAAAAGACGTAAAATGGAAAAACGACACTTGGTATAGCCTTGTAGCAGCCTAAGGAGGTATAATAAAATGAGAAAGAAAATTTAGAAAAATAAATTGTGAAATAAGCCTAAGAAGGCCGAACCAACAAGGTGTAGAGGTGATTTTTGGTGTTTTTTGCGTTTTGATAGAATTACCGTGTACTGACGGTTCGTACATGGTTATTGTAGGTTGCCGTACATCGATTTGAACCCCAAATCGTGAGTAGGTGGATTGCCCTTGGTCCTGGACCAAGTGGGATTGAGGTAAGTGATTGAATCATGCTTGTATAATTGTTAATTGGCATGTGTACGTATGAGTTTTGAGTATTTGAGAATGTCCTCTATGTAGGCATTCTGTTGAGTAATGAGCTCGGAGAATATACTGTTGTGGAGCTAAGTGAAGAGGCTTATTGAGGTAACCTCTTGGTACTGGGGCTTGATCTCCTTGTGTGTTCCACCATACCCGTTGAGGGTGATGGTAGGAAATGTATATGAGTAGTGTAGAATAACATGATCATGCATTTATTATGTATGTTAGTAGTACACTAGATGTACTGAGTCTCTGGCCAGTAGACAGTTTTTGCCTTCGAGCGTTTCAGACTTCCACTGGATAGGTATCCGAGAGGGAGTTCCAGTTAACCCAGGGTCGTGGTGTGTGATCCGGATAGGAGCACACTAGGAAATCTCGGGTGTATGCGGATGGGAGGGGTACCTTGGTTAGTTGTTCTTGGAACACGCCTTGGATGAGACCCGTAGGCTTATATGCCAAGCCATTAGGCAGGGCGTTGCGTGGTATTGGTAGCTACCATTCCAGCTTCGTCGTATTTTGTATTCCTATATTCCCCCGTTTCTCTAAATCCCTTGCTTTATCCCGTTTTTCAAGATGTTGTTTTATATTATTTATATGCATCAAAGTGAGCCATTGGGCGGAGTTTGCTCCAGAACCTCTGGGTTACTGAGATATATTCGTATATCTCACCCCGTCTTGGGGGCTTTATTTCAGGAGGTAGCAGTGGCATTGGAGCGGCGGGCAAGAGGCCCGTAGGATGAGTGTGGAGGACATTTTTATGTTTTGCATTTTGATGGCCATTATGCCTAGGATATACTTAGGGCATGAACATCCCATATGTATGTAGGATGAGTTTCATGTCATATTTGTTCATGCTATTTGGCCTAAGTCTAGGTACATGTTGTATATGTTATTTTAAGCTTTATGTTTCAAGTTGTAATTTAAAGTTATGAATTTGTATGTTGTAATATGTAATTGAAATGTTGTAGTTACACAATGAATACTTGATGTAATATGATGGAAGGGTTTTAGGCCTATTTTAGGATTATGATTATGTGTATGTTTAGAAAATGCATGTAAATGGACTTTGGTGATTGAAATAAGTCAAGGATTAATAAAGTGAGAAATATGATATCTCCCTCCACAGAGGTCCGATAGGGACGTACCATACTCCATTTTGAATATTGAGATGTCTTCTATCTTATGGTAAAATTTGAGAAATTATGGGTTGGAAGCCGGCCTGTAGGAGGCAGAGAGTGCAGACTGCCCATTTGCTCACTGTACATGTGGCAGTTTTGGACCGGTTTTGGGAAATTTATTCCCACTTCATTACTTGGTCAAATTATGCTTATGATATATCAAATTTAAGCTTGAGGTGTGTAGTTTGTCGTATAAAAATTTGAAAGCAATTGGTTGAGTGTATTCTCTGCAGTAATTCGTGGAGTGAAGGATGTTTGGAGCCGTTTTGGAGTTGGTTGGCAGTTTTGCTTGTCCAACTTCAAACGGTGATATCCGGAGCAAACGAGATCGAAATGACTCGTGTGATGTCTCATTGGAAAGGTATTTAAGTAAGAAAAAAAGATAGCTAAAGATGAAAGACTGGTTCTATGCGGTGTATCCGTAGAAAAATAATAACTGAACCATGTTCGGATGGGTGGAAAATGTAAAATCGAGAAATTAGCTAAGTGGGTTTATGGGAACCCCTTAGTGTCTTGTATTGAGTAAAATAAGATATAAAAATAGTTTAAACAAGTATTACGCAAGAGTTTACAGTTTGGTCACAGCTTTTAATTATTAAGCTTTTTATTGTTTTAAATACTCGCGTAATAACGGAAAAAGTTTATTTGCATTTTTATAAATGAATTGCTGTGATTGTAACTGCGCTTAATATAATAATTAATGTTAACAATACCGGTGTACAACGGGCTGTTACAGTTTATGGTATCATAGCAGTTTTGTAAGGGAACTCTAATAATGCATAACTGTATTTTGTGTTGCATAGCTATCTTTGAACTGTTTATGATTACTGCATATATGATTCCTCAATGTGGGTCTGATCAACTCATTCCTTTGTGTTACATGTACAGATATCATGAGTAGGGAACGAGGTCGCTGTGGAACTCGAGGTGCAGGTTGTCTAGCCGCACTAGATCCTATTACTGCAGTTATTAATGCTCTGCAGGAAGAGACTGCTGCAATTAGAAATATGACCGAAACCCTGATGAAAAACAATCAAGATATGATGCATGCCTTCATGAATGAGATGAGGGCAGATAGGGCTCGGAACAGGAAGGATGATTCTCCTCCACATACAGCTACGGAGACTCACACCCGTACGCCATCTGTTACACCTCACCAAGAGGGGAGTGGTGCTAGTCATCAGTCTGGTGAAGCTAGTCACCACACTACTGATCCTACTTATATCCCAGAGCCTTCTGTGGATCCTTCTATTGTTGCTCAGTCGTCCGGGGTTGCTGGGTAAGTATTTGTTGGTACTGATGAGCAGAGGCTCCTTTCTTTCAGAAAGCATAAACCACCAGCATTTCAGGGGTCAAGGGACCCGAAGGTTGTGGCTACTTGGTTGATGGGTATGGAGAAAATATTCCAGGTTATGGGGTGTCAGGATCCCCAGAGATTATTGTATTCTGTCTACATGCTTGAGGGGGATACCCATGAGTGGTGGTACAATGCATCTCGCCCTTTTACTATTCAGGGGGAGGAAATTACTTGGGCTTTATTTAAGAGACTATTCCATTAAGAGTATTTTCCCAGGGATGTCCGGGAAGCTAAACAGGGTGAGTTTGATAAATTGGTACATGGTACCATGACTGTTGATGCTTATGTGGCTAAATTCAATGAATTAGTGAAGTTTGCAAATTATGGGGGTGTGCTGCCGACTCCTGAGTTTCTGTCTACTAAGTTTCATCGAGGTTTGAATGAGAAAATTGCTAAGAGGATGTCCAATACTGCCATGAGGAATTTTGCTGAGTTAGTGACCCAGTGCAAACAGGTTGAAAGTGTTTATAGCAGGTATCCGAAGTCTAGCTCTTCGAGGACATCTGGTCCTCCTGGTAATAATAACAGAGGTGGCTACCAGCAGAATAATAATAGAGGTAGGGGGTTGCAGGTAAGGCAGCTTCCGGGTCAGTTCAAGAGGGGTGGTCGTCAGAGGAGCGGATTTAATGACAGGAATGCTAATCCTAGATGTGATAAATGTAAGAGATTTCATCAGGGCCCTTGTACTACGGTTCCAAATGCTTGTTTTAAATATGGTAAGGTTGGGCATTATGCCAACAATTGTTACAGTAATACTGAGCAGGCTGCGAATTTGCAGGCCTTGCCATCTGTCCCTACGGTTGGACGTGTCTATACTACCAATGTGCAGCAAACAGAGAAGGCACCTAATCCGGTTAAAGGTACAATTTTTATCTCAAATATTGAATTGTCTATTTTATTTAATTCAGGGGCGACGCATTCGTTCGTGGCTGAATATGTTGCAAAAGGATTGGGGTTAAGAGTATCACAGATGTTTCCCCCTATGTGTATTACTACTGCTACATGAGAGGTTAGTGATTCCTCCTTTATTTGTAAAGAGATTGGGTTTATCTACGAAGGCAGGGGTTACACTATGGATTTGATTATCTTGCCTCTGGCCTTTGTCAATTTGATTTTGGGTATGGATTGGCTATCTCAAAACTGCGCAATGATTAATTGTTGCGGGAAGAGGTTGATACTAGCACATGAGAGGGCCCCAGTGGGTCCGTCTCCTTTTCTGTCTATGTATCAAGCTGTTAAAGCCTTGAAGGCTGGGGATCAGGGTTATATTTTCTTGGGTGGATTGGTGGGTGGTAAGGAGATTGAGATTTCTCCTATTTCGGTGGTTAATGAGTTTGTGGATGTATTCCCTGATGAGATACCAGAATTTCCACCTGAGAGAGATTGAGTTCTCGATTGAATTGTTTCCTGATGTGGGGCTTATTTCTTTGGCTCCATACCAGATGTCTCCACTGGAGTTGGCTGAGTTGAAGAAACATATTGAGGAGCTGTCTGCAAAGGATTTTATCAGACCGAGTGTGCCTCTATGGGGAGCACCTGTAATATTTGTGAAAAAGAAGGATGGAAGCATGAGGTTGTGTACTGACTACCGGCAATTGAATAAAGTTACGGTTAAGAACAGGTACCCATTGCCGCATATTGATGACTTGTTGGATCAGTTGAGGGGTGCCTGTGTGTTTTCTAAGATTGATCTCCGGTCCGGATACCATCAATTCGGATTAAGCCAGAGGATGTGCCTAAAATGGCATTTCGTTTTAGATACGGACACTACAAATATCAGGTGATTCCTTTTGGGCTTACTAATGCCTCGGCGGTGTTCATGGATTATATGAATCATATCCTTAAACCGTATTTGGACCAGTTTGTAATTGTGTTCATTGATGACATTTTGATCTATTATAAGAGTGAGGAGGAGCATACAAAGCATCTGAGGACTGTGTTGCAGATATTAAAGGATAAAAAGTTGTATGCGAAACCGTCTAAATGTGAATTCTGGTTATCTGAGGTGCAATTTCTGGGTCATCTTATCTCTGCTAGGGGTGTTGCTGTGGATCCAAATAAAATTGATGCGGTAATTGACTGGGAACGACCGAAGACTATTACTGAGATCCGGAGCTTTCTGGGTCTTGCTGGATATTATCGGAGATTTATTGAGGGGTTTTCCATAATGGTACTGCCATTGACCCGATTGACACGAAAGGATACTCCTTTTGTGTGGACCCAGGAATGTGAGAGGTGTTTTCTGGACCTTAAAGAGAAATTGACTACTGCTCCTGTGTTGACCCTCCCCGATCCGAAAGGTGAGTTTGAATTATACTGTGATGCTTCCAAGAAAGGTTTGGGTTGTGTGTTGATGCAAGAGAGTAGAGTGGTTGCTTATGCTTCGAGGCAGTTGAAGCCTAATAAGGAAAATTATCCGATGCACGACTTGGAGCTTGCTGCTATTGTATTTTCCTTGAAAATCTGGAGGCATTTTCTGTATGGGATGAAATTTACTGTATTCAGTGATCACAAGAGTTTGAAATATTTGTTTGATCAGAAAGAGATGAATATGAGACAGCGGAGATGGGTTGAATTTCTAAAAGATTATGATTTTGAGCTGAAATACCATCCGGGTAAAGCTAATGTAGTGGCAGATGCCTTGAGTAGGAAGTTTGTTAGTGTGTCCTAGCTGATGTTGTGGGATAATGAAGTGATTGAACAATTCCGTGATTTGAAATTGACGGATGTCTTTATAGGCAGGATGGATGAAATTGAGTGTTTACGGGTGGAAAATGAATTACATGAGAAAATTAAAAGAGACGCAGGTACGGAACGACAATGTTAAGTATTTGAAAGGGCAGAGTGAGATATCTTTGAATGAACAGGGGTTATTATTGTATCAGGGTAGGATTGTTGTGCCCAAGGAGTTAGCATATGAGGTAATTACTGAGGCCCATAAGGGTCAGTATGCTGTACACCCAGGTGCCACAAAAATGTATCAAGATCTGAAAACTAAGTTCTGGTGGCCTGGGATGAAGAAGGATGTTGCTGAGTATGTGTCGAGGTGCTTAAATTGTCAGAAAGTCAAGATAGAACATCAGAAACCTGCTGGTTTACTTCAGCCGTTAGATATACCAGAGTGGAAATGGGAGAACATCTCTATGGATTTTGTTATTGGTTTGCCTCTAACTCAGGCTGGTCACGATTCGATTTGGGTTATAGTGGACAGGCTTACGAAGTCTGCACATTTTCTGCCAGTGCGAGTGGACTTTTCTACGGAGAAATTAGCAAAGTTATATGTAAAGGAGATTGTAAGGCTCCACGGGATACCGGTTATTATTGTTAGTGATCGGGACCCGAAATTTAGTTCTCATTTTTTGGGAGCCTTGCAGCAGGCTTTTGGCACTCAGCTCAGGCTGAGCACTGCGTATCACCCGCAGACTGATGGTCAGACTGAGAGGACCATACAGACACTCGAGGATATGCTGAGAGCTTGCACATTGGAGCAGGGCACTGCTTGGCACAGGTATTTATCACTAGTGGAATTCTCGTATAATAATAATTTTCACTCCAGTCTGGGCATGGCACCGTATGAGGCATTGTATGAACGGAGATGTCGTACTCCTACTTATTGGACTGAGGTAGGTAATAAAGAGAGATTTGGGCTGAATTTTGTACAAGAAACTACAGCACAGATTGAAATGATCAGAGAGAAACTCAAACAGGCACAGAATCGGCAGAAAAGTTATTATGATAATAGACACAGACCGCTTGAATTTGAAGAAGATGATCATGTGTTTGTGCGGTTATCTCCAGTTACGGGTGTTGGACGTGCATTGGGCGTGAGGAAGCTGAGCCCTCGGTTTATTGGGCCGTATCAGATAATGAAAAGAGTAGGGTTATTGGTCTATCAGCTTGCCCTACCCCCACAATTGTCAAATCTGCACGATGTTTTTCATGTATCGCAGTTGCGGCGCTATATTCCAGATGAATCACATGTGGTGATACCGGATGACATTGAGATTAGAGAAAATTTAAAGACTCTTGTAGGTCCTATTGAGGTCCTCAACCGCAGTGAAAAGAGGCTTAGAAGCAAAGTTATTCCAATGCTAAAGATTTGGTGGGAAGGACGTACACCTGAGGAGGCTACTTGGGAACGGGAGGATGAGATTCTCCGGCTGTATCCTGAGTTAGCAGACAGGTATGATTTAATTTTGCAGACAAAATTCTAAAAGGTGGGGGTGAATATAACACCTCGCATTTCTAAATTAAATATTAAACTATTAAATGAGGATTAAAGTGAAGGATTAGTGAAAATCCTGAGATTTAGGCCAAAATACAGAGAGGTCAAAACAGTAATTAGTCAACACGCAACCCTAGGAAGATAAAAATTCAGTAGAAGGTCTCAGATGGTAAAAATAACCATGGAAATGGATTCAGAACGAAAAATTGAGTGGTTAGGCAAGTTTAAGAAAATTCAGTGAATAGTGTTTTTACCGGGTAAAAGTACCGCGGTACGGTTGCACCGTAAAGCGTGCCGATTGAGTTTTGAGCTCTAGGTTTTGAATAAGAGTTATAAATGGTCTATCGAACTAGGAAATATGATTTCTGATCAAATTTGACGGAAATAAGTTAGTTTGGGGAAGCGTGCCAACAACGCACGCAACAGCTTAAAATAGCATTTTCTCCGAACGACCGGAAAACTCCGGAATCATCTGATCAAGTATAATTTAAGGACAATGGTCAAGGTTAAAAATTAGAGTTTCTAAATAAGTTGTAAATTTTCGGACGTTTAGTGGATTAAACGAGAGTTAAATCAGTTTGAACATGCGTGAGGTGGCGGTGGGACCCACCCCCACTTTAGTCACTTAAGACACCTGAGCTTGTATTATTCATTGTCACTCCCATCTCTCTTCTCTCACCTAGAACCCGCGGCAAACCCCCCTTGGAACATCACCATTTGATTTTTCTTTTCCTTCTAACTCACACAAAACTTCATCAAATCCATTGATTCTTAACTTAAATTTCATTGGAAATCACCTTCTAAAGTCATTGGTGGTACCCTTGAACCATGAAAATCACTAGATTTTGAGATATCTCTCCCCAAAGGATGCAGCTCACCTTGAGAGATTTGTGCTCATGGAGTTTCTAGATGCTCCAATGGTGGAGTATGTTTAGGAGGAGCCTTGTGCCTGGCATTTGGGTGAGTTTCCTTGTATTTAAACGGTTGAATCATGTGATTTGAATTATGAACCCTAAAGGAGGATTTTGTGATTGATGTGTTTAGAGAGCTCAATTGGAAAATGTTTGTAAATGAATGTGTCTTAGAATAATGTGTATTAGCTATAAATTCAATAAAAATTATTGAGGAAAAAGGTGGATTTTTAACGTAGAGAAATTTTAGGTTGTCATGACTTTGGATGTTGGAATTGTGTTAGGATTGGATTGTTGAGTTGTTGCATGGTTGGATGTTGATATAATGAGATTGTATGAGGTGTGGAGTGATTAAAATTGAGTGAAAATCCTTTGGAATTACCTAGTTGATAATTCGGCCGTGTAGGGAATTTTAGGGATTTGATGTTGTTGGCTTGGATTGGTTGATGTATCATGTGTTAATTGGTATTCAGATGGGTTGTGGGGTGGTTTGAAGGTTGAGGATCGATGAAAAATAATTGAAGGTGTTAAATGCCATAAGGGATCCTAGAGTAAAATATTAGGCAAGACGTTGTTTAAAAGACGTAAAGTGAAAAATGGCACTTGGTATGACCTTTTGGCAACCTAAGGAGGTATAATAAAATGAGAAAGAAAATTTAGAAAAATAAATTGTGAAATAAGCCTAAGAAGGTCGAACCTACAAGGTGTAGGGGTGATTTTTGGTGTTTTTTGTATTTTGATCGAATTGTCGTGTTGTCGTGTACTGATAATTCGTACATGGTGTTGTAGGTTGCCGTACGTCGATTTGAACCCCGAACCGTGAGTCGGTAGATTGCCCTTGGTCCTTGATCCAATGGGATTGAGGTAAGTGATTGAATCATGCTTGTATAATTGTGAGCTGGCATGTGTTCGTATGAGTTTTGAGTAATTGGGAATGCCCTCTGTGTAGGCATTCTGTTGAGTGACGAGCTCGGAGCGTATACTGCTGTGGAGCTAAGGGAAGAGGCTTATTAAGGTAACCTCTTGGTACTGGGGCTTGTTCCCCTTGTGTGTTCCACCATACCCTTTGAGGGTGATGGTAGGAAATATATATAAGTAGTGTAGAATAACATGATCATGCATTTATTATGTATGATAGTGGTACACTAGGTGTACCGAGTCTCTGGCCAGTAGACAGTTTTTGCCATCGGGCGTTTCGGACTTCCACTGGATAGGTCTCCGAGAGGGAGTTCCAGTTGACCCAGGGTCGTGGTGTGTGATCCGGATAGGAGCACACTAGGAAGTCTCGGGTGTATGCGGATAGGAGGGGTACCTTGGTTAGTTGTTCTTGGAACACGCCTTGGATGAGACCCATAGGCTTATATGCCAAGCCATTAGGCAGGCCGTTGCGTGGTATTGGTAAGCTACCATTCCAGCTTCGTCGTATTTTGTACTCCTATATTCCCCAGTTTCTCTAAATCCCTTGCTTTATCCTATTTTTAAAGAGGTTATTGTATATTATTTATATGCATCGAAGTGAGCCATTGGGCGGAGTTTTCTCCAGAACCTCTGGGTTACTGAGATATATTCGTATATCTCACCCCGTCTTGGGGGCTTTAATTCAGGAGGTAGCAGTGTCATAGGAGCGGCGGGCAAGAGGCCCGTAGGATGAGTGTGGAGGACATTTTTACGTTTGCATTTTGATGGCCATTGGGCCTAGGATAGACTTAGGGCATGAACATCCCATATGTATGTAGGATGAGTTTCATGTCATATTTGTTCATGCTATTGTTGCCTAAGTCTAGATACATGTTGTATATGTCATTTTAAGCTTTATGTTTCAAGTTGTAATTTAAAGTTATGAATTGGTAAGTTGTAATATGTAATGGAGATGTTGTAATTGTACCATGAATACTTTATGTAATATGATGGAAGGGCTTTAGGCTATTTTAGGATTAAGATTATGTGTATGTTTGGAAATTGCATGTAAATGGACATTGGTGATTGAAATAAGTCAAGGATTAATAAGCGAGCAATATGGTATGAATTGTGTACTAACTATAAACTGAGTAGGGTTGTAAGTGCCCCAAGGCATTGTTGGTTCTTGTGTGTGCCACCCATTGGTTATTAGGTACATTTGAGGTATTAGAAAGCATTTTCAAACTTTGGGATTTTCGTAAAAACAAAGGAAACTCTGGCGAATTTTCTGTAGAATTGGCAGAATTTATGCGAAATTCGGGAGAGCATATCTCCCGCCACAGAGGTCCGATAGGGACGTGCCATATGCCATTTTGAAGGTTGTGATGTCCTATACCTTGTGGTAAAATTTGAGAGAATAATGGGTTGGAAGACGGCCTGGAGAAAGCAGAGAGTGCAGACTGCCCAATTGCTTACTGCACTTGTGGCAGATCTGGACCAGTTTTGGGAAATTAATTCCCGCTTCGTTTCTTGGTCAAACTAAATGTATGATATATAAATTGAAGCTTGATGTGTCTAGTTTATGGTATAAAAATTTGAGAGCAATTGAGTGAGTGATTTTTCTGTAGTAATTCGTGGAGTGAAGGATGTTTGGAACTGTTTTGGGGTTGGTTGACAGTTTTGCTTGTCCAACTTCAAACGGCGATATCCGGAGCAAACGAGATTGAAATGACTCGTGTGATGGCTCATTGGAAAGTTATTTAAGTAAAAAAAGGGATAGCTAAATATGAAGGACTGGTTTTGTGCGGTGTGTCCGCAGAAAAATAATAACCGAACCATGTTCGGATGGGTAGAAAACGTAAAATCGAGAAATTAGCTAAGTTGGTTTATGGGAACCCCTTAGTGTCTTGTATTGAGTAAAATAAGTTATAAAAATAGTTTAAACAAGTATTCCACAAGATTTTACAGTTATGGTCACAACTATTAATTATTACGCTTTTTATTGTTTTAAATACTCACGTAATAACGAAAAATGTTTATTCGCATTTTTATAAATGAATTACTGTGATTGTAACTGCGCTTAATATCATAATTAATGTTAACAATACCGGTGTACAACGGGCTGTTACAAGAATTATAGTTTATCACCTTCCCTCTTACATAGCTGACATATTCCCTGTTCATCCCCCGCTCAACTGTGTAAGCATTGGTATAGAACTCACGACATAGCTCTTCTATGGCTTCTATTGGGAGCCTTCCAAATTTTCTCCATCCTCTAGCCACCATTATGTTGTAGAATTATGGATGCTGACCTTGCCTCAGATAGAATTCTCTTTCTCTAACAAAGGGCTTCTTCTTTATCATCTCATTGAACCTGTCAGCATGAGCTGTGGACCTGAATCGGTGCTCATCATAGCCAGCTTTAGCTACTGGTCTAGAACCGGATCCTCCTCGGTTTACCTCTTGTCTCTTGGTGTTCTTGATCCTGGTAGACATTTCTGAAAACAAAAATTATCCAAGTCAATAGCAATGTAGAAACCAAATTTCTGGATGTTACCTTTTTAGGCGTTCTCATCTCTGTATGTATAACTTTGTTGTTTAAATTGTAGCACAAAATTCGCTACCTAGATTTTAAGCATGTATCAATTAACCCCTTGATGTTTGTATCCCCCATTAATTCAGTATTAATTCAACAACAGATCAGCCATATAACAATCCACTTGCAATTCATGATGTAATCTGTAAATTCAGTAATGGAATTAAGCTTCTCCTCTTGAGTTACGGTTCCAATTCAGTTTTAATCTTATGGAAACAATTATCTCAACAAGTAATCTTAATGAATGCAACTTAGAAAACATCACAACTCCATGGCACACCGAGCTCATTAAGTTTGGTCCTAGGGAATCATTAGTCATAGTGCATATCATTTCTAAGGATTAGTGTAAGTTAAATGTTAATCAAATGGAGCCACTGCTTTGGTCAAATTCCCTTCATGTATGCCCTATTTTCTTCAATCCTGGTTCATGCATTTAATCGAACACATGGTGTGCTTCATTTGAATGTATAAAAAACTAACCTATGTGGACATGTAAAAATCCATTCCAATTCATATTGCACACAACAATCTTCCAATTAAACAGTCATATTCAAGTTTAAATTCAACCTCACTTGGCAGCAAATAGCACAATCCATTGAAACCCTAGGTCCTATTTTAAAGTTGTCGGTCAATTTGAAATCCTATGCTCCTTGAATCCTATTCAGAATTTGACTTAGCAATGCAAAGATTAAAGATAGTGAGGAAAGAAAATACCTTGATTTTCTTGTGTGCTTCGAGCAGAGAGATGCTTGAGGGAGTGAGATGGAGAGAATGCAGAGAAATGATATGAGATGCTAATGAGAGTGAGAGTGAGGATGAGGGAAAGGGTGTGTGTAAAATGAGGGAGGGGGAAGAATGGGGATTTAAAAAAAACTGGCTCATGTGAGGGCGTTTTAGCACGCTGTTTGCGAGCTAAAATGCTCTGAGGCAGTAAAGTTGGACCCTTTGAATACATGAGCGCGTTTTAGCACTCAGGAGCGCGCTAAAATGCGTTATTTGATCCCTTCATTCATCCCTTCCAGAGAGTTTTAGCGCTCAGGTCCGCGCTAAAACGCCCAAAGGCAGTGAGTTTCTTAATTTTTCTATGTTTACCAAGTTTTAGCGTGCTATTTAGCGTCTAAATGCTCTGAACTTCAAAATTCTTTTGTTCTCTCTGCCTGATAATGTTTTAGCGCTCAGGTCCGCGCTAAAACGCTATTAATTGCCACAAACACTTAGAAAAATTTCCATACCTTGGTTGTGTGTGCCCTTTCTTCTTCCTGTAACTTAATAACAACCATTAATCTCACACATCTACCTATTTTTGTTTTCTTTTCTTGAAATCAAAATTAAATAAAATGAAATTTAAAATAAAACAGTAACTAATGGGTTTGCCTACCCATCAGCACTTGTTTAACGTCACGAACCTGACGTACCTGACTCGAGTTACCTCTACAAAGGCAACGATGGTTGTTCCCCTGTCTATTTCTCCTCCCATGTATAGTTTCAGCCGTTGACCATTGACTGTGAAGCTTCTGTCAGAATCCAGTGGATTGATCTCCACTGCTCCATATGATTTCATGTTCTTCACAATGAACGGTCCCGACCATCTGGACTTCAATTTCTCGGGAAAGAGACGGAGGCGAGAGTTAAAGAGTAATACTTGATTCTCCACCTTGAAGTCTCGAGGTAGGATCTTCTTGTCGTGCCACTTCTTCGTCTTCTCTTTGTAGAGACTCGCACTCTCGTACGCTGAGAGTCTGAACTCATCGAGCTCATGTAGTTGAAGTAGTCTCTTTTCAGCTGCGGTCTTGGAATCAAAGTTCAGGTACTTGATTGCCCACAATGCTTTGTCCTCTAACTCCACTGGTAAGTGATAGGCCTTCCCGAACAGTAATTGGAAAGGAGACATACCAATTGGAGTTTTGAATGCGGTCTGGTATGCCCATAGTGCATCATCAAGCTTCTTGGACCAGTCTTTTCTGAAACTTCCAACCGTCTTTTCCAGTATACGCTTCAGTTCTCGGTTGGATATCTCCACTTGACCACTTGTTTGCGGATGGTACGATGTTGCAATCTTGTGTTTCACTCTGCATTTAGCCAGCACATAATCCACTTGTCTATTGTCAAAGTGAGTCCCTCCGTCACTTATGATTGCTCGCGGTACCCCACACCTGACGAAGATGTTTCTTTTGTGGAATGTAATGACTACCCGAGAATAATTAGTAGGAAGAGCAATAGCCTCTACCCACTTGGAGACGTAATCCACCGCAATAAGGATGTGTTTGTTGCCATAGGAAGGAGGAAAAGGTCCCATGAAGTCTATTCCCCATACATCAAAGATTTCAACCTCCAATATATTGTTGAGGGGCATTTCATGTCTTCTAGAGATCTTCCCCGTTCTCTGACATCTATCACATGCTTCCACAAACTTCCTTGCATCCTTGTAGAGGGTTGGCCAATAGAAGCCACTCATCAGTACCTTTGCAGCTGTTCTTTCTCCCGCAAAATGTCCACCAAAGCTTGAACCATGGAAGTGCCACAAGATATCCTTCATCTCTTCTTCTGGAATGAAACGCTTGATCACTCCATCAGCACATCTGTAGAAAAGGAATGGCTCATCCCATAAGTATTTCTTGACATCGTGCAGGAATTTCTTCCTTTGTTTCCATGTAAAGTCCGCTGGTATTTCTCCTGCTGCTTTGAAATTTGCAAAATCTGCGAACCATGGAGGTGTATTAGTGTTCTTTACTTCCTCAAGTTTTAGATCCGAGATGACATTTATAGCCAAAATTTGCTCATCAGGGAACTCTTCTCTGATCTTCAGCTTAGATCAATCTTGAAGATCTTTTTCTTGAATCCTGGAGAGGTGATCAGCCACCAAGTTCTCCACGCCTTTCTTGTCTCTGATCTCGACTTCAAACTCTTGAAAGAGTAGCATCCATATGAGCACTCGTGGTTTTGCATCCTGCTTATTCAACAAATACTTTAAAGCAGCATGATCAGTGTAAACAATTACTTTAGACCACAGCAAATACGGTCTAAATTTATCAAATGCATAGACAACTGCTAGTAACTCTTTTTCAGTGGTGGCATAATTCATTTGCACTTTGTTAAGAATTTTACTAGCATAATAAATCAACTGCAAAAGTTTATCTTTTCTTTGTCCTAAGACAGCTCCTATTGCATAATCACTAGCGTCACACATTAATTCAAAAGGTAAAGTGAAATCTGGTGCAGTGATTATAGGTGCAGTGGTCAAACGATCTTTTAAAATATTAAATGCAACCAAACATTCAATTGTGATGTTGAATTCCTCATCCTTGACCAACAGCTTGCATAGTGGCTTTGCTATCTTGGAAAAGTCCTTGATAAAGCGCCTGTAAAAACCTGCATGACCGAGAAAACTTCGAATACCTTTAACATTAGAGGGAGAGGGAAGTTTCTCGATAACATATATTTTAGCTCTATCTACTTCTATACCATCTTTGGACACCTTGTGTCCTTAAACAATGCCATCTTTTACCATGAAGTGGCATTTTTTCCAGTTTAAAACAAGGTTACTGTAACACCCTCCCTTGTATGCATCCAAGAGAGTTGTTTTCTAAGTGGATTAGAGTTCTTAATATCATTATTCGAATATTGAAAAATCATTTTATAGTTGCTAATTAAAAACTTTTGTCAAAATCCAGTTGTTCATAAAAATCAGAGTGTCAATTTTAAAATAGATAACTTGCTGAATTTCCTAACTCTCCTGACAGACCTTGCTGTCTTGAAACCATTATGAAAAATTCGAGTACAAAAATTTACAAAAATATTCTTTGTTACGAAGAAACTAGACATCTGGTGCATCGTGTAAGAACCTGCACCGTTAATTAAGGTATTTAATTAATTAATTATGCAAAAATAGGAAATGATTCCATAATTGACCCTAATAATTATTTATGAGGCTTAATAATCATAATAAGTGATTAAGAATGCTGAAAGTCGCTTTTCGGAAGAAGAGTGCAGATACCGGTTCTGCTAGTCGGTATAAATGCGTGCCGAAAAAGTATCCCAGAAAATTAAAGTAGGTGCATGATAATTACTAGAATAATATGTAGGACTTGTAAAACGAGTTTCAAGTCCAAATAATGAGAACTGGTGCTAGAAACCGGTACTGGCTTTGAAAAGCGCGTACCGGAAAGGTGCTCAGAAAATATAAGAAAAATATGATAAATCTTAGAAAATTATGTAGTTTCATAATCCAAAGTTTGGGATTAAAATGCTAAACGTAGCAATTAAAGTTAATACTATGTGTTTAAGTGTGTTTGGGCTATAAATACTCCCATTATGGGCACAAAACCCTAGGATCAGAATTCTATACGTGACTTGGTAGCTGAGTGCACCTTGGCACTATTCCATTGCTGTGTTCTTTTTCCTTGAGAGTCTTGGAGCCATTTCTTCCTTGTTCTTTGTGGTTTCTTCTTCTTAAACACTTGTGTGAGGGAGAGTCACCTTTGGGAAGGGGTTTGTGGTGTTGTTTCTGAGTTGAGAAGTCTGTGTGAGGGAGGTTTGGTTGCTGACTTGTTGGTTTTGGGTTGGGAGAAGCTTGGTTTTGGAGGTCCAAGTGGTGATCTTTGTGTTAAAGAACCAACCTTTGTGAAGCCATTTTCGTGCATCTTCCTTGAGTCAGACTTGAGGGGCTGTGTTGAGCTCCAAGAGCATCTCCATTCTGAGTTTTGAGCCTTGGTATGTTGTACCAACCTTTAACTTGAAGTTTTAAGGCTTAAAAATAGTACCTTGATGCATCTAATGACTAAAAGATGATAACTTGTTGTTGGGTAATGTTGAACACGCCTAGAAATGCATGATTAGGTGTTTAAAATCGATAAAAAGGGAACCTTTAAGGGATATCTTCACGAAAATGCAGAAACTGCATTCTGTTGTGAAATATCCGGATATTTGTCGAACAGATATCCGGATATTGGATATCTGGATATGTGGTTTTGGGATATCCGGATATTGGATATCCGGATATGGGAATCTGCATATCCGAATATTGCATATCCGGATATGGACAGTGAGATATCCGGATATTGCATATTTGGATATGGTCCCGAGGAATATCTGGATATTCTGGGATTTCGCAGAACAGTAGCTGTGTTGTGTGTACAGTAGGCTATTGGGGGTTTGTGGACCCTAGTTTGATGAAGTTGAACTTCTGTATGTATTGGTCTAAGCCAGAATCATGGGATTAAGGGCTTGTGGCTTTGTTAGAAGCTTTAAGACTTGAAAACATAATGAAAAGGCGTTGTCTTTAATTTGTATGCAAGTGGTACATGTTATTGATTTATATTTGGTCCATATCAGATTGTGATCTGCTGTGATTGGACTTTAAGCTTGTGGCATTGGATAGCTAGCTTAGAGGTAAGCTTTCGTGTCCTCGGTTTAGCCATGTTGTGGTTCCACCATGTCCCATGGGGATATGGTATATGCATGCTGTGCTACATGCTTTTGATATTTTGGAAATGCTGTTGAGCTATTATATGTTAGTGCCTTGTTGATATGCATGGAGGTGTTCCACCTATACGGTAAGCCTGAGTATGTAGAACATACAAGAGGGTGAGGTTGTGGGTGAGGTTGTGGGTGAGGTGCAAGCGGTGTTCCTTGTACTACATGTAGGGAATAGACGTATTCCTACATTTCTCTGGCCAGTAGATAGTGATTACACACATGCCATAGATATCTGTTGCACTACATAGTTTTGGAACTGATAATGATATAAATGCTTTTTGAACTTATATTGCACATGTAAGTGAGCTTGGGGTGGAAGATCCTTGAGGACCCCTTTTCTTACTGAGATTTCTAGTTTAGAGATCTCACCCCACGTTTGGGGAATGCTTATTTCAGGGTCAGGTAATGTTGAGACCTCAGGCGGCAGGAGGCTGGAGCTGAGTTAGATTGCTGTTATATTATGCTGCCATGATTGGATGCTGGATTTGCATGTTGTTTATATGCTTATAGCTTCAGTTATGTTTATGGAGTTTTATGATGAGACTGGTTGTTTATTATGTTTATTTGGTGAGCATGGGGATTGTCCATGACACATAGTGTGGGTATGTTTTGATTATGTCTTGAGTCTTTTGGACTTGTATTAATGTATCAGGATATTGTCCAGATTACTTGATGTAATGCCGTGATTTAGATACACGCTTTATCTATATATTGAGGTATTCAGTAGATGTCTTATTGCAATATACATACAGACGATATTTTATGAAATTGATTAAGTAATCAAGTTGGTAATTGATAATGACGTCATAATTGAAAAGAAAAAGAATATTCCGCATTTTTAATTAAGCACTGCTTAATACGATGTAATGTTAATATTCCGAGTATACACGGGGTGTTACATTTTATGGTATCAGAGCAACGGTTCAAGGGAAAAGCCTGTATGTATTGCAATGATTAGGATGTTTGGTTGTGTCTGTTTTGTGTGTTTGCTCCGTCGAGTATTATTATGCTAATGCATATGTGACCACATTGCGTGGGCCTGATCAACTCATAATTTGTGTAACTTGTGCAGAGTCATGGTAAGACCTGGGAGAAACCGCGAGACTTCGGAGGATCGGCCTGATCCTGTCCTGGCTGCATTGGCTGAGATGCAGGCGGCCCGACTAGCCGACCAGGAGGCCATGAGAATGGCAAACCAGGCCATGCTGGACGCCGTCAGAGAGGCGAACAGGAAGGCCACTGAGGACGTGTTGGAGGCCGACCATCTGGTGAACATGACAATGTTTAGAGTCATGTTGGAGGAGATGAGGAATGGCCCTGATGTTGGTCATGCTCCACCGCCACCCCCTCCACCGCCACCACCACCACCACCTCCACCCAGTCTGCAGGATGATTCTCAGAGTCAGATGGGAGATGGCAGTCATCTTACGGGGGCCATGCAGACCGTCCCTATTTTTGTTGAGGATCGTGATGAGATCGATCGCCGGCTGAATGCTTTCCGTAAGCATAAGCCACCTGCCTTTGATGGATCTTTTGATCCTGTTGCTGCGGCACGTTGGCTTCAGGCGTTGGACAAGATTTTTTGGGTCATGCAGTGCACAGATTCGCAGAAGTTGATGTTCGCTACTTACTTGCTGGAGGGTGATGCCCATGAGTGGTGGACAAACCTTTCTTATGTCTACGAGATGCAGGGTCATGTGATGACTTGGCCTATGTTTGAGGACTTCTTCTTGGGTCAGTACTTTCCATATGACGCTCAGGAGAGGAAGCAGGGAGAGTTTGACAGATTGGTTCAAGGCTCGTTGTCTGTGGACGAGTACCTGGCCAAGTTCAACCAGTTGGTGAAGTTTGCACACTTCAGGATGGCGAGGCCTACTCCTACATTTCTGGCTGCTAAGTTCCGCAGGGGACTTAGTGAGGATATTGCTGGTTACCTAGTTGGTTCTGCTTCTAGAGATTTTGGGACACTGGTTCAGCAGTGTCGTGATATTGAAGATTACTACAGCTCGAGTAAGGCCAAGAAGGCCAAGGTTGCTGAGGCGACGAAGGTTGCAGCTGGTAGTTCCACTTCTTGGCGAGATAGGAAGTTTGGGAACAAGGGCAAGGGTAAACAGTTGGCAGCTCGGCAGGCGCCGAGTCAGTTCAAGAGGACTCCTGTTCAGGGGAGTGCAGCGAGACCTCATGCTCCCAGGTGTTTGGGATGCGGGAAGACTCATTTTGGGTTGTGCTCTACCGGCCAGTTGATTTGCTTTCAGTGTGGCAAGGAGGGCCACTTCTCCAGAGACTGTCCGTCGGCGACGGCGAGGGCTACTGCAGTGCAGGCAGTACCACTTCAGATGGTTCCCCTTCCACCTACTTCGGCACCGATAGTGCCCCCATCTTCTGGGAGAGTTTATACTCTGGATCGTCAGCAGTCGGATCGAGCTCCGAACCTTGTCAGAGGTACTGTTACGAGTGGTTCATCAGCTGTTGATGTGTTGTTTGACTCTGGGGGTACGCATTCTTTTGTTGCTACCCCGATTGCTGTGGGGCTTGAGTTGCCTAGTGATGTGCTTTCTCCACCGATGCGGGTGACTACCGCCACCGGAGAAAGATGTGATGCTACCACTGTTCATCGCGATGTGGCATTTCAGTGGGATGGCCGTGAGTTCTCGGAAGATCTGATAGGGTTGCCGATGGCCAACTTGGAGGTTATTCCGGGCATGGATTGGCTGTCCAGAAATTGTGTTATGATTGACTGTTGTGCCAAGGGTGTAGTGTTGTCTCCGTGTGATTCCACAGCCAGTTCCTCGCCGTATATTTCGTTGCTGCAGGCTAGGAGAGCCTTGAGAGCAGGGACATTTGGTTATGTCATGTTGGGAGGTTTGGTGAGTGGTACACCGGAGGATATCACTGGCATTCCTGTGGTGAGGGAGTTCCTCGAGGTGTTCCCTGAGGAGATTCCTGAGTTTCTGCCACAGAGGAAGATAGAGTTCTCCATAGATCTATTGCCTGGTGTGGGGCCGATTTCTTTAGCTCCATACCGGATGTCGCCACCGGAGTTGGCAGAGCTGAAGAAGCATATTGAGGATCTTTCAGCGAAAGATTTCATTAGACCGAGTGTGTCTCCTTGGGGAGCTGATACAATCTGGCAAGTGTACCGATCGTTCAAGTAATAAAGTGATAAGTAAGTTATCATCTCCACAGGGATTGTGAGCGAATATCTTATAAACGTCCTTTCAAGATATAAAACCCAAGTTATTTGAAGAACAATAGAAATTAAAGACAAAGACGTATTTTTGGATTTTAAAAATAAGAGAATGATGCAAAATGATTTGGATAAAAATATGAGAGATATTGCAGGTAAGTACACTCGCCCTATGATCCCCTCTTTTCACTATTGATTGATTCACATTGCTCAATTAAAATAAACAATCAAACAATTTATCATCCAAACAATTATTAGCTAAACCCCAATTCCTTGCAAATTTAGCCCTTTAATCACAATTAAAACCCCAATTCCATGCAATGTTTCAATTGAGATCAAGCATTACACAGATAAATTAAACGTTTGTAATCAAGAACGCGTCTATTCGTAGCACGCATATTAATTATTATCCTACTCCCTTTCTGGACCAAAACCCCAATATTCCTATCTAGGATTCTAACCCTCAGATTATCATTCACTACTAAACTGATCAGATTTAATATAAACGATAAGCAATACGCTCAGAGTAGGCATAAATCAATTAAATTAAAGAGCAAAAAGTAAACCAATCCATAACTAAACAAAAGGTTCACATAGGGTTTGTGACCTTACCCACAATGAAGGAAAACTAGCCAAACATAATAATGGCTAAAACTAATCCAATATTCAAAAGCATAAAATTACAGAGAAAAGAGAAGAAGAAGAACTGTAGAAGAATCCTCCTGAGCTCTGCCGTCGGTCTCCTTCTGAAGAAATAGGTCAGAATCCTTAATTCTGTCAAAAGGATCCTATTTATAGGACTCTTTTCCTTCTTCCAAAAATACCCTCATAGCATCACGGTACAATTTCCCGCAACCCGACGCCAGTTGGCTCCGGTTTGGCGCACGTTTGCGCCAACTTGCTGCCTCGAATACGAAAGTCGGAACTAATTACACGTGAATCGGCGCCAGTTGGCGCCACCCTTGGTCTTTTGGGTGCCACTTGGCGCCATTCTCCCTTGACTTTGTAATTTTGGGCGCCGGTTTGCTTCATGTTTGGCGCAAGGTGGCATGGTGGCGCTAGTTTGCGCCATTCTGGCGCCAACTAGCGCCAATTCTCTGGCATTTGGCGTGCAGCACGGCGCAACTTGGCGTGGGATTTCTTCACTTTGGCGTCAACTTGCGCCAACTCTCTGGAGATTGTACTGATACTAATTTGATGAGTCGCATCATTTAACTTTTTATACTTTTCAGTTCTATTTCCTGTAAAAATACAATCAATACGTGAGAAATATTATTGACAAGAAAGAATCAATATAATTAGCAAATATGTAATTAAATTGCTCTTTTGTGACTCAATTCTTATCAATTTTAATATGGAAAAACCACACTTGCCAGAGGCACATCAAATCATTCCCAGATTTAAATGTTGCTGTCCCCAGCAATGTACAAGACTCAATCCAGGAAACAATCAATTATTCCAACACAACATTACACAGACAATCAAGAGATCATTATGCTAAGCATGATTGAATCAATGCAAAGAACTCCTAACAATGCCTTTTATTCTCATGAACATATCAGAATCTAGCTTGGACACCCCTTACCAAGATAATCATATAACGCTCAACACTCAAGTGTTTAAGGGAGTAACAATCACTCAATCTATCACAGCAATAACATTATCATAAGCTTGATCATATTCTCAAGTTCCTAAAGATGAGGAACATTAACACATGCATAATTGATCAAAAGGACTTCACAGGTTGTAACTTGGCCAGGCTTAAGGGTAGGAATTTATGGAAAGTAGCTCAAACAACACTGAGATTGAAAAACTGATATTATTTCATTTTTAACACATTCAACTCAATGATTTTGCTCCACTAACATTCCCACAGAATTTCGGGAATTAATTCCTTTCAGCCACCTTTCCTTTACATTCACCCTTTTCTTTTTCTTTTTCTTTCACAACTTTTTGTTTTAAGGGCACAATTGAAATTTTACCTCCCCTAATTATTTGACCTCTGTGGAGCTTACCTCAATTTATTTGTTTTCTTTTCAACATTTCAGTAATTCAATCTCAATCAAGGTAAGTCATATGGATATAGGCTAAGCCATCAATCAGGCCACAGGTCATTTAACAACAAATAAGTTCAGGCTCAAGGGGGCTAACAATGGAAAAATTCATTCAGGTGGATTATTTTTGGCCAATAGCTAACAAGAACAAAATGCCTTTATCATATCAATCAATACATGCATAACAGAGAAACAGAGCAAGTTCTAGAATGCTATCACTGTGAGGTCTCTCAGAATAAAATAAGTGTTTAAGCACAAAACCTCACCAGCTATGATGTCAAGCTAGACTTCCAAAAGAACATCAGGCATCATTAATCATTCAAACACAAAATTCAGACAAACGAGCAATCATGAAGTCTACTCATGCCCATACAATATCATGCCAGAAGTTCATACAAAACATGTTTCCTAGGATGAATCAGGCAAGTTAACTAGGGAAAGCATATCTAAACCTGGGACCTGCTCAGAAAACATGTTCAAATTTTTTATTTTTTTATTTTTTTATACAGAGCACACAAAAATAACTAACAAAATTAACTAAGAAAAATTTAAAAAGAGTTTAGAATATCTCCCCTGATAAAAGAACTGCAGTTTCAAAATGCTTTCCTAAAGCCTACCATTCCCAGATTTAAAGAATTGTTGTCCCCAGCAATAATCAATCCCAAAAGATGGATGATAAACCTGCACCAAGGAACAAACTGTGGCATATAGGATACTATAATACGCACAATACAGCATCAGAATACGTGGAGAAATATACAAACTTAAAACAGCAAAGCGCTCAAAAGATAAATAAACTAATATACACTAAATCTCCGTCAGTAAGGAGACATCAATCATCCTCATCGTCACTCTCTTCCATGACCATCCTCCTAGCAGCATGGAATGGGTCAGGAATAGGACGATACAGTTGTGGGTCCATAAATGGCTGTGAGGGCATGGGAACATCAGCTGGAGCTGGAGCAGGATAAGGATTCTGATACACATAGGGAGGAGGAACCTCTGGGTACACCGGCTGAAATGTCTCAAACGGGACAGAAGGATATGCATGCTCCAGGAAGCGCTGAAAATATTCTCCCTGCATAATGATCTTCTCATTTTGAATAGACAGCCGTGAAAGCTGCTGTTGCATTCCATAAAAATCAAAATTAGGAGAAGATCCCTGTGGAGCAACTGGAGCTGCTTGATCATAATGTGCTTCAGGAGTATCTGGCTCAGGTACCTGAGGTTGAATAAGCATACGTGGAACACGTGGAGATGGAGCTCTAGTAGCTTTTTGGCTCGTGCTTCTGAACTCAACCTCAGATTTATTACACTGATCTATGTAAGTAGCCAAAGTCAGCATAGATGCAGGCTGAACGTCAAACTCCTCATTCTCAGCGAAGAGCACTCCCGCCCGGGTACATAAATTGGAAATAAGGGAAGCAAACCCCAGATGTTCTTTCTTTCTACTCACTTTCACCATATGATAAATTCTATCAGATAAAACTGTAGAAATGTCCAATCTTTCTGGCCCAATAAGAATATATAACAGAGATGCCCGCTCAATATTCACATCTGACAGATTAGAAGAAGGCAAGATATTGGCATTCACAAAATATTGCCAGAAACGGCATTCACCAGTAAGCTCTTTCATACGTAACTTTTCTTGGATACCACCGGCGTTAGTGCCCCATTTGGAGAGTGGTTGAGTAATCCTTTTTCTTACCCTTTCTGTCAAAGAAGAAAATTCATCCCGGTATAGCCTGCGCCCCATACTAGGCAACATTCTGTTATACAAAGAGGTATATTCACAAGAAGTTTGTTGCCTGAAAGCTGTCATCAGGTAGGACTCAATGGTGGCTGCATCAAAAGGAACCATAACTCCTCTAACCCATGAAGTTCTAGTGGTATCTAAATCCTCCAGTTCGGCATTGGCACAGAACTCCTTAACAATTGAGCTTGAGGCTGGTTCAGCATAACTTACCAGCACCTCCCATTTCCTTCTTTGGATGGTTCGCATAATGGGATTATCTTCTGGCAGATCCATATCAATGGTTTTTTCATGAATAAAGCTCTTGTTCTCATAAAGGTCATAGAATCTCTTTTGGGCTTCCATGTTCACAAATCTGCCTTCATCCAACTGCGAAACTTTTCGCTTCTTTTTACTACCACTTGTCGCTGGTTCTTTACCCATAAAGATCTGACAATCAGAAAAATAATCCAGTGCAAAGGGTATATAAAATATCACAGTTAGCCCATAACACAGCAATAATTCTCAGATGTATCTCAGATTATATCAGTGAACAAAGGTGCATACACAGTGAAATTTTTGCTAAAGTTTCTAAACACAGACCACATGTGCATACCATTCCCAGATTTAATCTGAAATTATATTGCCGCAGTATACCCAAATTACTTACAAATAAATTACTGAGCAAAATATTTAGCATAGCTGGTATCAAAATTTTCAACCTCACATGGACATATAAAATAAGAAATATTAAATATCCATGAAGATCAGAAATACCCACAGTAAATCTCCAGAACACTCACATGTAATGCTCACATTCACACACAAAGAACCCAGCCCTACACACATAACACCATACTCACTAATCACAGATCTGAAAATCTACAGCAACCCACACATATTCAAATAATTTCTTTTCCTAATATAGGTGACCAAAATAATAATCCTCAAAGTGAAAGAAGTTTACCTTTGGTGCCATGAATAAATATGAACTCGATCTTCAAAGGAGTGTGTGATGTGAGAATATTGTAAAAAAAATAAAACAAATAAAATAGAATGAGAAGGGAAGGAGCGTGGAGGAGGAGGGGGGAATGAGAAGAAGAGAGGAAAGATAAGAAGAAAGAAAAAAAAAATAAGGAAGAAAAAGAGAGAGAAGGAGGCGTGAGAAGAAGAAGATAAAGGAAGAAAAGAAAATATAAGAAAAAGAAAGGAGAGAGGAAGAGAGAATCTGGGGATTTGGGGAGAAAAAGAAGATAAAGGGGATAGGGATTGGGAAGGTGTCGGTGAGATTTTTTTTTTCATTTTTTTTTTCGTTGGCGCTGGTCCGCGCCGTTGCGCAAGATCGCGCCCCGGCGCCCACTGGCGCCGCTTGGCGCGCAGTGGAGCCGTTAAATTTTTTTTTTATTTATTTGCAGAGTCGCCAACTGGCGCCACTATGGCGCCAAGTTGCTGCCTTTTGTACTGAATTTTTTTTTTTTTTTTTTTTTGCTAAGTTGGGTTGCCTCCCAATAAGCGCGTGTTTAACGTCCCGAGCCTGACGGCTACCTCTTTAAGTGCCACTGGAATTGAGATAGTGTACCACAGTGTCCTTTAGCACTGGCCCTCCATGATAGAGTTTCAGTCTGGAGCCATTGACCTTGAAAGGTCGATCTTCATCAAGTGGGGATATCTCAAATGTACCATACGGAAAAACCGTTTTCACCACATACGGACCAGACCATCTCGATTTTAACTTACCTGGAAATAGCCTCAGGCGAGAATTGTACAGCAACACTTGTTGACCAGGTTCAAACTCTTTGTGCTTGATTTTGCTGTCATGCCACTGTTTGGTCTTTTCTTTGTAGATCCTCGCGCTTTCATATGCAGATCTTCTTAACTCATCAAGCTCATTCAACTGAAGCAATCTTTTCTCCTGAACTCTTGATGGTTCAAAATTTAAGAACTTTGTGGCCCATAAAGCTTTGTGCTCTAACTCCAAAGGCAAATGACAAGCTTTGCCATACACCAACTGATAAGGTGACATACCTATGGGAGTTTTGAATGCAGTTCTGTACGCCCACAGTGCATCATCAAGCTTCTTAGCCCAATCCTTCCGAGAATTTCCCACTGTCTTTTCTAGGATTCTCTTTATCTCTCTGTTGGAAACTTCAACCTGCCCACTAGTTTGGGGATGGTATGGTGTGGTCACTCTGTGTTTCACTCCATATTTGGCGAGCAAACTCTCAAAATGTCTATTACAGAAATGTGTACCTCCATCACTAATAATAGCCCGAGGCACTCCAAACCTTGTGAAAATATTCTTCCTTAAGAAATTGACCACCCTTGAAGCATCATTGGTAGGAAGAGCAACAGCCTCAACCCACTTGGATACATAGTCAACAGCCACCAATATGTACAAGTTGGAATAAGACGAGGGAAATGGGCCCATAAAATCAATGCCCCACACGTCAAACAGCTCGACCTCTAATATACTATTCAGAGGCATCTCATCCTTGCGGGATATGTTACCCGCTCTCTGACACTTGTCACATTTTTCAACAAAATTTCTGGCATCCTTAATCAGTGTTGGCCAGTAGTAACCACTTTGCAAGACTTTCTGAGCAGTCCTATTGCCTCCAAAGTGACCGCCATAGTCAGAAGCATGGCAGTGCCACAAGATCTGACTCATCTCAAACTCAGGAACACATTTGCGAATGATACCATCAGCACATTGAAAATACAAGTACGGATCATCCCAGAAATACCTCTTCACATCCCGCAGAAACTTCTTTTGTTGTTGCCGAGTAAGATTAGGAGGCAGCTCTCGCACAACTTTGTAATTAGCAATGTCTGCAAACCATGGAGGAACAAAGATAGCCATCACCTTCTCATCAGGAAAATAGTCGTTGATTTCTTTGTCAGGACTCTCTTGCAACTCTTTCTCTTGGATTCTTGACAGATGATCCGCCACTTTGTTCTCTACCCCAATTTTGTCTCGGATCTCCATGTCAAACTCTTGAAATAATAACATCCACCTCAGCAGTCGTGGTTTAGCATCCTGTTTAGTCATCAAAAACTTGATAGCAGAGTGGTCAGTAAAAACAATGATTTTGGATCCTAACAAATAAGGCCTAAATTTATCCAAGGCATAAACTACTGCTAACATTTCTTTCTCAGTTGTGGCATAATTAACTTGAGCTTCATTCAAGACTTTGCTAGCATAATAAATGACATGTAATAATTTTTCCTTACGCTGACCGAGGACAGCACCAATTGCATAAGCACTGGCGTCACACATGAGCTCAAAAGGAAGGCTCCAATCAGGGGCTGTAAGCACAGGAGCTGTAGTAAGCTTCTCTTTTAACAAATTGAAAGCCTTCAGACATGCATCATCAAATATAAACTCTGAGTCCTTCACCAAGAGTTGGCTCAATGGTTTAGCAACCTTAGAGAAGTCCTTGATGAACCTCCTGTAAAAACCTGCATGTCCTAGGAAACTCCTAACAGCATTAACATTAACAGGAGGGGGAAGTTGCTCAATCAAAATCAATTTAGCTTTATCAACTTCAATCCCACTCCTTGAGATTTTGTGCCCCAAAACAATACCCTCATTAACCATAAAATGGCACTTCTCCCAATTCAGAACAAGGTTAGTCTCTTGGCATCTTTGTAAAACTTTAGATAAATTATCTAAACAGGAATCAAAACAAGAACCAAAGACTGAGAAGTCATCCATAAATACCTCTAAATATTTCTCTACCATATCAGAAAAGATAGAGAGCATACACCTTTGGAAAGTGGCAGGTGCATTACAGAGGCCGAATGGCATTCGTCTATAAGCAAAGACTCCAAATGGGCAAGTGAAAGCTGTCTTCTCCTGATCTTCAGGAGCTACAGGAATTTGATTGTAGCCTGAATACCCATCCAAGAAGCAATAATAATCATGGCCTGCCAGTCTTTCCAGCATCTGATCAATAAAGGGCAATGGAAAATGATCTTTCCTTGTGGCTGTGTTCAACCTTCTGTAGTCCACACACATTCTCCAACCTGTGATGGTTCTAGTTGGAATTAACTCATGCTTTGCATTTTTTACTACAGTCACACCACCCTTCTTCGGAACTGTCTGAACCGGACTTACCCAAGCAGCATCTGAAATAGGGTAAATCATACCTGCATCAAGAAGCTTCACAACTTCTTTTCTGACCACCTCCTTCATCATCGGGTTTAGCCTTCTTTGCGGTTGCCTTACAGGTTTGATGTCATCTTGCATGAGAATTTTGTGCGTGCAAACAGAGGGGCTTATTCCCTTCAAATCAGAAATAGACCACCCTATGGCAGTCTTATGAGTTTTTAGAACTTCAACCAGCTTCTTTTCTTGGTCAGAAGATAATCCCTTATTGATGATTACAGGGTACGTCTCTTCATCTCCCAAGAATACATATTTCAAAGTATTAGGCAGAATTTTCAATTCAACCTTAGGTGCCCCAACCTCTATGTCATCAACTTTTTCTTTAAGCACCTCCACAGCAACTTCCTTTTTTTCAAAGGGCATATGTTCACAGGCTCTCAACTCATAATCAATCTCTTGAGGACGCACCTTCTTCTGTTGAACGATTTCTTGAAAAACATCAATTTGAAAACAATCACTATGCTCAGCGGGTCTTTTCATAGCCTCAGAAACATTATAAGTAATCTCCTCATTATTCATCCTCAACTTAATCATTCCTTGCTCAACATCTATTAGAGCACGGGCTGTAGCCAAAAAGGGCCTACCTAAGAGCAAAGGCTTCCCACTTCCTTCCTCCATATCCAACACCACAAAGTCAGCAGGAAAGATAAACTTGTCAACCTTGACAAGGACATCTTCTATAATCCCATTAGGTGTCCTCACGGATCTATCAGCAAGTTGAAGAGAGACCGTTGTAGGCTTCAATTCTTCAATCCCCAAAGACTTATAAACAGAAAGAGGCATCAAATTGATACTAGCCCCTAGATCACAAAGAGCTCGACCAATGCAAATATCGCCAATAGCAATAGGGATATTAAAACTCCCCGGATCACTAAGCTTAGCCGGAATCTTCTGCTGAATAAAGGCACTACACTTCTCAGTAAGTGTCACTGTCTGGCATTCCTGTAGCTTATGCTTCCTTGACAAAAGATCCTTCATGAATTTTGAATAACCAGGCATACTTGCTAAAGCTTCTGCAAAAGGGATGTTTATGTGCAGCTTCTTGAAGATGTCTAAAAACCTGCCATACTGTTTGTTATAAGCCTCTTTCTTGAACCTCTCTGGGTAAGGTGCTTTAGACTGCATATATTCAGGACTCAGCTCATGCTCTTTCTCAACCACAACAGGTCGCTCTGCAACCTTTTCTTTTTCAGTAACAATTTCTTTGTTTTTTTCTTTCACAATTACCTCAACCTCTGGCTCAACTGCTCCATCATGCTTCTCGTCCTCTTCCGCACAATCTAGAATTGGAGTTTTAAGAGGCGCTACCACTTTGCCACTTCTAGTAATAATAGCCATGCAGTCTTCCTTTGGATTGATAACTGTATTACTTGGAAAAGTACCTGGAATTCTTTCTGAAACTTGCTTTGCCAATTGTCCTATCTGATTCTCCAGGTTCTTGATGGAAGCATTTGTATTTTTGTTGTTGGCTCTAGTCTCCTCCATAAAGGTATTAGTGGTCTGAGCCATCTCATTAGAAGTCTTGGCCATTTGTGCAAAGGCTTTTTCCCACTCAGCAGGCTCTCGTTGTTGACTCTGTGAAGGCTGATTATAAGTATTAGATTTGAAATCCATGCCAACTCCCTGAGCTCTCCGCTGAAAATTGTTACCACCACCAGAAAAATTCTGATTTCTCTGAAGATTTGGCTGCTGAGGGCGCTGGTCATACCATATACCATTCACCTGCATTTGTTGAGGTGAATCAGAAGAAGCAAGAGATGGACATTCATTAGGAGCATGACTGTCCGTACAGTAGTCACAGACAAAAGCAACAGACTGAGCTTGAACTCCCGCGATCTGCATCTTGTCAAGCCTGGAAGTCAAACTAGCCATTTGTTGAGCTAGCAATTTATTTTCAGCCAGAACTGACTCATTACCTTCTAGATGAAGGCTACCTTTCTTAGACTTTGAAGATACCCCTTGATTTTCATTCCTGGCCATCCTCTCTATCAGCTCCAGAGTTTCATTCGCCCTCATGGTTTTAATAGTACCACCAGCTGCACCATTCAAAACCATTCTATCTTCAGGTGTGATGCCATTGAAAAATATTCTGACTTGATTACCAGCAGTCAAATTATAATGAGGGCACCTCCTCATCAAGTCCTTGAACCTGTTCCAGGCTGCACACAATGTTTCACCCTCAGTTTGAGTGAAGTTGGTGATATCATTCACCATTTGATTGTATCTCTCCATGGAAAAGAACTCTGCAAAGAACTTTGTAGACAAATCCTCCCATGTAGCAATGCTCCGTGCAGGCTGTCTCTCCAGCCAGCTAAGTGCTTCTCCCTTTACAGCAAAAGGGAATAATCTCAACCGGATAGCATCATCAGACACCCGAGGGTGCTTGGTTGAGTCACATATCATTAAGAACCGGTCTATGAACCTGTGAGGATCCTCATGCTCATCTCCTCCAAATTGAACTCTCTCCACCAACTGAATTATGGAAGACTTCAACTCCCAATTATTGTCAGCAATATTCGGTTGGACAATACTTGAATTAGGCCTGTTGAAGGCTGGAGTGAGGATGGTATCCATGAGTGGATTTTCAGCTTCATTATTCGCTGCCATGGTTGGGATTTCAGGTGCTTCTTCAGATTGAGCACTTGGCACTTTTGATTTCTTCTGAGCAAGTCTTCTGTTTCTCCTTTCAAACCTTGTAATTTCAGGATCAAATAACAATTTTGTAGGATCAACCTTGCCTCGCATAAAACTTCAAGAGAAGATTAGTAGCAATGTTCAAAACAAATTAAAACAAGAACAGAAGAAAATAAAATAAAATAATCACAAAAAGAAAGAAAAATCTTGAAATTCAAGATTATAAGATATAAGAAATCACAATCCCCGGCAACGGCGCCAAAAACTTGATACAATCCGGCAAGTGTACCGATCGTTCAAGTAATAAAGTGATAAGTAAGTTATCGTCTCCACAGGGATTGTGAGCGAATATCTTATAAACGTCCTTTCAAGATATAAAACCCAAGTGATTTGAAAAACAATAGAAATTAAAGACAAAGACGTATTTTTGGATTTTAAAAATAAGAGAATGATGCAAAATGATTTGGATAAAAATATGAGAGATATTGCAGGTAAGTACACTCGCCCTATGATCCCCTCTTTTCACTACGGATTGATTCACATTGCTCAATTAAAATAAACAATCAAACAATTTATCATCCAAACAATTATGAGCTAAACCCCAATTCCTTGCAAATTTAGCCCTTTAATCACAATTAAAACCCCAATTCCTTGCAATGTTTCAATTGAGATCAAGCATTACACAGATAAATTAAACGTTTGTAATCAAGAACGCGTCTATTCCTAGAACGCATGTTAATTATTATCCTACCCTCTTTCTGGACCAAAACCCCAATATTCCTATCTAGGGTTCTAACCCTCAGATTATCATTCACTACTAAACTGATCAGATTTAATATAAACGATAAGCAATACGCACAGAATAGGCATAAATCAATTAAATTAAAGAGCGAAAAGTAAACCAATCCATAACTAAACAAAAGGTTCACATAGGGTTTGTGACCTTACCCACAATGAAGAAAAATTAGCCAAACATAATCATGGCTAAAACTAATCCAATATTCAAAAGCATAAGATTACAAAGAAAAGAGAAGAAGAAGAACTGTAGAAGAATCCTCCTGAGCTCTGCCATCGGTCTCCTTCTGAAGAAATAGGTCGGGATCCCTGATCCTGTCAAAAGGATCCTATTTATAGGACTCTTTTTCTTCTTCCAAAAATACCCTCGTAGCATCACGATACAATTTCCCGCAACCCGGCGCCAGTTGGCGCCGGGTGGGCGCACGTTTGCGCCAACTTGCTGCCTCGAATACGAAAGTCGGAACTAATTGCACGTGAATCGGCGCCAGTTGGCGCCACCCTTGGTCTTTTGGGCGCCACTTGGCGCCATTTTCCCTTGACTTTGTAATTTTGGGCGCCGGTTTGCTTCAAGTTTGGCGCAAGGTGGCATGGTGGCGCTAGTTTGTGCCATTCTGGCGCCAACTAGCGCCAATTCTCTGGCATTTGGCGTGCAGCACAGCGCAACTTGGCGTGGGATTTCTTCACTTTGGCGTCAACTTGCGCCAACTCTCTGGAGATTGTACTGATACTAATTTGATGAGTCGCATCATTTAACTTTTTATACTTTTCAGTTCTATTTCCTGTAAAAATACAATCAATACGTGAGAAATATTATTGACAAGAAAGAATCAATATAATTAGCAAATATGTAATTAAATTGCTCTTTTGTGACTCAATTCTTATCAATTTTATCATGGAAAAACCACACTTTCCAGAGGCACATCAATATTCGAGAAATTGATCCTAACCTAGTTTTTAAATCCATACCTTTAATCACTAAACTCTGTTTACTGTTTTCATTAGTTTAATAGCTAGCTTTAGTTTACTTACTCTTTACTTTAATATTCAACCATAAAAATTGAAACTTTTCTTATTACTTTACTTGAATACATACTTTATAAATCATCCCTTTAGGAATGATATCTGGACTTATAAATCTTATATTACTTGTTGACAACGTGCACTTGTGTTAGTTAATGTATAGATCATATTCACATGCAAATAGTGCCCTTTAGGAATGATATCTGGACTCATAAATCCTGTATTACTTGTTGACAACGTGCACTTGTGTTAGTTAATGTATAGATCATATTCACATGCAAACAGTGCCCTTTAGGTAATCTCAGTCAACAAAAAGCCAAGCAAAGACATGATTAAAAACGAAGGCATCATGAAATAAGTCCTTAAAAGGTGAAAATAAAACGCCATAGCCCATAAAAGACCTTAAAGACTGGTCTATGAAAAATCACCCTAACCCATGGATGGAGGTTAGAGTCCCATGCACGATGAGTTTCAAGACAAAACACCATAGGAAGAGGGACGAAAAGGAAGAACATATGCTAAAAAATAACCAATGAGGCATTCAACCCCAGCTACTTAAGGAGAAAGGGCACAAGAGATAACAAAAGCTAAAAACATCTTTCTATTACAAAAACAAAGCAAATGCAAGGAATCAAAAACACCTTTACAAAATCAAAATGGTGAAAAGTGTTAAAAAATGACGAAGCCAGTACATCTACTCTTGAATCTAACAATTCAAGTCAAAAAATACAAAAGGCTCTACATAGTGGGGTAAAGTTGAGATGGAGCAAGTCAAAAAAATCCTAAAAACCTCTCGTTGTTCATTAGGAAATGGAAGGAGAGCTCTAAATATGGTGAACATAATTTTATAAAGAAAAAGGAAGTGTTGTCTGCCAATCCTGAAAGGGGTTACTATTGAAATGCTAATAACTTTATCATAATTTAAGTGTCTACAATAATATATTAATAAAAATATACTAGTGAATATTCTTTATATAATAGTTTTTTTAAAAAAATTTAGTTAAAATTTAAAAGGTATATATTAAAATTTTCAAAAGCTTTGCCTGAAACAAATGCCAACTCCATGAAATACTCTAGCTATTTTAAAGTCTATGAGTGCAGACAAAGATATAACCCTTAAACGGATGATAGAAAAGCTTACATTGAATCAAATCATGACAAAAGAAAGAAGCCAAACGAAGATAGCTACGAAATGAACGTTTCTAATTAAAATAAAGGCAACAATAGTGTATCTCACGCCATTGAAAATAAGCCTAAAGTCATTTTCTTGGTTATTGCTCTTGAAGTAGTAAATGCATATTTAGATTAATGTTTCTTATTATTTTATTTTATAATGATTTAATTCATTACTTCATTATTTTTATGATTTTCCTTCATCTTTTTTCTAGAATAAATATTTTATTTATGTTTCATTCATAGGAATTTATTGACAAATATTATTGATATATTTTGTCCTATATTGAGTTTTTTAATTTTGTTAACTTCTTGAAGAAGTTATATTTTCTATATCCCAGAAGGATTGTACAAAGTTGATGATTTTTCTTGGCCATCATTTTTATGAATATATGTAGTATAATTCCTGAAGAATTATGACTCTAGACCATGATTGAAAGATCTAACTGGTTTTTTAAAGAATCTGAAATAAAATATTGAGAGAAAATATTCTTTGTATTTTATGTCTCTAGAATATGCTTCAAAAGTAGTATTATCGAGGGGAAAAAAGATGAAAAGTTTGGCCAATGAGTTAAACTTCCTTCTTGAAGTGAATATTCCAAATTATAACTTTAGACATGATAAAAATTATGGTCATACGTGATGACAAATTGTTAACCACAACAATTAGTTCTATGTCATTTCTTGAAGTGAATGCAATACAATTCCATAATTGTGGATGTGGTCGTGGGCGTAACTATTATCACAAGCATGCCTGCAACAATATTTGCAATAGCTCTAGAAGAGTAGATTATTTATCTAGGTGAATCAATTTATTGAATTATCCATCTAGTTATATGCTCGAATGATTGTGAACTTGAAGTTAAAATGAAATTAATTCGAAAAATATTGTAAACAATTACAAATATTGTTGTGCTATTAATTGTCCCTGAAGGACATCATGCAAATAAAATGTCTAATGAATCCAAATTAAACAATTAATATTTTTCATTGAAAAACGAAAATAAATCTTCAAAACAACAATCCAGATGAGGTCAATGATAGACTGACAACTTATTATTTCCAAAAAGGTGACCCCAGAATTGGTCTCGATATAGAAAAATGTGAGGAAAAGATATGAAGTAATATTTGTGTATATGTCATTATTTTTAAAAAATGACCATGAACCTGAAGTTCCTTAGATTAATTGCTTTTAAGCAAATTCCCCTCTTGAACTTGTACGTGGATGTGAACCTAATGTTTCCTATATGTGCATTTTTTGTTATATTTTATATGTCCCTATGCCACCTCCACAACCTCATAAATTGAGGCCTCCAAGAAGGTTGGTCATTTACGTGAGTTTTTGAGATTTCATATCGAATCCAGTACATGAAGCCCCTGATGGGCGACATATTTAGTGAGGGACATTTCCCGACATTAAGGAGAGAAAGCTAGAAGCTTAATGAATTCAGAGAATTTTTTGTGAAAAAGAAAAAGAAACCAACTGAGTTATTTTGATTTACATACAAGTATAACTGAACTTGAAGTTCAAAAATGTCATTAACTTGCAACTTTAGCAAGACAAATGTCAAATGTATTTACTGATCACAAATGAGTGGCGAAGTCCAATATTCTTCCAAAGAATGTGCCACCTATAGTGGAGATTCTAATGGGACTAAATATGTTTGAATCTAGTCAACGCCGGAAGCATGAATGATCTGTAGGGGCTAAAGACATAAATCCGCCAAAAAGAAAAGTAAAACACTCATTGCGCCTCTTTAAGAGGTTAATCCTGAAGAAGCAAACACAGTGACAGAAAAATTTGGATGTCATGGGAAAACAATGAAGATTTGGTTGATGTTGACATATGCAATAAACTATATAAGGGATAAAAATATGATAATATTTTAACTGTCATCGACGACACCATTTCCTTTTTAGTAACTCTTGTTGTCTTAAAAGATAATCTGGTTCCAGAACCCACAATTATTCAAGAATACCAGAAGCATTCCGGCATGAATGAAGGAAATGAGGCAATTAAGGAAGAACAAGGGTTTTCATAGAGACCTAACATCAATTATGATGTTTCTTTTCTCCCTATAACAAATTGTATTACATCCGTTACTTGATTAGTAGGGCAACTAGAATGCATCTTTATATGATGTTAATGAAATTTGTGATTGTAGGTCATTTCACAATGATATTTATTTGAAAATCCATAGAGGATGGAGCACTAAAGGTTTATTATTGTAGTCTTTTTTCCTATGTCATTCCCCCCCCCCCCCCCCCCCCCAAAGGGTTTCTCTTGGCCAAAGGTTTTTAACGAGATAGGTTATTTGATATTTTGGTAGCCCATGTCATGTACTTTTTTTTCTTTTACTAGTTTTTTCCCATAGGATTTTCTAGCAAGGTTTTAACGAGGCATGAACTTAACACAATGATGTCCAATGGGAAGTGTTATAAATGAATGTTACCGATCCAATTGAATGGACATTATTACGCTTTATTATGAGAGAAGATCATGAGATAACTATCATGAAAAATTTTAAATGTTGCTTCACTTCCTTTGCTTCAGGAGTAGCTATATGGTCAATTGAGAGCGAGTGCACTTTTTTTCCCTTTACCAAGTTTTTATTCCACAGAATTTTTCTTGGAAAGTTTTTTAATGAGGCAGATTGTGCAAAGCTTAATAGCATATCATGTACTCTTTCTTTTGCTTGCCTTTTTCCATTGAGTTTATTTAATAAGGTTTTAACGAGGCATAGACTTAGCGCATTCATGTCCGAGGGGAGTGTTACAAATGGACATTAGTATATGTGAATGTTACAAATAGACATTACTAAACTTTACTATATTTTATGGGAGATTAAGTATTGTAACAGAAAAATATGAATATATTAGACGAGGGAGATATTTTGTACTCTTCACCCACCTTCATCTATATATTGAGGTAGTATGGCTTGTATTCTGAAATGCTTGAATAATACAATTTCTAGTTTCTTCTCCCTTGCTTTCTTTGCCTTATATTTTCTTCTTCTTTATCTTATATTTTTTTGAATTAATTCCATTTATTCATAGCTATTTTCGGAACTCGATTGAAATAAATGGCAATGATACGGTAATTCTACCTAAAATTTCTTTCATACTTTTAGAGTAAATATTTTTTTTTGGACCCTACAAAAAAACATAGTCCCCACTTTAGTCCTTTACAAAAAAAAAATAGTCTCGAGATCCCTAAGAAATTCAAAATGGATCCATTTAGTTGAAATTGTGATCCCTCACAAATTCAAAAAAGTTTTATATTAGTCCCTCAAAAGGACTAAATTAAGTCCTCTTTGAATTTCATAAGATATAAGGGACTAAAGTGGAGATCGTATTTTTTGTTAACAACCTAAAAAATATTTACTCAAACTTTTATTATGTTCGAACTTCTTTATTATTATGGTCCAGCTTAGACTTAAACATTGCTTTCTCTTTGCCAATTAAAACCATTTGTGCATGCGCCGTCCGTTCAGTTAAGCACATATGGAGTGCCTTCTATTGTAGTGGTTTGCCGTCCAATTGCAGTAACTAGTCACATTATGTCAGTGGTTTCTGCACCTAATTTTCTCACTAGCAGTAATGATATTACCAAAAACGAATTTTGACAAATACTGTCAATATATTCAGTCAAAGAAATCGTTATAATCAATTCTTTCTCATTTATTATATGAGTTATATTTATCACATTCAACGTGAGATAATCTATTTTTCTACACACATAATAAAGGTGGGTCGTTTCACTTTTATTTTTTCTCTTTTCAATCATTTGTGGGTCCTTCTTACTACTTTGTTTCACTAACATAAAATAACTTATCTACGTCAACATAAGAAAAATATTTTCTTTATTATATTAGTTATAATTGATAACTTATAAATTACAATTAATTAATTTGATTGTTATTAATGGTTAACTCGTGTTATAATTAATTGTTTTGTTGCGATCTTTAAAATCAGAAAAAACAAGTCGTTTCTATAGGAATAACAAATCAAATAATTTCATGATATCTTTTTTAAATTCGTTATTTCTATGGTATTTCTCTCTTCATAAATCTAAAGCGATCATATTATAAAGATAAATATTAACCCTCCTTTTTTTAGCTTGGGATAGGCTTTCTAAATATAGGCAAAGTTTTTCCTCATCATAGATATTCATATATATTTATTGGGGCCCACCTATTTGTTATTTATAAGGAGAGGGATATATAAAATTTACACAAAAGTTCATCATGCCAAATTTATAAATAAAAAATTTCACTCCCAAATTTATGAGTATTTAACTAAATTTGTTTAGTATAATTTGGAGGCCATACAACAAATGAGGATGCTTATTTTTCAAATTAAAAGTTGTACGTGCCCTTCGACAACGACAACGACAACGACAACGACAACGAAGACCATCACAACAATAATAATAAATATAATACAACTCTACAACCATAATATTAAATTGGGAAATCAAACTTTTATTTTGTATAAGCACTACAAAAACTAAGTCGTTTAGCTACATTCAAAAATGTGGCAAAATTTAAAAACGTTGCTATTTTTTTATGTAAGTGCAAAAAATAGGCATATTTTTTTCACTCACAACAAAAAAATGTGCCTATTTTTTTTTTTTAAATTGGTGAATCCCATTTTACTTATCTCTCAAAAATAATTTCTCTCTTATTACATGAGAGAAAAAATTCCCTATTAAATACTCTTACAACTCGATTTCATAAAAGTTATATTATAAAGATTTATGTTTTAATGTTTTTTACACGTTAAAAGTATCTCAACCTATATTAGATAACCCTAAAAATATTCTCCAGTTACCTGCCGACACAAACAAAGATTAGGTCCGTTCCAGTAAACATGTTTTAATGAAGTACAATAACCTTCGTAACTTCTCTTTTGTTTCTTTTTTATTAATCTATATATAAATCTTAAAATCAGGGTTTCTTTATAAATAAATAAAAATGAATTTGTTGAATCTATATTTGGTTACCATTATTAAATAAAATGAATGAATAGTCTGTAAGAAATGCTAATTTCCTGTAAAATGGAAGGAGTCTTAGTTTTATTTTATGTACTTTTCTTAATAAAAAACTAAAACACGGCTAACACTCGAGGGACAGTCTTTATCACGTACAACATCATTTTCATTTGTAATTGCTTTTGGACGGTCTCTTGAGTTACTTTCAATGATTATTATTGGTCTATATCATAAGCTCCACACTAAATGCCTATGCAAAATCTGTTGGGTTTTAGTATGCTCTTTTCACTTTAGTCAAATAGCTTTAGTGAGAGTGAGCCCAAAGTTCAATTTTAACCCATGAAGTTTAGGGTTAGATTTGGATTGGGCAGAGTATATAAACTTTCTTTTCTTCTAGTGCCTCCTAGGGTTACTGACATCAGAAACACAACCAAAGAGGCAGACGTTCATCATTTGAACGGTTGCCCACACGACCCCCTGATCCCCTTGAGTCATAGCCTGGAAGATCAACCGTAGAGCGGAATTGCGACCATTCGTGGTGCGTTGCTGCAAGATCGTGAGGCTTGACAAGGAGAACTGAAGATGAGAAATCGTCACGCTCGCTTCTTCATCCTTCATCACATCAGTACGATGCGCTCCCGCGTTTCTGATGATATACCTTTATGTGGTATCAGAGCCGGATTGTGATGGGAATTAAGATCAGTTTTGATTTTATTTATTTTTCTAAGTGATTTTGAAAATATAGCACATTTATTCTGTATCTGTTATTGATATTCATGTTGTTAATTCTTTATAGTTCATTTTCATAAAAGTTTAAATTTTAATCGGTAAAAATGCTTTAATCCATGGTTAGGGTCTCTCGTGTATTTCTCGATTTGTAACAAGGAGGCTAATCCCATATGATTAGGTTTCCTCCTTGCTGTTTTTATTTATTTTCGGAATTTCTGTGTATTTTTTCAATATTTTGTAAATGTTCAAGATCGAGAAACCACGAGGAAGATGCGCAGTCAGCACTGTCAGAGACTTTTTGAAGACTTCCGGATCTCAGAATGGGGCGATCTATATATGGTTGGAAAGAGGACAGAAATACGAACGCAACGGTGGGTGGATCGCCGCCACCTGATCCTCCAAGCTCCACCAAAAGTGGCTGAGAGTGGACGCCACTCTCCGGCAAAGAAAGAGAGCGTGAGGGAGCGTCCGACTACCTTTTTGGGTAGTTCCGGCGGCAGTGCAATCGTCTCTATATGGCGGTCCTTCCCCTGGAGTTTCGGCCTGATATGTATGTCCCTTTTAATTTGTATATGTCATGGACATTTATAGATGTAGGACTCTTTTGATTAGTATATGACAGAGACTTTTGTATATGTATGTTCCTCTTGATTAGTATAAGTGTTGGACATTTATATATATAGGTCTCTTTTGACTAGTATATGACAGGGACTTTTGTATATGTATATCTCTTTTAATTAGTATATGTCTTAGACATTTATACATATAAGACTCTTTTGATTACAATATGCAGAGACTTTTGTATATGTATCTCCCTTTTGATTAGTATATGTCTTGGACATTTATACATATGGGACTCTTTTGACTAGTATATGACAGAGACTTTTGTATATACAAGACTCTTTTCATTAGTATATAACAGGGACTTTTGTACAGATAATTATATTAAGATCATATGATTTTGATATGTTATTTACTTTCATTATACTTGTTTATCATCTACAAAACATAAATTGGTATTAATTTTGTAGAGAGAAATAAAAAAAATCGACGGAAAAGCAATTCCGTTGAAAATTGAGGAAACAGTTTTCAACAAAATCTAATTCATTTTTCGTCAAAAATATTCAACGGAATTTATTTTTCATCGAAAATTATTACAACATTTTTCGACAGAATTTGTTTTCCGTTGAAAATTAATACAAGATTTTTCGAAGGAATTTTATTAATTTTTCGTAGAAAATTATTACAATATTTTTCGACAGAATTTCATTCATTTTCCGTCGAAATTTTTTGACGGAATTTGTTTTTCGTCGAAAATTAATACAAGATTTTTCTATGGAATTTCATTCATTTTTGTCGAAAAATATGGACGGAATTTATTTTCTGTCAAAAATTAATACAAGATTTTTTGACAGAATTGCATTCCTTTTCAGTCGAAAAATGTCGACGAAATTATTTTTCCGTCAAAACTTTCCACAGAAATTATTTCGACCAAAATTATCTACGAAAATTAATTCCATCGGAAACTTTCGAAGGAATCTCTAATTCCGTCGAAAACTACTGAATATAATTGGACCTTTCTGCAATTATTTTCAACTCTTAGAGGACCATGGCACGAATATGTCTGAGACAAACTGAGGTAGCTTACACCTCACTACAATAGAGAGTAAAATCATTCTGCTTAATTGATTTGGAGAAGGGGAAAAAAAGAAAAATAAGCAAAAGTTCCAAATCAAAGTACAAAGTTTCTTTACATGGCCTCGTATAACTGTAACATGTTACCATACAAAACCACCTCTAAATATCTAATTAACTCTTCATTAATATCTGCTGATTCTAGAGCGACAAGCTTGTTGATGGACAGCAATATTCGGTGCTAATTTATAAGGGAAAAGTTCTCCAATGCCGATGTGATTTATTTCAAAATCACTTGTCTCTGTGATTTTTTTTTATCACATATGTCCTCGTGGTTTGTAAAAGGGTATATTTCTTTTTATCATATATGACCCTGTGGTTTTTTAATTTTTACAAACGACAAGGACATATGTGATAAACAAAAAATCACATGGGCATTGAAGAACTTTATACAAAAAAAAAAAAAAAAAAAAATCACATGGGCATAGATAATCTAAAACAAATCACAAAGACATTGGTGAATTTTTCCCAATTTATAATGTTCATTTTTTGAGGTACAATTTTTGAGGTGTCAGATAAGTTTGCAAACTATATACTTTAAGGGTTTGGTGTTTGTCATTTTAAATGACATAAGTTATGTCATTTTAGGAAAGAGATAGACACAGAAAAACGAAAATCATGGGAGAGAGAAAGTAAGTGGTTTTTTTTAATTTAAAATTCAAATTTTCTGTGTCTGTATCTCTCTTAAAATGACATAACTTTCTGTCGTTTAAAATGACAAACACTTTTCCCATACTTTAAATGAAAGATGTACTATCTATAAAAGTAAAATTTGTCGTAATAACAATAATGTCAAGTAAATTTTATATGGAAAAAATATTTGTCTTTTTAAATGACACATCTTGTATCATTTCGCTCTCATAAAAAAGTGAGATCCACATTTTTATTTTTTTTGTCCACTCTCTCTCCCCTATGATATATCTCTTTCTCTCACTTAAAATGACATAATTTTATATCCTTTAAAATGACGCACATTTTTTCCTTTTCATATATACTGGCAACTTTTTCTGATGAAAGGAATGTTATTTATTTTCATATCTTCTAACTGGATTTCAATTGTAAAATAATAAGTATATACTCCTGCTATTGATCTTTGTAGGCTCAATCTCCCTTTAACGTTTATAATTAAGGGGTGTAAATGAGTCGAGCAGCTTATCAAGGGCATAAGGCTTGCCTTGTTTAATAAATAGAATGAGCTCAAGCTTTAAAAAAAACTTGTTTAGCAAACAAGCCCAAGCGTAATTTAATAAGGCTTGGCTTGAAAGTCCGTGAGCTGACCTGATATATTATTATAATAAATAACATATTTTTATGTCACTAATTCATTTTTTTCTGGAGATATGTCACTAAATCATTAACCCTATTTTTGTAACCCTATTTTTTACTATTATCTTTAACTCCACAAACAAATAACCAAACTCAGATACTCTTTCTTTATTCTTCTTTGAAGATTATAATATAATAAGCTTTGGAGTTTTGACAGCTTATTCTATTAGCAGTGAAGTCGTCGAGGGTTTTTTTGTGTGTATGTTCTTTTCTGCATTACAAGCGAAGCTAATCACACATTCTCTTGGTTTATTAAGTCATCAAATTTATACTCTTCATTAAGCATTGGTTGCTTTCAATGTTTAAGAAGAAATTACATAACTCATTATTCGATCTTAAAATATATGTGGACTGAGTGAGTTTTATGATTATTTTTTCTCTGACGAAAAAATACAGAATTTGATGCATTTATAGTCTCAACATTTGGACATATATGAGTTTGAAAAAAATATATTTTATAATTATAAATGAGCCAAGTCAAGTCTTTAATTTTTTATAAACAAGTCAAGTCAAGCTTAGAATTTAACTCGTACTAAGCTAATGAGTCAAGTCAAGCTTAAAAGATTTTTCATAAACTTAATTCAGTTCAGCTCATTTACACTCCTACTCACAATGGCTTTTGTTTGAAAGCAATATTTTTTCCTCAAAAATTTAATAAAATTTTGAATTGTAAGTCAAGCCTAACACATGGGCCTCCATTAGTTCATTGTTTTCTCCTTGTTCCACTATGTATAAAATAAGGCATGGGCCTCCATTAGTTCAATATTTTTATGTGTTGTGAGATCTGTTTTTTAAAAAATATAAACATACCCGAACCCTATAACATAACCCAAATTTGATTGGGTTGATTTAATTTAGGTTTTACATTTTTTTTTTCAAAGCTTAACACAATCAATCCGAAGCACCTTTTTCAGTTTGGATATCTTTTTTTCTTGAACTTGACCAGATTCGACCATGCCCATCCCTAATTCAAAGAGTGTGATGCAAAAGCAAGCAACCAAAATAACAAAAAGAAAAGTTGGAGACACCAAAAATTGCTTTGAATCTAGATATTACAAAATAAAAAATAAAAAATTGGAGTAGTACAATTGGACACGTAAAAAAATATGATCTCCATAAAAAGTTTTATTACAGGTAAAGAAGGTAGTGCTACTTTACACAATTCGTTCAAAAAATATTACTTATTTAATCTAATATTGTCCGCTAATCGCATTGGTCCCTTTATCATTTAACTCTTAGGGAGCGTTTGGTACAGGAGAAATTTTTTGTTATCAGGAAAATAAATTTGCTCGAAATATGATGGGAAAAAATTTTTGTCGGGTAAGTTAAAAAAAATGTTTTGTAGGTCAAAAAATTTCTGGGAAAATTGGATGATTTTAATGATGTTGTTATGTGTAAAATTTTACCATCGTAAAAGAAAAACTCTTTTTTCCATCTTATTCATGGCAAAATTTCATTGATGGTCCATGTGTTAAAAAACTAGATGGGAAAAAAATTTCTCCTACTCCTTTTAACTCTTCCTCCTACCAAACATGGTCACATATTTTTCCTTACCCTCTTTTTTCAGATAATTTTTTTTTCTCTCCTATTAAACACCCCCTTAGAAGACCATGGCCTGAATATGTCTAAGACAAACAGAGGCAACGTACACCTCACTACAGTAAAGAGTAAAATCATTCGGGTGAATTGATTTGAAGGAGGAAAAAGAAAAATAAGCAAAAATTTCATAGAAAAATTATATTTATAAATTTTTACGAATTACACGATATATTATGAATAGTATAATATATTACTTATAATATGTAATGTAGTTTGTAAGAATTTATTAACAAAATATTTATAAATATAACCTTGTTAAAAGTTCCTAATCAAAAGTACAAAGGCTCTTTACATGGCCTCGTATACCACATGCAAACTGTAACATTTGAGTGTGACCATACTGTTGGGTTTGCTCTTTTACTAAAGCCCAAATGGGTTATTAGTATGGGAAGAGCCCAAGGAACCTAGAGCCCAATGAGCTAGGGTTTCTTGGAACCCATATAAATAGTACCTCTTAAGTCATCAGCCTCCTAGTAGGTCTTTTTTGTGAGAAAGAGGCAAGATCAGAATCTAATCAGTGCCCACACACTTCCCCTTCCTCCTCGAGAGATAGTTTGGAAGATCTGCCACAGTCCAGCTTCAAGGAGGTTGTTCGTGCTGCGGCGCTGAGGTGAGCTGTTCGTGAAGAGAAATCCTACAAGGGAAGATTCTACACGAGACCTGCGCACCGAGAGGTAATTGTGAAACAAGGATGATTCGGTAAGCATACCAATGTACTAGGTTCTAAACCGCTTCCGCATATATCTAAGATTTCCTACAATTGGTATCAGAGCCTTGGCTGTACATTGGTATGTGAATCTAGTTTCACTATTTATGTAATTAGTTTTGTTTCTTGAAATGTGGCACCTAGGGTTCTAGGATTATGGTATGAATTTAGCATGTGTATTTTATAATTCATTTTCATAAAAGTTTAAATTTTAATCGGTAAAAATGCTTTAATCCATGGTTAGGGTCTCTCGTGTATTTCTCGATTTATAACAAGGAGGCTAATCCCATATGATTAGGTTTCCTCCTTGCTGTTTTTGTTTATATTTTGAATTTCTGTGTATTTTTTCAATATTTTGTAAAAGTTCAAGATCGAGAAACCGCGAGTAAGATGCGCAGTCAGTACTGTCGGAGACTTTTCGAGGACTTCCCGATCTCGTAATGGGGCGATCTATATATGGTTGGAAAGAGGACGGAAAGACGAACGCAACGGTGGGTGGATCGCCACCATCGGAGCCTTAACGCTCCTCCACGCGCCTCCACAAGCTTCTGAGAGTGGCTGCCACTCTCCGGCAAAGAATGGGAGAGTGAGGGAGCGTCCGGCCACCTTTTTAGATGGTTCCGGCGGCGGTGCACTCGTCTCTACGTGTCGGTCCTTCCCCTGGAGTTTCAGCCTGATTTGACTTCGGGTGACGGCGCGGCAGACCTGACGGCTAGGGTTCCTCTTTCGCGTCCTAGGGTTTCTCGCCAAAGGATTGGGTCTTTGGGCTTTTGGGCCCATGAAACCCTAAAGGGGCTTGAGACAGATACTATGGGCTAGGCGAAAGTCGAATTCCAAAGTTGTATTATTCAATTTAATTTTATTTTATTTTCTTTAAAATAGGAAGGCCATAGATTAAAGTAATTATGATTTATTATTTAATGCTTTTATTGATTGGTATAAATTATATGATTGATAACATGCTTTATTGCGATAACATGCCATATAGAATAGGTGGTGCCATATTGTTGCATAACTTGTATGATTGCTTGAGCATAATAGCTATTATGTCTTCAGCGACTAGTATGATAGTTATTATGGGATTATTTTGATGTTAAATCATCCTAAGAAATTAATTAATTATTATTATGATTTTTATTAAAAATCTAGATTAATAATTGAATTAATTAATTTTGGATAATTAACATCAAGACAAATAATCGTTATGGAAATTATTTTGATTTCAAATTATCCTCATAAATGATAATTATTATGATTGTTGCAATCTAGATTAATAATTATGTCAGCTATTTGGATGATTTAAATCTAGAAAAATAATTAGAGAAAATTTCCTAAGAGAATTCTTTTATTTTGCGAGTAATTTGTGGATTTTCTGAAATGGTCATGGAATAACACACGCTGCATACAACATTCATATATCATGATTGTTTGGAGCACACACTGACGTAAAGTGACTGGATTTCAGGACCCTAATGCTTTCAAAATTATGTTAAGCTTAGTGCACGTTCATCGGCGCTCTTACTTATATAGTTTTTGAAATCAAACAAAGGATACTCTCAATTAAATAATTCTTGGAAATTAGAAAATGTTGCTTATGTTGAATGGAAGGAGATTTAAATTAAGAGATTAATTTAACCTTCAAGCGCATTATAGGACCATTAATAAAATAATCATGTGAAGTCCCATCGAATAAGCATGATTGGATTTTATTAGATTGGACTTAAATATCTATGGGAGGAGATTTAAATTAAGAAATTAATTTAACCTCCAGGCGCATTGTGGGCCTATCAATAAAATAATCATGTGAGGCCCCAACGGATAAGCATGATTGGATTTTATTGGGCCTTAATAATTTCAAAATTTTAATAAAGTATTGTACGGCCCATCGTCGATAATACTAAGTTATTAAAGATAATTTTGAAATTAAACAATGAATTCGACTGGGCTTATGAAAATTCTCAAACAAAAATGTTGAGTGGGTGAAGGTTTTAAAAATTAATTAATTTTAAAACCTGCGGGCTCCATTTGTGGGTTTATTAGTGAAATGATTATCGCTGAAGCCCTATCGGATAAGGATAATCAGATTTCACTAGATTAAATCTTAATCATTTTAAAATTTTAGTAAAGTATTGTACGGCCCATCGTCGGCAATGCATAGACACTAAGGATAATTTTGAGATTAAACAATGGTTAATTACATTCAACTTTGGTAAAATTGTTAACCCTCCCATCGAGGCTCTGGCAATGGCACCGAAGGCCCAAATAACAATTTTGGTTTTTACAAGTGACTTGCCCATCGTAAGCCTTGTAAAGATAAACTGAAGGATTGTTAACAATAAACAAGAGTAGTTATGAGAATCTACTCGCACTTCGTTTGTTTATTGCATTATTTGTTTGTAATTGTGTGCTTTATATGTTTTTCAGAAAATATCTTAGAAATGATTTTGAGTCGAAAATCTCTAGATGGTACCAACTATGAATAAGTGAAAGCAAATCTTTGATATTGTTCTAAAACATGGAAGCTAAAATTTGTCCTGACAATGCGAGGGCCATAGCAACCTGCATAAAATGCGTCTAAGGAAACTAAGATGCATTTCTCAGATTGGGAAAGGGCAGATATGGTAGTTCGCTGCTATATTATTGTTAGTCTTTCCAAATACTTGCAGAAGCAAGTGTACATGATTAAGAGTGGAGTAAAAATGCTTCAGACTCTTAATGACATGTTTGTTGCGTCTAGCAGCAGTTCTGCTAGACAGAATGTAGTCGGTGCAGTTTTTGCTAACAGTCTTGTTAAATCCAAAGGGAAAAACCCAAGGGTGGTAACAAGAACAAAATGACTTGGTTATCAGTTGTCAAACCAGTTGCTATGAAGAAGCCGCAAGGCAAGTTCTCCAAGTGCAGACTGAAGGGATACTGAAAGAAAAATTGCCCAGAGGTGATGAAAAGAACCAGACATGGGCATATCAAGGCCTGATCAGTGAATGAATTATTGATTCAGGAATCACTGATTATGTTTGTTACTCTTTGTAGTAGTTCAAACATGGCATACCTGTCAGCAATGGACATAGATATTTTAAGCTTGAAAATGGAAACTTGTGTCTGCATTTGCAGTAGGACAAGTTATTTATACGACTATGGTTTTGAGTGACTGTTTATTTGTTCCGGATTTCAAGAGGAATTCAATTTTTGTTAGTTGTGTTGGTTAAAACATGGTTTGACAATGCAATTGATTCCTCAGTTACATTTCGAAGTTCATCTTCGTCTTGTTTTGTTATGGTACATTGTTTAAATAGTCTTTATTACCTATGTCCTATACCTTTTTTTTAAATTTGTTATGTTGAATGGAAAGGATGATGAACAAGAACTTTCACCAAAGAAATAAAAGTTTCAAATGAAACATAACTTTGACCTTTGTGATTGAGTCATATTATCTCAAGTAGGAAACATATTTTAGTTAAAAGAGGGACTGAAAGTTCAATAATCTTTTAACTAACAGCTACATGTTAGTCCTATTTGGAAGGTAAAGTGACCAAGCAATCCTACAAGGGCCAAGAAGGTTTGCGCAACTATTCAACTGGAACTGGTACATACTAATGTATGTGGACCAATTAGTGTTCAGACCAGAAGAGGTGATGAGTACTTCATTATATGAATGTTTACTCTGGATTTGGACAGATGAACCAAGTGCGCCATAAGTCTAAAGCTTTTGGAAATTCCAAGAGGTTTAGTCTGAGGCAGAAAAACATGTAGGTGTTCAAATCAAAAACACGTTGGTCTGACTAAAGTGTTGGCTACCTGTCTGGTAAGTTCAGGTCTTACCTGATTTAAGAGGGGATAGTTTTTTGTAACTGTCAACTCTAAGAATGCGTTAGTTGAATGAAGTTGCAGTATGTGAAAATCAAACATTTCTAGACTTGGTGAAGATCATGTTCAGTTATTCATCTTTGTCAATGTTGTTCAAGGGAGATGCCTAAGAGAAGAAAATGTACCTTCTTAACTTGATTCCGTCAAAGTTTGTTGGAAAGACACCTAAAGAATTATGGAAAGGGTGCAAGCCCAGATCAAACCATATTCGAATTTAGGGTGCTACGGCACACGTCCTACAACAGCAGTCAAATGAGATGGAATCTTGTATGGAAGAGTGCATATCTTTTGGCTACCCTAAGAGAACTAGGGATGATTTCTTATTTAGTCTTAAGGACAAGATAATCTAAGTGAGCAATCACATGATTTTCTTAAAGGAGGACTAGATAAGAAATTATAAGCTCTTAAGTTAGGTTATTCTTGAGGAGATTTATCTCAGATCAAGAATTTTCAGAATCTGTAGAAGCTTCATCCATTGTTTCCTTGATTGTTCAAGAGGGGATAGATATATCTCTAAGTGAACAAACAAGAGAACCATGATTGGAAATTCAACATGATAATATATAAGTGAAACTAGTAGAAATATTAGTATCACATGTAAAGAAACAATATCAAGGATAAGCGGATCCTCAAGAAATTGAAGATCCATCATTTGACCCATTTTTTGTTTTACCTATAAATACACAAGGTCTAGTGCAGTACATTCGTAGTGGGAGAGGACCTTGTTAACTCTCAAGTTGTTTCTTGTTGAGTGACATTGATCCTACTAGTTACGATAATGCACTAGAAGATGTTGTTGATCAAGTGTTGCTCAGGCTATGAACAATGAGATGAAATACTTGTATTTCAACTCCGTTCGGTCCTAGTAAAGACACCAAGAGGGGTAAAACCCACAAGGTGCATGTGGACATAAAAGGCAAAGAGAGGATGGACAGAAAGGTGAAAACCTTCAAAGCTAGCTTGGAGGCATTTTTTGCCAGACGCCATGCTTGAGTCTATCCAGATTCTCTTAGTTGCTATAAGTCTCGATTATGAGATTTCATTTTGGGAGTTGGATGTCAGGATATCTACATACAACAACCAAAAAGGTTTATAGCAAATGAGTAGGAACACACGGTATGAAAGTTGTGAAAGTCTATTTCATAGACTTAAGCAAGCATCCAGGTCTTGAAACATCAGTTTTGATCAGGTTATCAAAATTTTGATTCTAAGAGAACCTTGATGAATGATGTGTATTTGTATGTAAAGGATACAACGGAAGACAGTAGCTTTTCTGGTACTTTATGTAGATGATATGCTCCTTATTAGAAACAATGTGGAGGTAATATCAAGCATAAAGAGTTGGCTAAGTTAGTGTTTTGGTATGGAAGTACTGGGGAAGCCAATTATATTCTTGGTATAAAACTCTTATGAGGCCGGAAGAATAAGTTGTTGGCATCACCTCAGGCTACTTACATTGACAAAACTCTTGCCAAAATTCAACATGAGAATTCTAAGAGAAGAATTATAATTCTCAGATGTGGAATTCATCTTCCTAAGGAGTGACCAAAGACTTCTAAGAAGGAAGAATGCATGAGCAAGATATCTTATGCTTTGGCAAAGGTAGACTCACGCATATCATGTTGGGCGTTAAACCAGACATCTGTCACGTAGTGGGAGTAGTGAGATAGTACCATTTTGAACCTAGAGGAATACTAGATTATTGTTAAGCATGTACTCAAGTATCTTTGGAGAACGAGAGATTATATGCTGGTATATTCTAGTGGAAGTCTTGAAAAGCTGAGTTTTCAAAAATTCAGTTATTTCAAGTGGATATTGACTCAAGAAAATCAACCTCGAGCTATGAGTTTTTCACTAAACTCTGATAGCATTAGAGGTAGATCTTGCAGACCCAGTTACTAAGAGTTTGCCTGAACTTGTGTTCGAGAGACATGTTACTTCTTTGGGTCTTAGGAGGATCCCAGACTTGCATTAAGCAAGTGGGAGTTATTGGTTTCATTGTGCTCTTGGAGTAAGATGATGAAACAATAAAATCATTTTCTGAATTTCATAAATAAGGTTTTATTTATTTATTTTGCGCACTATTTACAAACATAAAGGTCCGGATCAAATTGTGGAGTATATGATCATATGGATACGTTCATGGAGGACATGATCATAGGATCTCACAATTGATGAATGGAGTCATAGCCGTTAAATAAAGTTGGGCACTTTATTCAGGCTGCAATATTTTATGAAATGATTTTGTCCGAATCATTGTAAAATATTGGTGTGAATTAACATTCACATTGAAAGGATCAAGGAGAGATTTGATTAAGGTTGTTTTTCTGTCATAAGGTATCAAATATCCAGTTAACTATAGTTATGTGATTGCTCTTAATCCTGAGTTTATTATAAATAGGTAATCAAATAGTTTTCATTCTTTGATTTACCAACGGGTGAGGTTCGATCTATTGACGGCCAATAACTCGGTATTTTGGGAGTGAGATTATTTGATTATTGGTATTTATGAGATAAACAACATGGAATTTGTAGGATATGTCCCCTTGATATGTTTCGGTACTTGGATATTAAAGACACTGGCCAGTGCATGTAATCCACAGAGAAACTATCATAGTCAAGGGAATAAATAATTGATTGAGTTACAGAAAACTTGTCAATCAATTTTAGACATTCTACAAAGGGGCGATGCATATTCATGTTAGAAGTGTTGTTAATCTTGGAGTTCAAGTTCGGGCTTTTAGTGGAGTAGCACCGAATTAGATAATCATTCGTTGATTATCAGGAGCCTTGATTAATAACAGATGGTAGATCCCTAAGCTAGCTTGAGACAAGGGATGGGGTATTTTTTGGATAGATGATGACTTATGGGTTACATGATCTTGGGTTTTACGACTCAAGTTTGTATCCAAAAGAGCAAGTGGGAGATTGTTGGGTTTGCTCTTTTACTAAAGCCCAAATGGGTTATTAGTATGGGAAGAGCCCAAGGAACCTAGAGCCCAATGAGCTAGGGTTTCTTGGAACCCATATAAATAGTACCTCTTAAGTCATCAGCCTCCTAGTAGGTCTTTTTTGTGAGAAAGAGGCAAGATCATAATCTAATCAGTGCCCACACACTTCCCCTTCCTCCTCGAGAGATAGTTTGGAAGATCTGCCACAGTCCAGCTTCAAGGAGGTTGTTCGTGCTGCGGCGCTGAGGTGAGCTGTTCGTGAAGAGGAATCCTACAAGGGAAGATTCTACACGAGACCTGCGCACCGAGAGGTAATTGTGAAACAAGGATGATTCGGTAAGCATACCAATGTACTAGGTCCTAAACCGCTTCCGCATAAATCTAAGATTTCCTACACATACAAAATCACCTCTAATTAACTCTTCAATAATATCCGCTGATTCTAGAACACGACAAGCTTGTTGATGGACAGCAATATTCGGTGCTAATTTATTGTGGTCATTTTTTTAGGTACAATTTTTCAATTTTTGAGGTGTCAGCATAGCGGACCCAGAGGAGGGGCTAGGGTTGGCCACCGTATCTCCCTGATTTTTATAAAAAAAATTTACTATATATATATAATTTTGGACTAAAAAAATTAATTTTAGACTAAAAAAATTAATTAATTCGGCTGAAAATTTCAAATAAAAACTTAAACAAACACAACTTTAAAAATTGAAATTGAAATTTTTTCAAAGGAAGGAGCAAACTTTTAGGGCTCAAGAAAAAATTTTAAAATTAGTCACACTTGAATATCAAGAGGTTGGCGAAAATCATTGTCAAAGAAGACAATAACAAAACAGACAAACAAGGGATCTAATTTTTTGAGCTAAATATTGAGGAAGGAAAAGAGCCCGCATCCATTGTTGAATGGAAGATAATCAAGATCAGACTTTAAAATTGAATGGAAAACCAATTTCTTGATTATTTTTTGATTACATATATTGAAAAATAAATTATTTTAAATTTTAGCACATATTCAATTATAGAAAAGTTTAATAATACGAAAAAACGTAGAGTAGGAGTTAAGTGAATTGACTTTAAATTTTGTAATAAAACTCTTTCAAACTGTTTATATTAAGTTCATATATGATTGTATGTACTTTTCTTAATAATATATATAAAAAAATTCGCCTCTCACTATAAAAATTTCTGGATCCGCGTCAGTGAGTTTGCAAACTATGTACTTCAAATGAAAGATGCACCTACCTATAAAAGTAAAATTTGTCCTAACAATAATGTCAAATAATTTTCATATATACTGGCAACTTTTTCTGGTGAAACGAAAATAAATTATTTTCATCTCTTTTAACTGGATTCCAATTGTAAAATAAGAAGTATATACTCCTGCTTTTAATCTTTATAGGCTAAAACTCCCTTCAAGTTCATAATGGCTTTTGTTTGAAAGCAATATTTTTTTCCTCGATCATTTCATAAAATTTTGAATTGTAAGCCAAGCCTGACAGATGGGCCTCCATTAATTCATTGTTTTGTCCTTGTTCCACTATGTATAAAATAAGGCATGGGCCTCCATTAATTCAATTTTTTATTTTATTTTATGTGAGATCTGTTTTTAGAATATATAAACATACCCCAACCCGACAACATTACCCAAATTTGATTGGGTTGATTTAGTTTAGGTTATCCACTCTCTTTTTTCAAATCTTAACCCAATCAATCCGGAGCATTTGTTTTTTTAGTTTGGATATATTTTTTCTTGAACTTGAGTCGATTCAAGTTCAACCATGCCCATCCCTAAATCAAAGAGTGTGATGAAAAAGCAAGCAACCAAAATAAGAAGAAAAAGAAAAGTTGGAGACACCAAAAATTGCTTTGAATGTAGATATTACAAAATAAGAAAAAAATTGGAGTGGTTCAATTGGACACTTCAAAAAATATGATCTCCATAAAAAGGTTAATTACCGGTAACGAAGGTATTGCTACTTTACATAATTCATTCTAAAAATATTACTTATTTAATGTGATATTATCCGCTAATCGGTTGGTCCTTTTATCATTCAAGATGTTGTTTTTTTTTTTAATATCCTATTTTATTGACTTTATATTAAAAATGATAAACAACTATAACAGGGAATAGGTAATTGAATAACCATTATTATATAAACAAAATATAAGCCGGCAACATATTAGGTGTGAAAATAAAATGAAGATTTTTAAAAAAAAAAAAAGAAATTTCTATGATTTTACAAAACGAAAAGAGTTAAAACAACAAATATATTTTTTAGAATAAGTTTCACAAAATGATAATTTCTATTCAAAAGTGACTGATCAAATTAAAATTTAAGGGATTTACTATTACAATTGTCAGCACTCAACTTGACTTGCCTTTTGATTATTTTCATTTTTATTTGAAAACATTACAAACTCTCTCGGTCTAATTTATTTTGTTTTTCATTCCGTTTGTCTTAACCTAATTTTTGTGGTCTTGATGTCACTAGGTCAATATGGTGTATGCATATTTATTGAACCTTTTAGACTGAGTATTAACATTAAATATGCCTTTGAAGTCTTACAAGAGAAAATTACATTTTTTTTACTCTTCCTTTCTCCTGTATAAAGAGTTGATTTTTTTTTTTTGGTAACAATAAAGAGTTGATTTAAGTGCTTGAACTAATTTGTTAATAAGAATATTGATTACGGCCAAAAACTTGTTAATTAAATTTCTGAATTGTTATATTTTGGCGATAGAACTTTTTGACCGTCACAAACTAAACACGGAAATCACATTGTTTCTTTTTATTGGAGTCAAAAATAAAATCATGTCAAATAAGATATACATCTAATAGTAATAATATTATAATGATAAAAATTAACTGATGCGGTAAGCTTGAACTCTTTTCTTATTTTCCAAACTATTCAAACCTCGGATTCGGCATAAAGTAAAAATTATATTTATTAATTAAAATTTTAATGCAGTAAATTTAACTTCATAATTTGTTATACATATACATGTATTTCATTACAATATCAGATGTTAATTTTTTCAATCCACAGTCATTATAAAATTCTGTATTTTATTCAGTAGGATTCACCCTTCACTTTACAACTAGTCGCCAGGAACCCCGTGACAAAGAGCTCTTCTAATGGCTTGTGATGAGTTATTTATTATTTGATATGTGGTATACTTGGTCAATGGTCACAATTCAACGAGGAGAGGGGCAAAGAAGAAAAATTGTCACACTAATTTAGGTAGGACAACACATAGTGGATTGATACGTATATGAGGAATAATAAGGATAAATAGGAAAAAAGTATATTAGACTATCTTTCTTTTTTTAAGTTTGAATGTAATCTAAAAAATATATATTTGATAAACTTGAGGGAGACGATCGCCCCTCCTAGCCCCTCCGCGACTTACTCTTAACTATATACGAAATGATGTAATGTCATACCATGACATATCCACACATGGATTTAACTTAGCAAGTAAAGTTGTCACTAGGAATCTAGGATCAACACCTAGTTGTTAACAATATTGAATGTAGTAATTAAGACTGTTGAGTTATATAGTCTCACATTGATTGTATGTGCAACTAATGTGGAGTTTATAAGATCTTGGACACTCCCACATTTTGAGTTAGTTTTTGGGTGGTGTATCTCAAGATTTTTTACATGGTATCAGAGCCTCGCCACCCTCCACTTTCTCTTGTGGCGTTTCTTAGCACAGGTAGGCTGGGCCTGTTGCATTGTCCACTCTTCAAGCTCAATGAGCTCTTGTGTGAGGGGGCGTGTTGAGATATATAGTCTCACATTGGTTGTATGTGCAACTAATGTGGAGTTTATAATGCCTTGGGCACTCCCACCCCTTGAGCCAGCTTTTAGGGTGGTGTATTCCAAGGTTCTTTACAAACACGATCCTGAACAGCGTTGGGGATGGCACCATCACATTGAAGTTGGCCATTGATAGCTCTAATGGCTGCACCAAAGCCTTGGTTGATGACAGGGCGCACATGTTGCATCCAATACCATAATGCAATCTTGAAGGACACCACATGGTCATTGGGCACAGTCTCTGGAGCATCATTCAATCCATCGAAATCGTTGCTCTGCCTTGCTGGTCCATAGTTGAATTTCCATGATAGTTGGATAGGTCCACGCCCATAGTAGCCTTTGTTAGGGGCACATGGGTATTGAGTGTTAGTTTAGTCGCAGTAGTCCTTGGATGAACCATCAATCTCTGCTATGTAGCAAAAATCTGCATGCACGTAGCCATGTTAATTAATCATATTCATTAATCACAATTTATATATGGGCTTAACACCTCTCCTATCACAGGAGAGGTTCAAGTTTTCGTGCGGGGGAAAATATTTTGTGGGACCCATAAGCTTTTAAAAAGGAGATTGTATTGTCTTATGCTGTAGAAGATGAAAACTTTTTCTTGCAGACTCATATGTGATGCGCTGTTATTTGTTTTATTTTTTTTTCTTGTGTTTCTTGGTGGGTCCCATTTTTTATTGAATGTGTAGGAAAAAAGATTTTTTTTTCCTATTGCAGAAGAGTCATATTCCCCTTTAAAAGAAAAGGAAAAAAATATAAGTGCAAAAATCGAACTGACACAACAGGAGAAATACACATCTTCAGCAACATCAGAAGTATATTTCCTTTTATATATATCTATAAGAACCAAAAGAGCAAACCCTGATGCACAAAAGCGCAGGCTCAGGAATAAATCATCTTATGTCTCTTTTTAACATGATCATTTCAAGTGAAAAATCTCAATCATTTGATATCAACAGTTAGCAATTAAAATGATCATTTACTCTTTTGTTTTACGAACGTTGTCATTAAAATTGTAACCATTGATCCGTTAATGAATTACTTCAAATTTTGACATACATGGTTATTTTAAAACAAGACACAAGAAGATCCATTCTGAGCTCCCAAACTTTGCGATAGGGTCAATTATACGCAATCTTATCTTTATATTTCTATAAAGAGACTATTTTTTAGACTCCATCCAATATGTTACTCTCTAGTCTCATAGAAGTAACCTCATCACAATTTATATATATGCACAAGAAATAGTACCGGTACTGACATCCAGTTTCATGGGTGAAATGGGCAAAAGCAGCTGCAATCTCATGCTTAGAGTCATCCAAAGTATCAAGCATACCAGATTCATTGTAGGAATTGAGAGCATTGAGGAAAGCATCAAGTGAATAGAAGTTCTTCCCTGCACAACTAGCGTCAGCCTGATCAATTATACCAATGAAGAATTCTGATGTGACTATGTCAGCTACCGGAACATTGCTTTGGGCACTCACATTTTTAGGCACCATCATTAGCATCATGATTCATGACAAAGACTACTACCACAAATTAATCCTGCAACACGAATGTTTAGTAACTTATTTCCCATCCTCATCCTCATCTTGGGAAAATTGCTAGCTAGTTGCTAATAGATATGTAAGAAAAATTAAACTGTTTAAAGGACAAGGTTGAGAATTGAGAAAACAAAGGGATATATATATATATATATATATATATATATATATATATAGTGTGATATTGCTTGCTAGGACTTTGAACTTTAGGAAGAGTTGTGCTACCGCGTGCTGCTCAATGTGAATTTCTGTCTGAAAATTAAGAGATTAGAATTTCTTCCTCTCTAGTAATTTACAATGGCAAGATGAGGATGAAATATATCCAAGTTAACTAGCAAGATCAGGGCGAGTCTTGGAACAGTAATAAAATTGCTCCTTGGATTCGAATTTGAAAAACTCTCTCTTTGCAAAAATTAAAAGATAAGGCTGCATACAACTGATCCTTACCCCTATATATATGCACAAGTTGGGGAGCTTTGTGCACAGAATTTGTCCTTTGCCCTTTGCCCATGTGTAAACTGACACTAATTATAATGACCCAAAATGGTAAATCTTAATTAGAGGTTTAATTTAAGGATTTAAATGCCATAATCAGATTCAGTGAGTGATTCCGAGAATTTTGACTGTAATCATGACTATGTTATGAACAGTGCGTTCTGTCGGATAATTCGCAGTCTTGTGAATTAACCGGTAGAGCTTAAATAAGAAAAATGATTTTAGAGACATAATTTGACAATTCTGACGACAGATATGAGTTCAGAACGAAAAATTGTATAGTCTAGCACTTTCTGTGAAAATCTCGTGAATAGTATTTCTACCGGGTATTTTGTACTGCTGTTTAAGCAACCAGTAGAGTCCAAAAACATATAATTGATGAAATAAGAATAAGAAAGTCCAATTTATGCCAAGCAATTCAAAATAGACCAAAGAATGATAAGTTCATAAGTTTTAAGTTTCGAATGCAAAAAGTTCACAATTAATGAACCACGGTGTATTTCGTCAAAAACAGTGCAGAAACGGTACTGTAAATTAAGAATATTGTTCCTTAGGAAATAAAAATTAATTTAAATGAACTTAGAAAAATAAAAATATATCTGTAGCTTTAAGTTAAGTTACGGGTCATTTTAAGTGAAATACGCGATAGAAAAATAACCGGATAAAAAGGGCCACATGTGCTCACCTTTTTAAGTCACTTAAGCTTCATTTCCAAATAAAATTCTCCCTTCTCTCCTCACTCCAAACCCGAGCTGCACCATGAGAAAGGGTAGGGTTTTTTTTGATTTTGTTGATTCTCTTTGAATTTTCCATCAAATCTAATGACCCACCACATGAAATCGATTAGGAACTACTCAATGAATCAATTGCACCTATCCATTTGAGCTATAGTTGAGTGTGTGAAGAGTTATTCCTCCTCTCATTTTTGAGTTACTATTCATTGGAGGAGAAAAAGTGAGTTTTTGATAGAGCTTGGCTTGGAGGTTGCTCTCTAGGCTTTGTACAAGTGTTTAGAAGTAAGAAACCTCTATTTCCATGATATTATTTTGATGATGTAAGTCATGAAATCTATGAGCATGTTGTGAGTGGGGAATAATTGATGTTAGAATGTGAGATTTATGATGGATTATTGTTGTTTAGGAAGTTATAGTGTTGAGTAAGCATCCACATGTGATATAAAAATTGAAAAGCCCTATTGCATTTTTCCTCCTAGGTTTCGGCCTTCATGGAGTGAGTAGGGGTTATTGTGGAAAAATTATATTATGTATTGTGAAGGTATAATGTGTTGGAAATGAGTGAAAATGGATGAGTTAGTAAGAATGCCTAAGTAAAAAGGACTTGGTGTCTAAACTCAAAATAGAAATCTAGTGGAAGTATTCCTAGCTATTTGCAAGTTGTAAGGAAGTAAAGAAAATGTATTGTAAAAGAGAATGATCTTTGGAAATTCCCCTTATAGGATTCGTCCTATAGGGTATTTAGGGATATATTTTGTATATTTTATTTTAAAAATAAAATGTGTTGTAATAAATTGTATAAAAGTGATGAGTTTTGAAGAAAAATAGCATGAGTTATGTTGAAAATTCCTAAGGGAATGTTTGATTAAATTAAAGAACACCAACGGATATAAAGATGTCTAGACTTGTGTATTGGCATAGGATTGGCAAAAATGTAAAGAAATGAAAATAAGCGATAAAATGTATGCTTTGGGGGAAAGGATCATGGCATAGTATCATTTTATTGATTCTATTGTAAATTCTTCTCTAGGTGTGCCTAGGAATTGAAAAGGAGTGGAATTCTATTGAAGCGATATAAATAATTTGTGCAACAAGTAAGGGTATCGATAAAGCTTCAAGAGGTAAGCTCTATGTTTAAGGAGTCTTTTCCTACTTGAGTGCTCCACCATAGTTAGTGAACTGTGGTTGGATTGTATGACTGTTTTGATGCTTTGTATAGATGCATTCATATAGAGCTATTTGATAACATGATATGTTTTGTTCTGATATGACTTCTGTAAGATGATTTCTGTAATAATCTCTGGCCATTGATTGTACAGTACCCTGATGTCCGCTTTGGGGTCCTCCCTCGGGAACACGTGCGTTGATTTCCGCTTGGAGTCCTCCCTTGGGAATGACGGCGCACATCTCTGATATGATATGGATATATGCTCTGTTCTGTTATGATATCTGTTATATGTTGTATTCGTATACTCTGTATCTGACTTTCATGTAGGAATGAGCCAGGGGTATGGAGAATTCTCTATAAACCTGGAGCTTATTGAGATTTGTAATCTCACCCCTCATTGGGGCCATATTTTTAGGTGCCCAGATCCCCTGTGAGACCTCTCTAGTCAGGGACACGACCCGTGGCTGAGGATTTGGACGGATTGGATAATGAGTAGCTGTAGGCTACTTCTATTTTGGAGTGCATTTATGTATTTCGTATTTTCTTAATTGATGGATCATGATGTTAGATCCTTTATTTTGTATATGGCCTGTATATGTTTTGTACATGTCTGTCAGTTTGATGCATGTACATTTGAGTAGTCAGGCACGTTATATGATGATGTAGTATTCAGATATGTTTACGTTTTGGATTGCATGCTGTTAGATATAGTGGCACGGAGCCAAGTTATGCATGCGCCCATGGATGGGTATCTGATTATATTCGCATGACTGGTACTTCTGGATTGATGTGCTGTATAAACTGTTTATCAGGAAATATTTCTGAGTGGGATTGGAAAATCCCCAGTTGTCCGATTTATAGAGGAAACTCTGTCCGATTTTCGTTTACGTCGAATGAGAATTTAAAAAGAAAAAGAAAAAGTTAGCTCGTATTTTCATAAGTTAAGTCTTCCGCTGTTTCTGTTTATATCATATGCATGTTAATTGAACTAGCTCGAGACGGGGATGTTACATTTATGGTATCAGAGAAGTTTCTCTAGGAGAGCCTGTGAAACATTGCCTAAACTGTTCGGGTTGATATATCGTTGAGTTTTTCCTGGAGTACTATGATATGCATGTCTGATCACTGAGTGTGAGTGTAGCTAACTCATTCCTTTGTGTGAAATATGCAGAATTATGGTTCGCCCAAGAAGGACTTCTGATCCTCCTATTGACCCGACCGATCCAATATTAGCAGATTTGGCTAGACCCCGAATAAATCAGCGGGGAAATACTTCACAGCCAGATCCAATGATAACTGCCTTAACTGAGATGCAACAAAATATGGCTGCAGCTAGGCAGCGAGAGCTGGAAGTGATGATGAAAGCAAATCAAGATCTGTTAGAGGCTAATAGGTTGGCCAATCAAGAAATGATGGCAGCAAGCAGAATGGCAAATATTAAAATATGAGATTACTCTTGGTTGAGGTGAGGGCTGGTGGGCAAGGTCCACAGCCACAGCCTTTGCAATAGCCACAGCCTTTGCAACAGCCACAACCACAGCCTGAGCCACAACCACAACAACCTGTTCCTCCTCCTCATAATCCCATTGTTGTGGAGGGTGAAGGAAATAATGATATGAATGAAGAATCTAGTCACAGGGGTGGTGTGGCACAACCAGCCACTAATAGAGAGCAAAGAGAAAGAATGCTTAATGTCTTCGGAAAACATGCACCACCAAATTACAAAGGAGGCATTGATCCGATTGCCGCAATTCAGTGGTTAGAGGAGTTGGATCGCATTTTTACTGTCATGGAGTGTGATGATCAGCAGAGATTGTTGTATGCTTCTTATATGCTGCAGAATGATGCAGCCGATTGGTGGAGAAATACCCGTCAGCCCTTGGAATGTCAGGGTCATGCTATTACCTGGCCTTTATTTGAAAGGCGATTCTTGTTGAAATACTTTCCGGCTGAAGCCCGGATAAGGAAGAAGGGTGAATTTGAAGAACTAAAGCAGGGCCAGATGTCTATTGATGAATATCTGAATAAGTTTAATAAGCTGGACAAATACTCTCATTTCCAGATAGCTCCACCTACTGAGGATGATCTAGTGTTTAAATTTCATAGAGGACTACATGATAACATTTCTGAAAAACTTGCAGGACACACTTTTGATACTTTTGCTGCACTCGTTAAAAAGTGTAAAAACATTCAAGAGTACTATAGAAGGAAGCATAAGGACCAATCTGCTCCTAATTCTGGTCCTAAAAACACTTCTGGGAATTCTAAAGGAAAAGGGTTGCGGGTTAGACAGTCTGATGGTAAGTTCAAAAAGACGGGAAATTCTAAGCCTGGAAATTTTAAATCTGCTCCTCAATGCTCTACATGTGGTAAAGTTCATGCTGGGGTTTGCAGAAAAGAGCAAAGATTGTGTTACAAATGTGGCCAACCTGGGCATTTTATTAGGGACTGCCCCTTTAATGGGGGACAGGTTTCTACTATTCAGGTTACTCCGGCTCCTATTGTGGCTGAGGAACCATCTCTACCTCTCCCATCTCCAGTTGCCCGAGTATATGCAGTGACTCAGCAAGAGGCTAAAATGTCAGCTAGTTTGGTGCGAGGTATGATTTCTATTCGTGATGAAATGCTTAGTGTTTTGTTTGATTCTGGTGCCACACATTCTTTTATTGCTGATTATGTAGCCGAAGCATTTGGTCTGCATGTGATAAAAATGAAAACTCCTATGCGCATTTTTTTTTTTTTTTTGATAACATCCTATGCGCATTATTACGGCTGTGGGAAGTGTCTTTAATGAAAGGTATATTTGTGAAAATGTGAAATTCAAGTATGAAGGCAGGGAATATTCTGCCGACTTTATTGTCTTGCACCTTGCTTTTGTGAATCTTATTGGTTTAACCCCTTATTTATAGATGGGTTACCTGGCAGAAGTGGACTTTTGGGCCTCTCAGGAGCATTGGAGGTCCAATTGTTGATCCATTGCTGTCGTAGTAGGATTAGCATAATTAAGGAATGTTTCCTTAATTCCCTCTTAGTTGTTAGCCCTATTTGGGCCTTCTAGAATATAGGCCTTTGTCAGGTCCATAACAGTTGCCCCTCAGCCCGGTAGTTTGGTTGTCCAAGCTGCCGGGGTGAATTGTCTTACCTTTAGCTTCAGGTTTTCTGCTGAGCTGAGAGCGTTTGAGTTTTTGTAAACTTTTTGCATATATGTTCCTTACATCTCAGGCTTTTAAACCGGGGTCATCATTGCCCCTTATCTCGGCGGGTTGATCATAAACCATGGAAAATATTTCACATACCGAGTAGTTTCCCCCAAGCATCATTTCATACGCACACGTCCTGAGTTTGTAGCTTTCTTCTGAAACCGGGAATGATTTTCCCTTGTCAACTATGTGGGCGGGTTATGCATGAACCCGGCAAGATACTGCACATGTGTAACCGGGGAACGGACGATCTTGAGTTGTTGGGATCATACTGGCGAGTTGCCCCAAGCCTCATCCATGTAACCTGGCTAAAAGTTGCCCCCCCAGCCCGGTAGTTTGGTTTTCCAGGCTGCCGGGATGAAATAGCAGTAATCTCTGCATTTGAATTTCCTTTGCATATTTTATTCAAGTTAGCAGTCGAAATCTTGCTTTGACTTGGCATCTTTATTGAAGTAATTTTCTTTGGGTTGGAACTTTTCTTGGCCGATTTAATTGGGTCAGCGATTGCAGATATTGTCTCTGTTATTTCGAGGTGGGATTTTAGTGAACCGAGTATTGAATATGTTGATTCCATATTTCTCCCTCAATCTTTTTTGGCTGAGGTGGTGCTTTGGTGAGGCAATGTTTGCCTCCTTTTAACATCGAGCTCGTAGTTGTTCCTTCCGAGGCTTTCGCTTGGAGTCCAACTTCTTGCACTGTGGCTTTATTGATTCAGATTTAGCTTTTCAGCGTTAGCTGAACAAAATGACCTAGCCAAAGTTTTTCATGTGGATTCCGCTTTTTGCTTTTAACCCAATTTTCTTAATTAGGTTTTCAAATTTAAGGCGTCATGGTGACTTGATCAAGGTCGTACCAATCTGCCCCTTATTTTTCAAGCCTGATTTCATTTATCACAGCTTGTACACATAATTTTTATTTTGACAACGTTTAGGATTCGGAAGCGTCCTTCCGTTTTCCTATGCCACGGCTAGTAGCCACAGTCCTGCAGTGTGCTTTTTATTTTTAACTCGTTTTCCATCCAGGTTCTTGCACGTTGCTAGACGTAGGTTTCTAATACCTTGGCTTTATAATATTTGACGTAGGTGTCATTTTTTGACTTCGTCTTATTTCGTCGTTTCAAATTGGGGTGTGATCTTTTTTCTAGGATCCCATCTCTCCAAACTCATCTTCATTCTTTACCCCAGATTTTTATCATAGGTCTTTATCCCGGATTGGGGTGTGATCCTTTTTCTAGGATTGCATCTCTCCAAACCTGTCTTCATTTTGTCGCGGATTGGGGCGTGATCCTTTTTCCCAGGATCCCGTCTCTCCAAATCCGTCTTCATTTCATCGCGGGTTAGGGCGTGATCCTTTTTTCCAGGATCACATCTCTCCAAACTCGTCTTCATTTCGTCGCGGGTTGGGACGTGATCCTTTTTCGAGGATCACATCTCTCCAAATCTGTCTTCATTTCATCGCGGATTGGGACGTGATCCTTTTTTCCAGGACCCCGTCTCTCCGAATCTGTCTTCATTTCATCACGGGATGGGGCGTGATCCTTTTTCCCAGGATCATATCTCTCCAAACCGTCTTCATTTCGTCGCGGGTTGGGGCGTGATCCTTTTTCTAGGATCACATCTCTCCAAATCCGTCTTCATTTCATCACGGATTGGGGTTTGATCTTTTTTGCATGATCCCATCTCTCCAAACTCGTCTTCATTCTTTATCTCAAATTTTTATCATGGGTTGTTGCCCCTCAGCCCGGCAGTTTGGATGTCTGGGATACAGGGTTGCTGTGCATTACTCTTTATCACATTGCGAATATTTTATTCTCAGTGTCTGGAAGTCGGCCATGTTCATGGTCCGAGCCTTGTTAGCCTTTGTCGTATGGCTTCAGCTATCTTGTTATGTTGACTTCTTTGCCGAAGTTTTATTGATTCATTGATCCATGTTCTGAATCCATAGATTCTTGTCGATCCGTGTTTCGAATTTATTTTTGTTCTTTCTTTGGTGCCGGGTTTCATGAGCCGGGTGCCGTGTGTACTAATTCAACATTCCTCCCTTAACTCTTTTTTTTGGCCAAGGTACGTAGCTTGGACTAGCTGACCAGTCTTTTTGACTGTCTTACCAAGATCTTGAAGTATGAGGATTGCTGCTTTTTTCTTTTAATTTTTGTTGCATTCCTGCATTTTCCCCCCAGTCCGGCAGTCGGAAAATCCGAGTTGTCGGGCTGTAGTGCTTTAATCCAAGTATCTTTATGTTGGAATACTGACTTGCTTTTGTAATTTTCCTTTTTTCTTATTTTAGGATATTCGATATCCCTTTTGACTGATGATGCGGGGTTTTGTTCCCAGTTCTTTGCATGTTTGGTTTGGAGAGTTAAGTTTCTCCTTGTTTGGTTTTGTTCTCCTTGTTATAATTAGCCCGGTTTTATATACTGTAGCTTTATTTATCTGAGCTCGGCTTTGCCAGAATCTCGTATTGATATCGTCTTCTGTTTCAACCCGGCTGTGCATACAGTGTTTTTCACGGATTTTGACTTGATCAACATCATTCACCTTTTTTAGTCCGGCTTGCTTTGCCGTGTCGTTCAGATAGAACGGGGTGAGACTCCCGCTGAACGATTTTGCCTTTATACTCGCATCTGGAGTTTTATGTGTCCCTGATAACTTAGATATATTTTTCTAAGTATTCGAGGTTCATCATATTCCAGAGTTGCTTGAAGTATTCGATAAATACTTCTAAGGACTTAGCATTCTCTTGATTTTGATAAACAAGCTTGTATCCTTGTTATCTAGGTTTGTAACTTAGGCAATTTTCTAAGAATATCAAACCTTACTCGAGTTGTTCCTCATCCGAGACGGGTTATTTTTACAACTCGAATAAATTCTTATTTTCGCAACTCGTGCATTTTACGAGTTCCGGTATATTGACCTGGCCGAGGTCAAAGCATTATACGGATTTCGCTTTTTGTCACTCTCCGTGACATATGTTTGTTTTAACTTAACGTTTTGTTAAGTCAGCATTGATGAAGGTGATTATTGTCGCCTTCAATCATGACCTGGGTTTCGTAACCCAATACTATCCAAGAAAAAGGTAGTATTGTCACATGTCCCACTTAGGTCTTTCGACCTTAGTACGGAGCATTTCGACTTGATCAGAGTCAGCGTGACAAATTGCGCTTATATCTAAGATTTATGTTGATGCATCAGAATCACAAGGATCCACATTTACGAAGGTATGTACTTGTTCCCTCGTTTTACTTTAACCCGGATTTGTATACCATGGTTTTATAATATTCAACTCGGCCTTTTGCCTGAGTTTCAATTAGAGTCGCTTCAATCTGCCCTTTTGAATTTTAGTTCATTTCGGATTACGGAAGCCTCCTCCCGTTTTCCCTGAACCAGGCTTGATGTCGCATGCATGCATTATTCTTACATTTGAACCCGGATTTGATCCGTCTTCCAGTTTATATCTTGGATTTATATTTATCCTGGATTGGATATCTCCATATTCGTCGTCATTTTATTTCTGATTTATATCTCAGATCTTTATTTCTATCTTGGACTGGATCTCGCCATATCCTCCTTCAGCTTGGATTGGATTGGATCTCGCCATATCCATCTCCATTTTACCTCTGATTTGCATCTCGGATCTTTATCTCTATCCCGGATTGGATCTCGCCATATCCGCCTTCGACTTGGATTGGATTGGATCTCGCCATATCCATCTCCATTTTACCTCCGATTTGCATCTCGAATCTTTATCTCTGTCTCGGATTGGATCTCGCCATATCCGGCTTCGACTTGGATTGGATTGGATCTCGCCATATCCATCTCCATTTTACCTCCGATTTTCATCTCGAATCTTTATCTCTCTCCCGGATTGGATCTCGCCATATCCGCCTTCGACTTGGATTGGATTGGATCTCGCCATATCCATCTCCATTTAACCTCCGATTTGCATCTCGGATCTTTCGTTTCTCTCCCGGATTGGATCTTGCCATATCCTCCTTCGACTTAGATTGGATTGGATCTAGCCATATCCATCTCCATTTTACCTCCGATTTGTATCTCGGATCTTTCGTTTAATTAACCATTTATATCCCGGAGGAACGGTCTTTATCTCGGATTTAAGTGTCATCCTGTTGTAAGGATTGTAATCTGTCTTCATATTTATATTTCAGATTGGGGTGTGATCTTTTTGCCAAGATCCCATCTCTCCAGTCCAGTCTTTATTCTTTATCTCGGATCCCAATGCTGTGATCAGAATGCTTTTGATCTTTGAATTTAGTGTCAAAAGGTTTTGGAACTCGGCTGCATGGCCAACTTGCTTATTTATTGGGGGCTATGGCCTTATTGCTGTTTCTTTCTTTCCTTCTTCAACTTTTATCCCGGACTGGATCATTCCACATCCCTCTTCAGCTTTTATGGCTCCATTTAATAAACCATCTATATCCTGGAGGGCCGGTTTTCATTCTGGCTTGGCTTCTTTTGTTGAAGCCTTATATTTAAGGAGGCGCATTTTGCTTCTTTGAATTGCATTACTTTTCTTCTTGCATGGATTTTTAATTTGGGCCCCACTTCTTCGCGGTGCCATTTTATCTGAACCCGGCTTCATTTGCCGTGGTCTTTTCATTTTCTCGAGCCTGGCTTCTTGTGCCTCGGCTCTTCTTTTAGCTTGGCTTCTTTAGCCTAAGTCTTGCATTCATCTAGGTGGATTTCCTTCTTTATTTGAGTGGATCTGGATCTCCTTCCTTTTTTTAGTGGGGATCTCTACACCACCTATTTGATTATTCTTTGCAAAAATAAATGCAACATAGTAAAGCATGAAGTAGGCTATTAGCAATAATTTTGCTTCAATCAGTAATTATTTGTGTGTAATCAGATAATAATTGTAATCAATAATTAATAGTTGATCAGCATCAATCAATAATTAATATTAGTTGACCGTATTTCATGTTATCAGATTTGATTGAGCATCTATCATAAAGCCACATGTATGTGTATATATATATATAAATTAAAGGCTGTATTAAATACATTATGCCAATCAAGACAAATATTTGATTTGTCCATAAATTACTCCCAAAGCATTCAATTTAATCAGGTTTTAATCAAAGACTGTATTAAATACATTATGTCGATCAAGACAAATCTTTGATTTGTCCACAGATTACTCCCAAAGCATTCAATTTAATCAGGTTTTAATCAAAGGCTATATTAAATACATTATGTCAATCAAGACAAATCTTTGATCAATTTTATCAGATATCGATATAAAATATTAAAAAGGTGAATCCTTTTATCAAATATCAATATGAAATATTAAAAAGGTGGATCCTTTTTTCCCCTTTTCATGTAAATTTAGAATTTAAAAGGAAGGAGACTTAGCTTTTGCTATTTGCTTGATTTTCCCCTTTCTTTTTAACCTCGATCTCAGCCACAATCTCGTCTAGATCTCAGCCACGATTCTGATGACAGCGGTGGTCACGACCTTGATCTCGGTTTCATCACACTCGTTGAGATTGGCTTTCATATCTCAGATTACGAACTCTGGTCCGCCTTGAGCTGTTGATGAGCTTCATTTTAGTCTTTTGCGTCCATCGTATTAGGATTTGGTTGGTCGGCGGCTTTTACGCATTTACCACATTTGGGTGGGAATCGAAGTTTATCGTTCCCCACAGACGGCGCCAATGTTACGATCTGATATATCGATATGTCCAATCATATATCGGTATGTTAATATAGGATCTGTTTGTCCTCCCTCGGGTACCTATACGAGAGGTACCCTAAAGATAAGCGGGTCACTGTGCACAATAACATAACGACATAGTCAAGGCGTGGGGTGTGTGCACAATGACAAGCTAAGAGAGAGGGTTTTGAACGTGTGTACCTTATTGGTTTAACCTCTTATTTATAGATGGGTTACCTGACAAAAGTGAACTTTTGGGCCTCTCAGGAGCATTGGAGGTCCAATTGTTGACCAATTGCTATCGTAGTAGGATTAACATAATTAAGGAATGTTTCCTTAATTCCCTCTTAGTTGTTAGACTTATTTGGGCCTTCTAGAATATAGGCCTTTGTCAGGTTCATAACATATATATATATATATATATATATATATATATATATATACGAGAAATTATTTTATCCAACTGTACGAGATAACTATCTCATGTCACATAGACATAAAAAGATGTGTCTGCAATTTCTTTTCTTTTTTATTTTTCTTTAACTTGTGGGCTCCACATTTTTTGTTAGTGTGGGAAAAAAAACTTCTCTCATGTTAAATGAGAAAAGTATTACCTATATATTTATAGAAGGAGAAATAGGATCCTTTGACACCAGTGTCAAATTTGAAGTTTGACACCTTATATGAGAACCGTTAGATCAAAAAAGATTAATGGTATTCTCAAGGTAGGATCCTACCTTATATATATATATATATATATATATATATATATATATATATATATATATATAGGGGTTTACATTTCTGCAGCTGCTGTGTGTGCAGCAATCAAATATTTGCCATATATATACTTAAAAGCATTAAATGCGGAAAATCATAACCATACAAAGGATGAAAGCATTAAATGTGAAAAATCATGACCATACACCTGTCGTTGTTGTACGTAAAGCGGCTGCAGAAATGATTTTACCTATATATATATATGAGAAAAATATATATATATAAATAAGAAAAATATTTCTCAAGCAGCTTGAGATATATTTATCTCCAGCCAACCCAAAATTACGTCGTTTTGTTTATTTATTTCTTTATATTAATTGATTCACCTTTGAATGATTATGATTCTCATTTTCTCTCTCTTCCTTTATCACCATTGATCCATCTTTGTACGGTTATGATTTAGTAGCCGGAGATAAAGTTATCTCAAGCAGCTTGAGAAATGATAAGCCATATATATATATATATATATATATATATATATATATATATATATATATATAGGGGCAGGATCTTTTTACAGTGATGTAAGACTAACAAGTCTTACACCGCATCTCAACCGTTGATGGATGGAAATCATCGGTTGTCATTTGTAGTGTAATTAATATTAGTTAATTCATATGACTTCCTAAATTATAACTGTTGGATGCACGAAAATCAACGGTTGAGATGCGGTGTAAAACTTATTAGTGTAAGATTGTAAGTAGTGTCATAGAAGTCCCACATTGTGTATATGTCTTTGTATTTCTTATTTGGTTTAATATATAAATGAAATCTCCTTCGTGTAGTTAACACAAAGATTACAATGAATACCTCTTGTATCTTGATAATTAACATAGTATCTAGAGCCTAACAAAAGGAATCCTAATCCACGTTTTTCCGGTGGACAATTGTCCGCTAAGTAAAATATTTTTTTCCGAAAACAGTCATATCTGTCAGTTTTCGGCTTCCATATTGTCTAAGGACCTGTCTGATCACTATCGCTGTCAGGAACCACCGTTGACTGTCGTCCACCACCGTTGACTGCCATCTCTGACGAATTTTCTGGCGAACCACCCACCGTTCTGATCGCCACGACGAGGCGGTCCTCTCTGTCCAGGACCCACCTCCAGATCCTCAGCCACGCGCTCTCACGCGCGTGAGACAGTTGCTGCAGCCTATTTTCTTGCAGCGGCGCGTGCAGCTCCGGCTTGCCGTCGGACCACCACGGTTCACCTCGTCTTCTCCTTGCGCACCTGGATCTGTCCTCACTTTGTGTTTCTTTGCTGGTTACTATTCACGCGTGTTTCTTTGCTTTCCATTACTGTTCATCTTTGTTTCAGGTGACCTATGGCTGATTCGTCACCCCACGATGCATCCAAGGGTTCTTAAAAGAATGACACACCTGTTTTTACTAATTATGTTAATGTTCCGCTGCACGTCGACAAGTTGGATGGCTCCAATTATGATTCTTGGGCTTCTGATCTTCGACTTTGGCTTGAGGGACATGATTATGCTGACCATCTCATTACTAAGGTTGAGTCCATCCCGGTAGATGAACGCCCTCGATGGAAAAAGGTTGATGCTCAGTTATGTAGCATCATCAAGTCTACCATCATACCCGTCATTGAAGCAGATCTTCCATTCGCACGTCACTTATGAGTCTGTTTGGCGTCAGGCCAAGTCACTTTATGCCTTAGGACAGAATGGTGAAAAATTATAAACATGGTGAAATGTTGTTATTCCTATGTTTCAAATGGTCTCTTTTTGGTCATTTTCCTCTTCATGTTCCCCCTCATCTTCTTTTTCTTTATCTCTTTTCCCTTTCCCCATATTTCTCTCTCTAATTTTTTTCCTACACCCGTTTTATTTTTACTTATATATATATATATATAAATATATATTTATCTTTTTTCAATCGCTTCGTATCTTTTATTTGGGTTCATCTCCCACAAACCTCAATTAGTTTAGGATAAATGTGTTATTGATGTTGATAATTACATTGGTAAAGTGATTTAGTATGTATCTAACAGAGAGGCAGAGGCAGATAGATAGTTTAATTTAAAAATATTTTAGAATAATATTCTTTTTTTGTAAAAAAAAAAATTGTCACAATTAAAAAAAAAAATGAGTACGTTCCATAAATTTTTTCTAGAAATTTCTCCTAGCATCCATTCATATTTATTTACGTATGATAGCAAAAAAATTTGTACAACAAATTCAGAAATATTTTTCGAAAATATTTTCAGTGTTATGTAATTCTGATGATTAACTGCATTTTTAATTAACTTATTTTTACTTTTAGTAAAGTAGTTGGTTGGCATTGTTTATAGAGATTTGCATAGGTTGAATTAAATTAATTTTTTTGAAAAATCGAACCGAATTGGTTTAAATGGTTTGGTTCGAAAATGGTTCAGTTCGATTCAAAATCAATTTGGTTTTCGGTTCGTAAACGGTTTGGTTCTTGAACTGCTTTTTAAAATTGGTTCGGTTCATGTATTAGTTCTTAAAAAATCGGTTCAGTTCTTGAACTTATTCTTTAAAAATTGATTATTTTGAATACAGTTCGAGTTAGTTCATGATTCGATTTTTTAGTTATTTTGTAGATCCGTAATTGTTTATAATTAGTTGAATTTTGAATATAAAAGAACCAGACCCCGCTTTATAAATGGACAAGCAAAATGACAACTCAGGCCCGACCTTTCTTGGAACTATCTTTCAAAAATCTTAGTACGACGCTTGAGGTTAAGCAGACGGCATACTTTAGTAAAAGGCGAATGCATAGATCCTTATGCGGACGCTTTTAGATCTCACTAGTATTTTTATTTTATGCTCACAGCACTTTGTTTCTGCTCAGAACTACACTCAACAGTCTCCTCCATTTGTCTCGGTCCTTGCTCGCTCAAGCGTCAAGACATGGTTGGTATTTAATCTCACTTTCGTATCCTTTTGGACCCCCACATTTTGAAATGTTAATAGAGCAAAAGTCAAGTTATAGTGGAGCATGAAACTTTGGTTATGACCAATTGTGGAGTCACGAAATTTTGTAAAGGAAATGAGATTGTGTATAATATTCCTTATAAATTATAATTATATATGTGAACTGTTTGTGCTTGGTAGAGCCGACGATGTATGTTATGTTAATTTAAGGGTGTTTGTAGTGGCAATGGTAAATACTAATATTCTATTAAAGTTTCTCATGTGTTGTATATCAAAGGGAGAGTATGTGTAAATGACTACGGTTGTTTCATATTTGTGCAGAATAACAACTCATAAATTGGATAAAAGAGAAGATACCCCCTCCGCATGAGAGGAGGGTATTTAAAGAGGAAATATCTCTCTCAAGTCTAGGAAGAGGGATGTGTAGCTATACTACCTAGTCAACCTCATCTCTTAGACCTGGCATGTTGCACCCATTGTTAGTGTACAATGGGCAACAGTGTTGGGTAAAGGGGAATCCATATTAATGAGTCTTTATGGCTCATCATGAATACCCTGTAAAAGGTTCTAAGTGTGTGTTTTTAAGACTAGACCCAATTGATTGGGCTATAAAGTGGGTCGACCAGAACACTGTAATCAAAAGAATATAAATGATGTTAGAACTAAGGGGTCGTTTGGTAGATAGATAAATTTTGTGGTACAAGAATTTTTAAAATTTTCCTGAGAAAATGAGATTCTTGTGGATTAAAGTTATGAATAAGAATCTCATAAAATAATGAAAAAAATATTTGTCATTTTAAATGACATAAAGTTATGTCATTTTAAAGGAGAGATAGACACAAAATAATATTTTTTTATTTAAAATTTAAATTAAAAAAATCACTCACTTTCTCCCCCGTGATTTTCATTTCTTGTGTCTATCTCTCTCCTACATAACTTATGTCATTTAAATTGACAAACATCAAACCCTAAAATAATACTACAAAGTGGGTGATATTCTTAGATTCCCACGAGAAAATTTTACATACTTTATAGGACATAAATAACCTTACTTTAATATCCAAATTTATATAAATAACCTTGTTTTAATATTTTCAAAAATTCATCAAATATTAGTTTTGTAAAATCAACTCACATTCACATAAATCATTGACAATCAACCAAATATAGAATCAAGAAACTTAAGTAACATTCATGAGAATATTTATGCCTACCAAACAATTTTTTTGATAACATTTCTGAAAAACTCACTTTCCTAACATATTCCCATAAATCGTAATTCTCGAAAACAAAAAAATTTCTCCTCTTCCAAACTCCGCCTAAAAATTTCTAAAAATGTGAAATGGAAAATCACTATTTATATAACAAAAAGGAAAAAATATTTGTCATTTTAAATAATACAATTTTATATCAATTTTAATGAAATTACATCGTTTTGATATGTTTTTATATTTTCTCTCCTCTATTTTTTTTTCTTATTTTGATACAAATGAAAAAAATGACAAAATACACCAAAATTACATAATTTTATTAAAAATGATACAAAATTATGTATTTTAAAATGACAATCATTTTTTCTAAAAAAAAAATACAATAATATTCATAACTAAGAATTAGTTCAAATAATACATATTTAATTCTGCTTAATGAAAGTTATGAAAAATATTTGTAATTTATCCAAATAAAATAAAATAAAATAAACTTACCCTCCGCATCACTCCATTGATTTATGATGAAGTCTCATCTCATTATGCTTTTCCCCACGAATTAATCTATGCTTCATACTTTGCCATCAAAAGGTCCAAACGTCGCATTGGATTCTTCTTGAAGCAACAGCAGCATATTCCACGAACAATACCTCCACAAAGACAATATCGCTCTTTCAACTTGCTTCTTACAAAATAAAATTTATCCCAATACTATTCATTCGAGAACCTTCTTGTGAATTCCATCCCTCTGACCTTTTATTAGTAATACACAAACTAGAGTTGTGTTTTTTGGTCTCACAAATTTACAACTACGCAAATGAAAAAAAAAAAAAAGTGAAAATAAGAATTAGTGGCAAACTTCAAAAACATATCTCATTAATAAAAAGGTAAAGTATAATACCAAACCAAAGACACATCCAAAAAAAACAAAAAGGAAAAAATAAGATATTCCTTTTTTTCCCCTTTTTTATTTTATTGGCTTGATATCACATCACTCTCTAGAAATCATCTCCACCGTAACCTCCGTCATCGTAACCTCCGTCATCGTAACGAAGATCATCCTCAACCTTCTCTGCAGCATCATCAGCAATCTTGTTTTCAACATACTCAGCACCCTCAACAAGTGCGATTCCACCTAGAACCCCAGCAACCGCACCCACAGCCAATCCTGTCCCCATCCCACCAAACTTGCTCTTCTTCTTCTCCTCCACCGGCGCGTACCCATAACTCCCTTGACCATACGACGCCGTTTGCTGCGGCGCATTATACCCTCCGTAACCCGAACCATACGCCGGAGCCGCCGTAGAAGGATACCCCGCCGGCGGCGCCGCGCCGTAACCATACGAACTCTGCGGCGGAGCCGCACCGTAACCGTAACCATACGCCGGCGGTGCAGAACCAAAGTCCCGCGATGACGCCGCCGGTGGTGGAGGGACACCGTAAGGAGGAGCGTAGTAACCACCACCACCCTGCGCACGATAGCCAGGGTCTCTGATTGTAACCTTAACGTCAACCTTACCATGCGGCCTTCCAGAAGGTCGTTTTAGCGTGAGCGTGCGGCTCGCACGCTCGCCAAATCCGACGTCGTCTAGAACTTCGACGAGCCTGAGCCGAGCCGAACCGATGAGCGGTTTAGTGTCTTTTTCTGAACCGGCGTGAACCACGTCGATGTAGAGAGTCATGTCTTCTAAGGGTTTTGGCGGTAACGGAATAACGAGGGTTTGGTCCCAATTAGCTTCGGTGTCGCCGTTTTCGTCGACCCTGGTGGAGAGCTTGTTGCTGGGGTCCACCCAAACGACGACGTATGGCCTGTTCGCGCCGTTGCGCCAGTTCACGTTCTTGAGCCCACGCGCCGATGTGAGCTTCACTTCCACTTCGTAGCGAGAACCCATTGTTTCTATTTCGGTTGGAGAATACCCAGAGAATTTTGGGACACAAACCCTTCTCTGGCAGTTTTTGATTTTATAGGTGAAGTTAGTCGACGAATCGTTTCTTTGCCCTTGCTTTTGTGGGATAATAACGAAGTTGCCATGGACAGTTCCCAACGCGGTCGAGGCACTCTTTTAATGGATTAATGATTCAATTGGTAAAGTTTTATATATATTAAAATATGGGGATATTATATTTATAATTTATTTATTTTTTAGAACATTTTTTTATCATTAGATTAAAATTAAATTAATAATCATAAAATAATATAAGTAATAGAAATTTATTTGATTTTGATTTGGATTTTTATACGGTTACGTATTTTTCGAATAAAAATTTATTTTAATAAAAAAATAATTATAAAAGATGGTAAGTAAAAATAAGTTATAAATATAATCTATCTTTATTATATAATAAATATATTAAAAGATATATTTTGTCTAACAATTAATTGTAAACTAGTTTGTTTATACAAAAAAATTGTAAACTAGTGATGAGTGTTGCAACTTCCATTATCTTGTACACGGATTTGAATCTTATGATCTACGAAATTAAATCATTTTATATAAATTTTCAGAAGCTGGATCAGTGCAAAAGTCAGTACCCGTTTGATTTTAGGGAAAAAAGTATCTAATGTTACTTTAGATAACTTTGTCTAATGTTCATTGAAACGACGTCGTTTTGGAGTTGAAAAATAAAAAAATTAGAATGATAAAGACTATTATAACCCTGAAATAAATTAAAATTACAAAAACACCTTGATTTCCGTTCCAAAATGACGTCGTTTCGATGAACATTAGATAAAGTTATCTAAAGTAACTTTAGAAAAAACAAACCCTTCATTTTAATAACAATGATTTTGCCAAATGGTAAAGGTTGAAGGATTCCGGCAAGTTAGGCATAACATGGGGACAAACAGTATCTTAGGTAGGGTAAAAAAACAAAGAAACCGATTGCTTAGCAATTAAGTATATAAATTTTTTGTACTAACAAAAAAGTATATAAATTTTGAGATTGGTGTTTATTTTTTAAAAAATGTGGGAGAAAGTGAAATTTTTTTAATTTAAATTTTAAATAAAAAATATTAATATTAATATTAATTAAAATGATCGTCTTTAAAAAAATAACTATTTTTTCCATAAATTTTTATTTGTATACTTTATATAAAACTTATTTCAGTTAACGCAAGTGGGTCAAGCAGTTATGAAGAGTTTTTATTTATCTGTGTATTTTGTATTATACTTATACATAAGATTTAAAATAATAAAACATACTTTGTTACAAGTTAGGGCGACCTCTTAATAATAGCGAATAGTATTTAAACTAAAATTTCAATGACGATTTCCCCGATTGATATTTTATTATTTTTAAATCTTAGTTAGGAAGTCATATTAGTCTATGATTAATTATTTTTAAAATATAGTTAGGCTATTGCGATGCACGGACATGTAATTTTATTTAAAAAATGCATGTCGGATACGTGTCGACACACGATCAATATTTCAAGACACGTGGTCAATACTTCGACACGTTTTTTGACACGCAGTCAATTTTTTTTGACACGCGGTCAACTCTTTGACACACATCCGACACGTTTTTTTTTTAGAACTAAATTTTATTTTATTAACTAAACATGAAAAATAATTTATAAATCTATTTTTTTCTGTTACGAAATTTGACATGAAAAAACATGGTGCGAAAAATTATTTTTTGCTTATATTTATGTTATAAATTTTAAATATTTGATTGGTTATATGATTTATTATGGGTTGTTATATGTACTATATAAATTATATTATATATATTAAAAATATTATTTAATATCAAAACATGTCCTAATGTGTCGGAATATAATATTTTTTATAATTAACGTGTCGGCGTATCGTGTCGTGTCCCGTATCAGTATCGATGCAACATAGGCTGTAACTTTTCAATTGAGTTTGGTAAAAATATTTTTGTTGAATACAGTTCAGCAATCACTACAGCCCAAGGTGACATCCCAAACTGATATTTGCAATACTCGCACGAGAGAATGTACCAAACTTTTTTGGAGAATATTTACTTATGTTGTTGGATGCAACTTCTCTCCTCTTACAGTTACACAGAAATTTGTGCAGTATTTTTTAAAAAAAAAAATTCCCATGGGCCCCACAATTTCTCTGTGCGCAAGAAAATTGAAGTGTTTCCAGTAACAGGAGACACTTAATGCCCTACTTTTTTAGGGGCGTTTAGTAGAGGAATTTTTTTATAGATTTTCGAAAAAATGATTTGAAAATTTTATTTATCCAGGTTTTGTATAAGAATTAGAAAAAATTTCTCAGAAAATCAGATTGCTAGGAATTTTTTTGTGAATAAGAATGCCATTCAAGAATAACATTGTTGGATTCCTGAAAGATGGGAAAATTCCCTCTTATTTTTTGGAGAAAAATACCCAGTGTTGAACGAGGTATTAGGACAAAGGATTATTAATGTTGATGAGCCAATCATTGATTGCATCGTTAACGTCCTCGCAGATGATGACTTCGATTTCAGACTCGATAGCGAAGGCGCTTTCAAAGCCCTTAGAGACCTCCTCGTCGCTGCCAGCTGTGTCGACGATTCCTGCCACTATCGCATTCTAAGTTCCAAATACTTGTGTGAGGCACTTGTGAGTAGATTCATCGTTTAGAGGGTGAAGTTCTCTGGTTATTGAGGCAGAGAGAATCTTTTGTAAATTCCATTATTAATAGTGGATGATTTTCTGGACTTGGTCCCGTGGTTTTTACTCTTCACGTCAAGAGATTTTCTACGTTAAAATTCTTGGTGTTCTCTTCCTCCCTGTCTCTATTTTTGATTTTTTGTTATTGTCCACTATCGCTTCCGCAGGCCGACCTGAAGAAGGCCGAACTAATTGAATTTGAGGTCGGGCTTAGAATGGTCGGGCTCTGAGACACAACAGTGGTATCAGGGCTATAGGATCAAGGGCTCTGTGAGGTCAGAGTTGTAGGGTGTCGTAACACATTATGGTGACATGTTCAAACTCACCACGAAGAACTACTTATATTGGAAACCCATGATGGAGGATCATCTTTATTGCAAGGATTTATATGAGCTCATTCTGAGCACGGTCAAGCTAAAAGGAAAGAGCGATAAAGAGTAGGATCTCCTCAATTGGAAGACGGTCGCTATGATCCGCAAATACATCGACAAAAGCTTGTTCGAGCATGTGTCAACATACACAAATGCTCACGAGCTGTGGACGAAGCCGGAGTCCTTAATCCAGAAGAAGACGCCACGCAACAACACATACTTGGTTCGCCAACTTGTGAAGCTAGACTACAAGAACGAAAAAAGCATGATTGAGCACCTAAATACATACAAAGGAATCGCCAATCAGCTGATAAAGATTGACATAAAGATAGATGATAGTTGCAAGCCCTCTTACTACTCAGCTCGTTGCCTGAGAGCTGTGATACGAAAGATCAGCTACTCCAAGCATTCAAGGAGTTTCACGCAAGGGTAGAAAGAGAGACCGGCAGAAAGCTGAAGGTCGTCCGAGCTGACAACGGTGGAGAATATCGAGGTCCATTTTAGATGTACTGCAAGGTAGCAGGTATAAAGCTGGAGAATACACCTCCAGAGACACCTCAACTAAATGGTGTTGCTCAAAGGATGAACCGAATCAATGAAAAATGAGTCTGAAGTATGTTGTCACATGCCAAGCTTCCCAAGAAGTTCTGGGGAGAAGCCGTCAAGACTGATGTCGACCTGATCAGTCTATCACCCTCAAGTCCTTTGGAAAGATACATCCCAGAAGAAGTCTGGACGGGTAGGAAGGCAAAGTACGAGCATCTGAAGGTATTCGGATGCCGATCATTATTTGTGCATATTTCCAATGATGAACGAACAAAGCTTGATGTCAAGACCAACGAGTATGTTTATCTCGGCACACCAAATGACGAGTTTGGTTATCGTCTTTGGGATCCCGTCAATAGGAAGGTTGTGAAGAGCCGAGATGTAGTGTTCATGGAGAGTCAGGCTATTGAGGACATACGGAAGCCCAAGGTCTGAATTGTTGTTCGTCAAGAACACCCCGTCTATCCTATTCGAGATGAAGCAGGGGGAGAATTCAATCAACAAAACACTTAAGAAGGTGGACAACAACAAGAACCACTAACTGAAAGTGAGGAAGTACTACAACATCTGGAATTCTGGGACGAAACAGAATCGGGTTACGAGGAGCAACCACAAACTTGAAAATCTAGCCGATTTAGACCTCCTTCCACCAGATATTATGCAAAAGAGTATACAATTGTTGCAGAAAAAGGAGAACCTTAGAGTTATGAAGAGGCAGTAACCGGTGTTGAAAAGAAAGAGTGGGAGAAAGCCATGCAAGAAGAGATAAAATCCTTGTATGAGAATCACACATTTGATCTGGTCGAGCTACCAGAAGGTAAACGGGCTTTGAAAAATAAATGGGTATACAAACTCAAGGTGGAGGAGAACAACCCGAAGCCAAGGTATAAAGCACAGATAATAGTAAAAGGGTTCAATCATACGAAAGGCGTAGACTTTGAGGAGATATTCTCACCAGTGGTGAAGATGACGTCAATCTAAACCGTTCTAGGCATGATGGCCACTTAAGACTTAGAGGTCGAACAATTTGATGTGAAAATGACTTTTCTTCATAGAGACTTAGAAGAAGAAATATACATGAAGAAACTCAAAGGTTTTAAATTTTCGCGTAAAGAACATCTGTACGGCCTAAAGCAAACACCTCGGCAGTGGTACAGAAAGTTCGAGTCTTTCATGACTCAACACAACTTCAAGAAAACTCAAGCAGATCATTGTATTTCTATCGAAAGGTATGATACTGACTTCATCATCCTCTTGCTCTGCGTAGATGACGTGCTAATAGTGGGGAAAGACACGAGGAAGATTAATACCCTCAAGAAAGCCTTGAGAAAGTCATTCGCTATAAAGGATCTCGGCCCAGCAAGACAGATTATCGGGATGAAGATTGTCCAGGATCGCTCAAAGAAGCTGTTGTGGCTATCTCAGGAGAAGTACATAGAGAAAATCCTGAAGAGGTTTAACATGTACCAATGCAAGACAGTCAGTACTCCTCTAGCTGGAAATTTCAAGTTGAGTCAGAAACAAAGTCCAGCTAGTGATAAGAAAGAGACGAGTTGTCAAAGGCCCCATATCAATCAATTGTAGGCAGTCTTATGTATGTCATGATATGGACAAGGTCCGACCTTGCTCATGCAGTCAGGGTTGTAAGCCGATGTCTATCGAACCCGGGCAAGGAACATTGGGGCATCGTTAGACGAATATTCAGATATCTAAAAGGAATGGTTAAGAGATATTTATGCTTTGCAAAAGGAAAACACGAGTTATAAGCCTACTCGGATGCCGACCTAGGTGGTGATGACTACTCGAGGAAGTCGACCACATGTTACCTGATTACCTTCACTGGGAGAGCTATTTCTTGGCAGTCCAAACTCCAGAAGTGTGTTGTCTTGTCCACTACCGAGGCCGAGAATATTGCTGCAACTAAGGCATGCAAGAAGCTATTTTGGATAAAGAGCTTTCTACAGGAGCTCAGTCATAGTCAAGAGAAATATGTGCTAAAGTGTGATAATTAGAGTGCTATACACTTAGCAAAGAACTCAACATTCCATGCACGACCAAAGCACATAGATGTATGGCACCATTGGATCCGAGATGTGATAGAAGAAAAGTTTCTGCAGCTCGACAAAGTCCATACTGACTTGAACTGGTCGGACATGATGACCTTCCAACATGAAAGTTTGAAGATTGTTGTGATGGTTTCGGGTTGACTACCATGGCCCCTTATCCCGGATGAAGGGGAGCTCAGATATCCTCCCTCAGGGGCACAGAGAGAGGCTTGTTGTTGTTGGGTCTGTGACTCGTGATGGACCCGACCCAAATTAATGGGAGCCCTAATCTCTTGTTTATAAGCTTAGATGCCGAGTCGTCATAAAGAGCGAAATAGAGAAGAAGAAGAAAAAAAAAAAAAAAAATGCGCAGGAGAAAAGTGCAAGTCTGGGACGAAAATTCTCTGAGGAAGAAACTCGGTGCCATCCCTGAAGAAGAAGAAGAAGAAGAATACCCTGTAAAGTAGGATTCTCTATCCCCTTTACAAAGAGAAACACTTGTGTGAGACAATTGTGAGTTGATCCATCCTTTAGAGGGTGAAGTTCTCTGATTATTGAGGTAGAGAGAATCTTTTGTAAATTCCATTATTCATAGTGGATGATTTTCTAGACTTGGTCCCGTGGTTTTTAGTCTTCATATTGAAGAGGTTTTCAACGTTAAAATTCTTGGTGTTCTCTTCCTCCCTATCTCTATTTTTGATTTGTTGTTATTGTTCACTGTCGCTTCTGCAGGCCGACCTGAAGAAGGCCGTGCTAATTGAATCTGAGGCCGGGATTAGAAGTGTCGGGCTTCAAGACACAACACAATGGGATTTTTTTTTGCGTAGAATAAGTGTCTTCCAATACATTATAGTAGCTTTTTTTTAATAGAGGTTTTATAGCAGTTGGGAGAGCGTGAAGTGATCCAAAAATGGAATTTCGCATGTACTGATTATGGGTAGTGTAATGGTGAGGAAAATATTATGAGGAGAAACCATTTCACTGGATAATATGATGTCATATGGTGTTACATACACTTATATTAAAATAAAATAGGCGATTTTAATTCAACTGAGGAAACCTGACTCAAACATACAAACAAGTGTTAAAAGAATTCTTCTTCTTTAATAATCTTTATTCCAATATTTCAAGGTTTAAATAGATAATAAAAGTCAACCATAAAAAGAACCTCCCACTAACATTAATTAGGTTCCACTAATAACTATCGCCATCCTTAAACAAAGTTAAGATTTAAATAACAAAACAAACAAAATAGTTATCCACTACTTAAACAACCCAATAATTCTGAAAATAATAAAAAGAACTGTAATATTCCCCCTCCCCCTAAAAATTACTGTTGTGGTCAATAATAAGATCAACATAACCAATACTTTTGAGACACAACCCTTCTGTGGCACTTTTGGATTTTATTGGTGAAGTTAGTCGATGAATCGTTTCTTTGCCGTTGCTTTTGTGGGATAATAACGAAATTGCCATGGACTATGATGGTGTTTGGTAAGGGGAATTTTTTGAAATTCCTAAGAAAGTGGTGATAGTAATCTTATTTATCCACGTTTGGTATCAGGTTTCTGAAAATTTTTCCAGGAATATGTTTTCCCGATATTTTGCTTTGTGTACAATTTTCCTTCCAAAAGGGTGGTATTCTTGGAATCCCTACATTTTTTTTAGGACAAAATTTTGATAATATTTTGATCAACCAAACAATTTTTTGATAACTTTTATGGGAAAATGACATTCCTGCTATATTCATAGGAATCATGATTTTCAGCACACACAAAAATTATTCTTTACTAAACGCCTCATAAGAGTTTTGCCCAATACTTTTCAACTTGAACTGGAATGCGGTCATGAATATGATAATATGTTAATGATTCAACTGGTTAAATTGAATATATATTAATTTATGTAATAAATATGTTAAAAGATGTATTTTATCAAACAATTAATTATAGTTTAGTAGTGAGTGTTGCAGTGTCCATGCTCTTCTTGTACACGGGTTCGAATCTTAGGATGTAAAAAATTCAAATTTTAAACAAATTTTCAGAAATCATGTCATTGCAAAAACCAGTACCAGTTAATGTCAGATCGATTGGAAATTTAGGCTCTGTTTGATTTTTGTTTTTAAAAACAGTTTTTTAGTTTTCAGAACAAAAAAAACTAAAAAACTCGTTTGGTAAGACCTGTTTTGTAAAAAATATTTTGAAAACAATAACTGTTTTTTTGTTTTTAGAATCAAATTTAGAGAACATGTCTAAGTTGTTTTTGTTTTCTGTTTTGGTTTTTAACTTTCAAAAATTAAAAAATATAGAAAACAACTGTTTCCATAACTATTTTACAAAACAGTTTTAAAAAAAAAAAACCAGGACACAATCAAACAGACTCTTAGTTTTTGATTCAACTGGCTGATCTGGTAGATTTTTTTTTTTAATTTCCTCAAGATATTACCCAGTCGACAGATGAATATTAATTCTTTTGAAGCATAGAAATCACCAAAATGAGTTTCGTCTCTACCATTTAAAAAAAAATTATTACACAACCAGAGATTGAACCTCTGCCATCATGCTTAAGAGATTCAATTATCTACCGGTGGTTGGATAGATTTTATTAACAATGATTTTGCCAAATGGTAAAGTTTTAAGGCTTCCGGGAAATTAGATATAACATGGGGTAGAACAGCATCTTGGGTAGGGTAAAAACAAAGAAACCGATTGCTTAGCAATTAAGTATATTAATTTTTAGGGATTAATGTTTTCATATTATGAGAGATAATTTTATCTTATATACATACATAAAAGTGTATGGCCTCATATGAGACTATTCGAAGAGAAAAGAGAAAAGAGAAAAAAAATATATAACTCTCATATATTTTTATGTGTATTTAAGAGATAAAATTAGCTCATCTAATTTTTATTTATATATTTTATGTAAAATTCATTTCAGTTGTCACCTTCACATGGGCAAGTGGGTCAAGCAATTATTAAGAGTTTTTATTTATTTGTGTATTTTGTATTATACATACCTGTTATATTTAAGATTTTAAATAATATATCAGATTTTGTTACAAGTTAGAGCGACATCTTAAAATAATATTTAAAATAAAAATTGCAATGACGATGTCCCCGATTGTTATTTTATTATTTTTTAAATCTTAGTTAGGAAGTCATATTAGTCTATGATAAGTTATTTTTAAAATATAGTTGGGCTGTAACTTTTCAATTGATTTTGGTAAATATATTTTTGTTGAATAGAGTTGAGCAATCAATAAAGCCCAAGGTGACATCCCAAACTGATATCTACATGACTCGTATAAGAAATCCTAATTTTAAGAGAGAAATACAGCTTATACTGTGGTGTCGAGAGTGATAAATTCGGGTTTATATATAGGGTATGAGAATGATCGGGTAATTCTATCGTACAATATATTTCGTCTGGTTGAACGGGAAATGTCCCGCCGAAAGAAAATGGTATTTTCATTAAAGGAAAGATGATAAAAATGTGTGATATGGGGATGGATCAGAATCTATAGTCAATTGTCCGATGGTAAGACATGGGGTGTGTATATATCTGACGTATGAGTAACAATATTCAGGATCGCACTAGGATAATGTGCTTAGAGAGTAAGTGTCTTCCAATGCAATAACCCTTTTATAAAGGTTTTATGACAGTTGGGACAGTGTGGAATGATCCAGAGCTAGAATTTCGCATGTACTGATCGTGGGCGATGTAGTGGAACATATGACTAAAGTGTCACTAAATCCCAAAAAAAAATTTCATTAGGTAAAGATATACCTACATCTGATGTATCTAACTATCTAAGGTTTTCACTTGAGCATATTTTTAACATTACAGGAGTACTTCTTTACTAAAAATAAGAAAAAATAGCGACTGAGAAAATAATAACCATAAAAAATGGATAAAATGAAAAAATAAGTATATAACTTTTTTTCATATTTAATAAAGAATTTAATAGTGTAGAAATTTTCCAAAGACTTAAAGAGATACAATCAAATGGTAGTAGCTCAGATGGAACATGAGAGTTGAATTTTGTGTTGAGTTTTGGATGAAATTCACTGTTACAGAATACCACTTGAGATGTGGATAACTGGGGTAAGAGCATGTGTTTGAATCCCCCAGTACCACCTTTGGGAAAAGCCTTAATCCTGGATCCACCCCGAATTAAATTAGTTGCGAAGCGATTAACCGATCGGAATATTTTCAAAAAAAAAAAAAAATACACTTATGTAGCCGAGCCGTTGCCGGTTTTATTTGTTTAGTTATTTATGGATTCGTTACTTTGGCCTTGCTTTTGTGGGATAATTACAATTTCCCCATGGACAATTTCACCTCAACTCTTGCCATATGGAAAGGTTTCAGGTTTTTATTTTTATTTTTATTTTTATTTTGTGAAACGACGACGTCAACCTCACGCTTCATGTTTTCGAAAGATAATCGTTAGATTTTTTTACCTTAGTAGTTTCGTTTTCTTAAGGTTTTACCGGAATAATTTTTTGGTCAAACGTATTACTTATATAATGCATAACGACGCGGTAATGTGAGAATCACTTTTGGACGTGACACTTTAGCAACCGCATCCTTTGCATTTGTTCCTGACCACTGGAACGTGATACCTGACAATCACGTCTTATTCCCAAGATGCGTACCCTCTCAGCCACGTGTCAGTGCATCCCATCCCAAAAAGAATTCAACAGGAAGCGGTAGTCTATAAGCCGCGTTCCAGGTTACAAGTCAAGTAGGAGTCAAGTAGATATATATGTTTCACCTAAAATTTAGGCTTATTGATATATTCACGGTAAAAGAGTTCAAAAAATTCAATAAAAGCAACAAGTTATTTTCGTACAAAATGATCTTTATAGTTGCTAGCAATTTATTCTTTACTGGTTAGAAGACTAACTCTTAAAGCAGAGAATAATTAATTCAGAAATTTACTAACAATAAAATTATAATTATTATAATTTTAAGGTGTTGGATGAAAGTCTTTATGATAGTTTATATTATTCACTTACACACTCACTTATACGAAAGCCCTTTGGGCTTGAAGTATGAGTTTTGCATAGATTCTATTTTTTTGGTTTACCTTAATATAAACCATTAAAAAAACTCTCACTCATCACTTTAAAATTTTGGATTAAATTATTTCTTTCACATATTGAAAATCGGGAAAGAAGACCAAACACGAAACAGGGGTATAAGATTGGGTACTATTGGATTTATTGGATTTTATGAACTCTTTTACAGTGAATATATCAATATGCCTAAATTTTAGGTGAAACATATATATCTGCTTGGCTCCGACTTGACTTGTAACCTGGAACGCGACTTATACACTACCGCCTCCCGTTGAATTCTTTTTGGGGATGGGAGGCACTGACACACGGCTGAGAGGATACCGCATCTTGGAAATAGGACGTGATTGTCAGGGTATCACGTTCCAGTGGTCAAGAACAAATGCAAAGGATGCGATTGCTAAAGTGTCATGTCCTAAAGTGATTCACATAGTACCGCGTCGTTATGCATTATATAAGTAATACATTTGACCAAAAAATTATTCCGATAAAACCTTATAAAAATGAGACTACTAAAGTCAAAAAGCCGAATCGTTAACATAATCAGATCATGTGGGCAAGTGAGGCACGACAAGCTATTATTAAGAGATTTTTATTTTTTATTTGTCTATTTGTATTATTAAATAACTGCAATTGGTAACTCACCTTAAGGCGAATTCCTAATAGCCAATAGTATTTAAATAAAAATTACACTGGCGATTGCCCAAATGTTATTTTATTATTTTTTAATCTTTGGTAGCAAGTCATATTAGACTCTTGACTAATTATTTAAAAAAATATGGTTGTGCTGTAACTTTACAATCGAGTTTGGAAAAACTATTTTTGTTGGATATCATTTAAGGTGTGTATGACAACCTTTCTGAAATCATTTTTTTTTAATTTCTGTTCCCGGGAACAGAAATGGATAGGAAACTCGTTTGGTAAAATCAGTTTATTTTTTTGTTCCCGGGATGAACCGGTTTATTTTTTGTGCTGGAGAACAGAAAAAAGAATCAAAATATTTCTGCTTTTTTGATTCTGGACACAGAATGAGAAACATTTATCTCTCTCAATTACTCTTCACCACTACCATCATCACCACCGCCACCACCATCCCGACACGACCACCGCTACTATCACCGTACCACCCCCACCACCTCCACGTCACCACCACCGTCATTACCACCACCACCACCACTATTACCATCACCATCACCACCATTATTACCACCACCACCACCATCATCATCGTAGCCATTGCTATCACCACCACCACTACCATCATCATAGCCATTTCCATCCCCACCACCACCACCATTACCATGCTACCACTACTACCGCTATCGTTGCTGCCGCAACCACCGCCACCATCACCACCATGTCATCTCCATCACCATCGTTGTAGACACTGCTGTTACCACCACCACCACCACCACCGCTACCACCATTACCACCGTCGCCGCCGCCACCACTACCATTAACATGCCACTGCCCCCGCCACCACCATGTCATCATCATCACCATCGTCGCTGTCACCACAACCATCACCACTACCGCCGCCACTGCCACCATTACCACCACTACCGCTGCCACCACTGCCTTTATCGCGTCATTGCTACCACCACCACCACCACCACCATATCGTCACCATCGCCACCATTATCACCATCATCGTTGCGGTCACTACTGTCACCGCCACCATCATCATCATCGTCACCATCACCATCACCATCATCTCTATCACTGCCACCATCACCACTACCATCGCCGTAGCTACTACCGTCACCACCACCACACCACTACCACCACCATTACCACCATCGCCGCCGCTGCTACCATGCCATCACCACTATTGTCATCGCTGCCACCACCATTACCACCACCATGCCATCACCTCCACCACCACCACCATAACACCACTGCTACCACCACCACCACCACAACACCACTACTACAACCACCGCCATCACCACCACACCATATGAAAAGGAAAGTGACGATCCGAAAAAAATTTATGCTTAATAGGAATGATTTTTTATTCTATTATTTGTTGTGTTATCAAACAAAATTCTCATTCTCGGAATAAAAATAAAATATGTTATCAAACACATTTTTTTCTCAGAAATTGTTCTAAGGCACAGAAATCGAAAAGAATTTTTTCTTTTCAGAAACAGTGCCAGGAAACAGAATGGTTGCCATGCACACCCTTAGCAATCGCTACAGCCCAAGGTGACATACGAAACTGATATTTTAAAAGATATTACAAGACTTGGATGGAAATTATCCTAAATTTTGTTAGGGGCGTTTTGACAGAGGAAATATTTTATTTATCGAAAAAAAAGATTTGAGGAAATATAGTGAGAAATTTTTATTCCCGGTAAGTTACAAAAAGGTGTTTGGTAAGTCCAAATTTTTTCAAGAATGTTGAGTTAATTATACTGATGCTATGGAAAAATAAAAATATCTGTTGTATATTTTCGTTTGAAATTTTGTAGTTAAAACTGAAATGATAGGAAAATATTTTCAATTTCCCTGTGCCAAAAGTTGGAAAAAAATTCGCACCCCACTGATAGAACCCAGTTCTATCGAAAGAATTCTTTAGAAGAGATGATGAGGAAGAGAAAGAATGAACAAAGGAGGAGAGAAATATTCTGAAATTTTATTCAATCAACAACTGAGAAGATTACACTTTAGAATCCCCTTTTATAACCAATCAGTCCAATACCCTTTGTGACTACTGACAACACAGCTTGCAATATTACAATCACATACAAAACTCAGAATACAAGTATATTGGTATCTACCTACAACATTCTATCACTTACAATACAAAGTCTTCCTCGTTCAGACGTGTTGGTCTCATACGGTTCCTCTTGGGTCTTCCTTCCACGTGCACATCTAGAATGTTCTCTTGTGCCACTGCTCTTTTTTTTTTCTTCATTGGTTATCTCCAACTCCCTACCATTAGGGTCTGATGGTTTTGTTGGGCTTTGGGTATTTGGGCTTGGATTTGTTATTTGGACCATATCAATACCTCTCGTATTAAAATCAACCTTGCCCTCAAGGTTGAAGGTAGGAAACTGCCTGGAAAAGTCAGTCTATGATTCCCAACTAATATACTCCTGAGACATACCATCCCACAAAACTTAAACCTGCTTAACTTGAGAGTCTCCTTCCTGAACTACTCTGGATCCCAAAATTTGGAGAGGTTCCAATACTGGAAGCCCTCCTTGAAAAATCTCTAGTAGTGGAAAATGGGGAAATATTGTGCTCTCCTTTATACGACTTGAGTAATGAAACATGGAAAGTGTGGTGAATCTTAGCATGATGTGGCAACTCCAATTTATAAGCAACTTGTCCCACTTTCTTTAAAATGGGAAAAGGCCCAAAATATCGTTTAGACAGTTTATGAGAGAGCCTATTGGCCACTGAAGACTGCCTATAAGGTTGTAGAAGTACCCAAACTAGATCACCAACTCTATATTGAACATCTCTTCTTTTTTATTGGCCTGGTCTTTCATAATCTGCTGAGACTTGCGCAGATTAATTTTTAACTGTTGTAAGAGTGCTTGTCTATCCACTAATAATCTGCCAACCTCCTATACTGAAGCAACAGAAGGCAAGTAGTCTAAGATAGAAGGTGGATCACGACCATACACTGCTTTAAAAGGAGACATACCTGTTGAGTTATGATTTGAAGTATTATAACAATATTCTGCCCAATGCAGAACCTTGGACCATTTCTTAGGAAAATCAGCCACAAAACACCGTAAGTATTGTTCCAAGACCCTGTTAACCACTTCAGATTGACCATCTGATTGTGGATTATAAGCAGTTGTGTGGCGTAAATTGGTGCCACTAAGATCAAACAACTCAGTTCAAAATTTGCTAAGAAATATTGGATCCCTATCAGAAATAATGGATTTAGGCAATCCATGTAATTTGTAGACTAAGTGAGAAAATAATTTTGCCACTTTAGTGGCTGAGTATTTCTTAGGAAGAGAACCAAAATGTGCTTACTTAGACAACCTGTCAACCATTACTAATATTGTTGTATAGCCATGTGACATGGGCAGACCTGTTATAAAATCTAAGGACAAATCCTCCCAAATCCTCTCAGGTATAGGAATGGGTTGTAATAATCCTACAGGTGGTGGTTTGATATTTCACCTATTGGCAGACTAAATAGGAATTGACATAATTTTTTACAGCTTTTTTGAACCCAGGCCAAGTGAAACAAGCACAAATTCTAGCCATGGTCTCTTGTATACCAGTGTGACCGCTGGTCAAGGTGGAATGACTTTCCTTGAGGACTTTATGAATGAGAGGAGAAGTTGGATCTAACAACAGTTTCCCTTTGTATAACAGCAATCCATCCCGAACCTCATAAGAGGTATGCATTCCTGTATCAGTCTCTAGTTGTTGGTATAATTGCTGGAAAAAAGAGCTTGCTTATTCTCTTTTTTAAGCTCTTCTAGAATATCAAAGGTCACCACAGCAAGAGTTGCCATTGACTTAACAGTAGGATATCTTGAAAGTGCATCAGCCACTCTATTGTCCTTCCCTGGCTTATAAACAATGGAGTATTGAAACCCCAATAACTTGGCTAAGTAATATTGTTGCTCGGGTGTTTGAACAACTTGATCCAACAGCCCACGCAAAAAATTTTGATCAGTTCTAATCAAAAAAATTCTCCGAAGGAGGTATTGTCTCCACTTCTTGACTGATTCTATTATAGCATATAGCTCCCTCACATAGGCAGAAGCTTTTTGCATTCTTAAGCCTAATTTCTTACTAAAATAGGCAATTGGGTGTTCTGTTTGGAGAAGTAGAGCACCAATTCCCAAGTCTGAAGTATCAGTTTCCACAACAAATTTTTTGCTAAAATCTGGCAATGACAGAACAGGTGCTGAAGTCATTGCTGTCTTAAGGTGATCAAAGATTGTTTGAGCAATTGTTGTCCATATAAACGAGTCATGCTTTAATAAGTCAGTTAGTGGAGCAGTTATGGATGCATAGTTGCTAACAAACTTTCTATAATACCCAGTGAGGCTAAGAAATCCTCTCAACTGTTTAAGATTCTTAGGAATGGGTCAATCCACCATAGCTCTAACCTTATTCATATCCATACTAACTCCAACTACAGATACCCGATGACCCAAGTATTCTACTTCAGTTTGAGCAAAAGAACATTTACTCTTTTTAATGAAAAACTGATTATCTCTAAGAGTGGTTAGTACCTGTTGCAAGTGTTCCAAATGTAGCTCCAAAGAAGGGCTGTATATCAGAATATCATCGAAGAAAACAACAACAAACTTGTGAAGGTATGGCTGTAATAGAAGATTCATGGTAGAATGGAATGTAGAAGGTGCATTAGTTAACCCAAAAGGCATTACAAGGAACTCATAATAACCTTGGTGGGTTCTGAATGCAGTTTTATGTATGTCAGCTGGGTGCACCCTGATTTGGTGGTATTCAGCCCTTAAGTCCAGCTTGGAGAAGATTTGTGATCCCCCAAGTTCATCCATTAATTCATCTACTGTTGGAATTGGAAATCTATCACGAATAGTGATATTGTTGAGGGCCTTATAATCAATGCAAAATCACCATGAACCATCCTTTTTTTTAACCAATAAAACTGGTGAAGAAAAAGGACTGGAGTTATGCCTTATGAATCCGGATTCGATCATTTGCTGGACTTGCTTCTCAATTTCACTCTTTTGGAAGTGAGGATATCTGTAGGGCCTAACATTAACTGGAGGTGCATTAGGCTCTAAATGGATCTCATGGTCTAGCTGTCTGTGTGATGGAAATTCTCTTGGTTCTTGAAAAAGGATGTCAAACTCTTCTAACAGCTTCTGAATTTTCGGATCAAGTGTAGGTTTTGGTGTTGTGATATCCGAGTCTAGCAATGTGAGTTGATATAAAGAATCAATCTGATCAGTATTTTGGATCTTAAACTGGTTTAGTGAAATTGGACCAGAATGTTTATCACCTTGTAGCTTTATTGTCTCTCCTTCACATGAAAATTCCATGGTTAACTGGCTGTAATCCAGCCTAATTGGCCCCAAAATTTGCAACCACTGGACCCCTAGAACGATGTCTGCCCCTTGAATTGGAAGAATATAAAAATCAACCAGAAAAATATGTTGTTGAATTTGAATAGGTACTGCTGGGCAAAATCCCTCACACTTTAGGACTTGGCCATTCCCAACCATCACATCAAATTGCCTATCAGTGGTGACTGGCAGATTAAGGGATGATACCACCCTTGGTTGGAGGAAATTGTGTGTACTTCCCCCATCTACCAAAAGAGTTAATTCAGTTTTACCAATATGACATGTGAAACGCAGAGTTTGTGGTATGAAGCACCCCAGATAAGGCGTGCAAGCTAATTTGAGGCGCATCAGAGTCCAATACTTGTGTGTCTATACAGCAAACATTAGGTTCTTGACTTATAGTACTATCATCCAAGTCTGCGTAATCCTCATCTGGTACAATTAATACATGGATAGAAGCTTTGCACTTGTGGCCTTTGAAGTATTTTTCTCCACAAGTAAAACACAGGTTCTTCTCTCTACGTTCTTAAATTTGGCTTTGGGTGATTCTTTTGAGTACTAGGTTTGTTCTGGGTAGCATCTATGTTTATGGAAGTGGTTTTGGCAGTGTTTGTATTTTGGTTATATCGTGATTGTGGTGTGGGTGTGGGTAATAATGGAGGATAGGGTGAATGCAATTTTGGTGGATTATTCTTAAGTTGCAATTTGGATTCTTGGATTTTGGCTAAGGATATGGCATGTGTTAAAGAAGAAGGACGAAATGCAGAGAAATCATGCTGGATTTCATGTTTTAACCCAGAAATGAAAAAACTTACAAGAAAGGATTCTGATAGCCCATCTACCTGGTTGGAAAGATGTTCAAATGCTTCTTGATATTCCAACATCATTCCTGTTTGAAGCAATTTTTTTAGTTGGCCCTGATAATCCTCCATTTCAGACGGACCAAATCGAATTTGCAAAGACTAAAGGAATCTTGGCCAAGAGTCAATTGTCGAATTCTTGTTGAACCACTGGTACCATTTCAAAGCCTTGCCCTCAAAATAGAAAGGGGCAATCTTCAATCGATGTTCCTTTTCCATATCATAGAAATCAAAGAATTGATTGATTTTGTAAATCCAACCTTGTGGATCACTCAAGCCATCATAGCGCGAAACTTTGAGGCGTAAATTCTTTGCTGCAACATGATTTCGCGAGCTTGAAGAGTGAGGATTTGTTGAGGCACTAGGCAATGGTTGACGATCTCTGTAATTGTCGAAAATAACATCCAATTTGCAAGCCAGTTCCTGAAAACGTTTGTTCATCTACTCCTTTAACACCTCTACTTCAGCTTAGGTGTTCTCCAAACCGTCGTCCAGGGATTTAGAGAGAGTGTCAGGGGCCATGGTTCAAGATGAAAGCAACAGATGATAGAACCCAGTTCTATCGAAAGAATTCTTTAAAAGAGATGATGAGGAAGAGAAAGAATGAACAGAGGAGGAGAGAAATATTTTGAAATTTTATTCAATCAACAACTGAAAAGATTACACTTTAGAATCCCCTTTTATAACCAATCAGTCCAATACCATTTGTAATTACTGACAACACAGCTTGCAATATTACAATCACATACAAAACTCAGAATACAAGTATATTGGTATCTACCTACAACATTCTATCACTTACAATACAAAGTCTTCCTCGTTCAGACGTGTTGGTCTCATACGGTTCCTCTTGGGTCTTCCTTCCACGTGCACATCTAGAATGTTCTCTTGCGCCACTGCTCTTTTTTTCTTTTCTTCATTGGTTATCTCCAACTCCCTGCCATTAGGGTCTGATGGTTTTGTTGGGCTTTGGCTATTTGGGCCATATCACCCACTTTCTCAGAATTTTTTTAAAAAATCTTTATACCCAACAGCCCAAGTCTATCCTTCATTTAAGAGATGAAAATACACCATGTAATGTAATGTGAAGATTGATGAATCATGTGTGCATATAATTTCTATATGATATTGAAGTCAAGGTAAGATGATATTTACTATATGGAAGTTAAGATTTTTTCTTCTGAATGGCGGAAGTATGTCTTTATGACAGGGTCTAATGGAACAATAACCCTATGAATCAGAATTTTAATGGAGGATCTGGATGTGCCTAAGCTTAGAAAATAGCTTAGTAAATGGGGAGGCATATGTTTGGATTTGGCTCAGGCAAAGTAACAATGTAGGGATGAAATGCAGAATATGAAAATCATGAAAGATCTTTCGCGCCCTTGCTAATGTGTGAGGCTTGTTGCTAATGTCAAAAATCGATTAAGTAAAAAGCTCAAAACACAATCTATATCATTATCATGGACAAGGCAAAAAAAATTATTTATTGCTTTTTAATAAATTATTTACGCATTTATTACACTTTTCAAAAAAAAAATTCATATTTATTGCACAATGTGACGCCCCTTTTGACGCCCCTTTCAGGCGTCACACCCTAAGGGGAGACGCCTCAATGGGGCGTCACATGTGACACCCAAAAAGGGCGTCACACTTGAGCTCTATAAATACCCCCATTTTTACAATTTCACTTCTCACTCTTACTCTTACCTCTCTCTAACCTTTCTCTAACCACGGATTGTGCTCTTAACCGAACGCGGAAATTTTCGTAGCAAAGCTCTGCCAACTTAGGTAAGTTCGTAATACCTGCTATGTATACGTTTAAATTACAATGCTACCTTGCGAACATGTTAGGATTTATCATATATTAGAGACTTAGACCATAAGGATAGTCACTTAGAAATTTTGTACCATGCTATGAATGTTGTATTGATTTAGTAATTTTTTTGTTACGTAGTTATTATTATTATTATTTAATTATGCATTGGAGTTTAGCGTATTAATTAGTGATTTAGAAAATAGTGATAGTCACTTCGTAAATTTTGTATGATGTTATGAATGCGGGAGTGTATTGATAATTTTTTAGTCACTTAGGTGTTATTATTAGTACATATTTATGAAATTATTAGTGACTTAGGGTTAAGTATTATGTCAGTATGATTTAATTTGTGTCCGACGTTTTATTATTATTTAATTACAAATAAATTACTGTACTACGTATTAATATTATTTCATTAATTACGATTGTAGTAAAAACGTCGGGTTTATGCTTAATATTTTTGATAATAAATTAGGGCATTGCTTAATTAATTTGTACATAAAATGTGTTGTTACATGTGATTAATTTCAATGTTGTTTTATATTATATAGTTTAGGGTCATGGGTGATTCATCATCATCAGAGGGTTCTGCATCGGATCCAGAGCCTACAGATCCTAGCATGTACATCATACATGGGCCGTATAGATGGGAGGTCCTTCGTAAGAGGACGCTGAGTGCCCATATTTCATAGCGAGTGTGGAATACGGAACATGTGAGGAGACTGGAGACCAGGCATGGGAGACCACAGGGGGGGCCACCTACCGGCGCTATTCCAGAGGTGGTCACAAACTACCTCACAGGCTGGATTTCTACATGTTGCCCGCATGTGACATATCCAAGTATTAAATCGGGTATTAAATCAGGTATATACAAATTATATCAATTACCTTCATGATGATTTCCTAATGGGGCAGACGCAACGTCATGCAATTGCGGCATTTGTGCGACCACTGGTTCATGGTATACTGGGATTTGAGACGCACCCATCTCACCACCTTCATCTCCTTATGAAGCACTAGCATCCTCCGCCAGAAGACGTTCTTCCATTGCGATATTTTCATCATCATCGTCGTCGTCTTCGTCATGCATTTCCCAAGTCGGATCATTTTCATCTACCTCAGAAATGTTACCAACTGGAGACGCATGAACGACAGACGTTAATGGAAGACGGGGAGAATTTAAATCAACTGACCTCACCGGTAAAGGAACATTCTCCGCTGTGGCGATGTCGACATACAACTCCAGAAAATCTGTCCTTGATTGGTTAAAAAATTCTTCCATTGTCATCTCCACGTCTTCATCGTCAACCACTTGCAAACTAATGTATTTATCACATTGCCATAACCTTGTCATGATCTGAGTGATACATTGGTTGCCTTGAAGACTTAACTTATGCCGAATTCTCTGAGGCAATTCGCCACTGATTGCGTTGCGTTGGATACGTGTCGGCCTTTTTTCACTTTCAAACATGTCACCTCGTCGACCTTCTACCTTCCTACCATTGTAATATAACACAACATGAACATAATTAGGATGTGAACTCATTCTTAAATAGAATAAGAAATAAAATGAAAATACTAAATTAAAGATAACGAATTCTGTATGTATGATGTCAGAATTTTTGGTAGAGAAGAGATATGAAGAGTGAGAGAAGAGGTGTGAAGAGTGAATAAAGTGGAAAGGGTATAGGGTCGCACATGTAACACCCAAACTGGGCGTCACATGTGACGCCCCAGTTAGGCATCACCCATATGGGTGAGACGCCTAATTGGGGCGTCACATGTGACTAGTCTTGGCAAAAATGAGGGTTGGCTCGTAACCCGACTAAAATAAGTCGGGTTGGGTTAGGAAAAATGAGTTAGTAACTCGAGTCAGCCCGACTCATTTCAGCTCGAAAAAAATTGAGTCAATCCACGGGTAAAACGGGTTGGCTCGCGGGTTATGATTTTTTTTTTGTTTTAATATAAAAGTATAAAATTAATGAAGGTAAAGTGAAAAGCTAAAACCTAAAATTTCAATTTTAAAGACCCAAACGAAAATACCATGCAGCTGTCAATAAGTCCAAAATCGTGCATTAAGGACCTTTTTTATAGTATGTGTGACAGTGTGAATGTAGTGCCAACTGCCAATAAGTTCAAGTCCAAATGCAAAAGAAATTTTCTATGGTTTATCTGTATAATGTCTTTGTATTGAATGAATTAATAATTTAGGAAAAAAATTTAGAAGTTACAGGCTTACAGCATCAATGGAATTTTTTTATTTTTTTTTTAGCCAACCCGCGAGCCAACCCTTACCCGGCTCGGGTCGGGTTGGGTTGAGTTTTCTGGCTCGTTTAGTTTTTGAGCGAACCTGAACCTGGCTCGTTTTTTTCGAGTTGAACGCGGATTGGGTCGGGTTGGCCTGTTTTGCCAACCCTACACGTGACGCCCAGTTTGGACGTCACATTATGCAGTATATTCGTCATTATTTCAAAAACTATTATAAATACGTAAATAATTTATTAAAGAGTAAATACCCTTTTTAGTCATTGGCAATATCCATGAAGTCCTTTTCAGTCCCTAGCAATAAAAAAGGGATAAATTGGTCCATGAAATAACAAAAAAGAGGCCACGTTCATCCTTCCGTTAACTCTCACCTAACGGCTCTACTAACGTTGCACAGTTGGCACGTTAGTTTGCTGACGCGACTTGGATGTGGGACACCGGGGAAGACGAGACGACGGTGTTTTGGTCCCTGCCAAAACCACGAGGGCCATTTTGGTCCCTGTCAAAATGCACGAGGACGTTTTTAGTCCCTGACAAAAAGCACGGGGCTCTTATTGGTCCCTAACCAGAGAAAAATAGGCACATGACTTCATTGCTTTTCTATGCAGTCCAATTTTGCAAAACAGAAGTTCATTACATCAGAAATAGGAGTGCAATCCATTTGTTCATCACAAAGTAATTAAACTAAATTTCATCACAAAGTAAAATACTCCTTCTTGGCATTTTATTTCAATGAAGTTTGTGTTTCTAGCTGAAGTTTCGACCTTATTAACAATTATTCATTTCTTTTTCAATGCTAATTAAGCTTCCCACTTTGTTAAAAGAGATTCTTGGCTCTTGCAAACAGCTTTTACGATCCCTAGAATACTATGAACTGCTTTAATTCTCTTAGTCTATATAAGACATAACGTTATGCGATTTACGAACAATATCTTCAGTAGTGTAGCATTACAATTATATTATTTATTTTTCTATAAAAGATAATTGCATGATTGTTGATATTTAAATACAGAGAAAAATCAGAGAAGAAGTCAGGTAAATGATTGTTGATAATTGCAATGCATGACAGTTGACTGGACTGCAGCAATTGGTAGTTCTCAGCCACATGAAGGCAACTTGAGAGGAAGTAGCCCACCTCCATCAAATCCTCAACAGGCAAATGAGCTGTTGAGTAATGAAACAATGAATGCAGCAACCAGTGGCACACGAAGTAGATTATTGGCCTTCATGAGCACACCTGGTTTTAGGCCACCAAGGCCTGCCTAAAAAAAATGACCTGCTGTTGTATATGACCTGGGAGTAGTGCATGAGCCAACTGAGAAGGGTTATTATTATGTGACTGATTATTTTGAAAATTCTGGCCATTATGTATTTGGAGGTCTTATTATGTCAATGTTTTTTTTTGTAAATTCTGGCCATATTGTATTATAGGCCTTTCTTTTAATTCCTGGCAGTTGGCTTTATTTTGTAATGCACTACTGTACATCCATGTCTTCAAATATAATGATACTCAAATCATGTTCCAGCTATTATGTTTCACAGGGTTGATGAATGTTTAAGTTTGTCATTTTTGATGTTTTTAACTAATATACGTAGTTGTAGTTCTTGTACATTCATGTCTTCTGGTTTAACAAATTGGACTGCATACAAATCCAATTTAATGTCATGTTCCTGTTTTGCAAAATTGGATTGCACTCCTGTTTTTGATGTAATGGACTTCTGTTTTGCAAAATTGGACTGCATAGAAAAGCAATGGAGTCATGTGCCTATTTTTCTTTGGTTAGAGACCAATAAGGGCCCCGTGCTTTTTGTCAAGGACTAAAAACGTCCTCGTGCATTTTGACAGGGACCAAAATAGCCCTCGTGATTTTGACAGGGACCAAAACGTCATCGTCTCGTCTTCCACGGTGTCCCACATCCAAGCCACGTCAGCAAGCCATGTCAGCAAACTAACGTGCCAACTGTGCACCGTTAGTTGGGCCGTTAGGTGGGAGTTAACGAAAGGATGAACGTGGCCTCTTTTTTATTATTTCAGGGACCAATTTTTATCCTTTTTTTATTGTTAGGGACTGAAAAAGGGTCCGTGAATATTGTCAGAAACTAAAAAAGATATTTACTCTTTATTAAAAAACAATAAATAAATTTTTTTGCCTCATGAACAAGTATATTTATTTTACTTTTTCTTTCTTTTCCAGTGTCACGTTCCAATAAAGATTTCATATATGCCAGCTGTTATCAGTATTGTAGGTGGCTGCTAAGTAAAATTTCAAAGTTTGTTAACAAAAGGACAAAAGTTCAGCTTGCAAATAGATTAAAATTTCAGGATTTTGCCTAGTTTCAAGTGTGAACACAATTTCTTTTTTTTCAAAAAAAAGACTTGGTTTGATTTGGGAATCTTTTGGGAACAACCCAAATTATTTTATGATTTTATCTCTATTTTATATTTATTCTCTTTTTACTTTTGTGAATAAAACGCAAAACCATTTCCGACAACAAGTACGATGTTTCCTTCTTCTTTTTTGCACAAGTACGATGTTTCATTTTTAATCCAGTAATTGTTGGTTATGTAATGTTTTATTTAGACAATTACATTTTCATTAAAAAATGTATAGGAAAAATAAGTCTCTAATCTCATGTCAAAAATATAATAAGTGTGGGTCCATTTATTTATAAAAAAAGTGACATTTTTTTATGATCTCTGTAAAAAGGATTTATTATTTCCTACAACAATATAAGAAAAATAAATCTCAATTTTTATAGGTAATGAATTTGGCAAAAAATTTAACCACTTTTAAATTCTATTAAGAATACTTTTATTAAATAAAATATATTTTAGATCCTTAATAAAAATTACAGAACTCATTTTAATCCTTAGCGGATTAAACGGATCAACCTTATCGTTGAAACTCGTTTTGCAACCCTTGCATAACTAATGAGCACATGGTACCCTATATATAACTAATAAGCACATGGTATTCTTTATATGACTCCATGCCTTCTCCTATGGGATGGTGTTTTATTTTAGGGCTTATTTAGTCTCATATTGACATTAGAGAAGAAATTTTATGTCATAAATATATAATAGCAGGAGACAACACTTAAAAATAAAAAGATTGCACAGTTATTTGAAGAATATATAAGAAGAGAAACTTATGTTATCATGTAACATGAGAATAATTTTTTCCTTTTATTTTATACACACAGCACTCGGCTTCTGCTACGTGATACGGCGGGTCTAGTGTTAACAATATTCTCAGTTTGTGTCTGACTGTCTGTCCATTTTGGATCAAGAACTTTTGAGATGTTATTAGCTCAAAGCAAAGTTCCATAGCAAACAACTTCGCTTACGAAGCTTGCTTCTCAACAAAACATGACCCACATTGCGTTGGATTCTTCTTGAAGCAACCAACCACAGCATATTCCTGATATAATACCTCAATATTCTTATCTCTTTTATAAAGAACTTCCATTCCTTATCTTTAATATTAAAAATGAGAAGACGTAGTTTCATAAACAACACGCTGTTGGTCATTTGTAAAATCGACCCTCAGATCACAATCATCTCTGCCTTCTAGGTTTTGAATATGTATCACTGGACCACATAAGCACCACTTCTCTAATACTTTAATTTCATCTTTTTTGTACCATAACTTCATACAATTGTGACATTTCAAGACATCCCTATATTCAAGCACTTATAAATAAATAAAGTAAATGCTGTTAACAAATGACAAACATACAACTAAGTTAATGATAGTACATAATAGGTTTGATATTTGTTATTTTAAATGACATAAGTTATGTCATTTTAGGAGAAAGATAGACACAGAAAAACAGAAATCATAGGAGAAAGAAAGTGAATGATTTTTTTTAATTTAAAATTCAAATTTTATGTGTCTGTATCTCTGTTAACATGACATAACTTTCTGTCATTTAAAATAACAAACACTTCTCTTGTATATAAATAATTTTAAACTTTTTTTTATATAAATACAACTGATTTGAATCGTAACCACATAAACGATGGAAATTACCAAAGAAGTAAAGATTTAGTTAGGGGATACAAAAAAACAAAAACAAAAAACACATGCAGAATTTACACATAATAACGGAACACAAAAAAAGGAGTAAAAAAAAGTGTTAATATTTTTTTTTTCTTCCCCTTTTTATTGGTTTATCTCCCAAATTGTTTCATTCTCTAGAAATCATCTCCATCGTAACCACCATCATCACCACCGTCGTCATAACCACCATCATCACCACGGTCTTCATAACCACCGTCATCGTAACCAGCATCATCACGATCGTAACCACGATCATCCTCAATCTTATCCTCAACCTTCTCAGCCACGTGATCCTCAATCTTGTCCTCAATATACTCAGCACCCTCAACAAGTGCGATTCCACCTAGAACCCCAGCAACCGCACCCACAGCCAATCCTGTCCCCATCCCACCAAACTTGCTTTTCTTTTTCTCCTCCACCGGCGCGTACCCATAACTCCCTTGACCATACGACGCAGTTTGCTGCGGCGCATTATACCCTCCGTAACCCGAACCATACGCCGGCGCCGCCGTAGAAGGATACCCCGCCGGAGCCCCGCCGTAACCATACGAACTCTGCGGTGGAGCCGCGCCATAAGACGAACCATACGCTTGCGAACCATACTCCCGCGATGACGCCGCCGGTGGTGGAGGGACGCCGTAAGAGGGAGCGTGGTACGCACCCTGCGCACGATAGCCAGATTCTCTGATAGTGACCTTAACGTCAATCCTCCCATGTGGTCTTCCTGATGGTCGTTTTACCGTGAGCGTGCGACTCGCGCGCTGGCCAAATCCTTCGCTGTCTAGGACTTCAACGAGCTTGAGCCGAGCCGAGCCGATGAGCGGCTTGGTGTCTTCTTCTGAGCCGGCGTGGACCACGTCAATGCAGAGGGTGAGATCCTCGATGCGTTCCGGCGGTAAAGGGATCACGAGGGTTTGGTCCCAGTTAGCTTCGGTGTCGCCGGCGTCGTCGACTCTGGTCGAGGATTTGTTCTTTGGGTCGACCCAAACGACGGCGTACGGCCTGTTTGAGCCGTGGCGCCAGTTCACGTTTTTTAGCCCACGCGCCGACGCGAGCTTAACTTCCACTTCGTAGCGAGAACCCATTTTGATGAGTGAGTTGAAGAAGAAAAACTTTTGGAGTGTTTTGAGAATACGAAGAAGTGAAGAAACGTTGTTGGGCTTCAAAGGGTTTTATAAGTAAGGTGGGGAGTGAGATTGGTTTGTTTTAGGCTTTTAGCCTTCGGTATTCAGGGTAATAACAGAATTGCCACGAGGACTTTTTGTTGTGTTGATGTACGAAACCATCCTTGGTAAATTGGTGCATTATTCAGTACACTGTTTTTCGATGTGTGTTTTGGTGAAGGGTGGTTTTGGAAACTAAATTGTTGATCTGGAAGGTTTGGGTGTATTTGGGGGAAGGAATAACTTGGGTGGGGAATAGACAAGGAAAGTGGTAGCTTGCGAATTGAGTATTTAATTGTTCCTTGAAATCTTACTATTGACTTCATAAATAATATGCATTATTTTATATAATAGATAGATTTAAGAAAATCACATCATGTTACTGATTAAAATACATATTAGTTTGTCTAATTATAAGTTAGTTGTAGGGAAAAAAAAAGCCATAGTTTTTCAAATTCAACAACTTGACTTTTTAAATTAACCAAATTATATAGAGTAATATAAGTTTAACTTCTAATTCTTGTGCAAACAATCTTTCAATAAAGAATTAATATATACGTTTAAAAAATTGTAAATGAATTTTTTTTATTCAATGATGCCATTAGATTCAAATCTATAATTAACTTCATACAAACTATTTGAATTTCTTATCCTTAGTCGTATTGTTGAATTTCAAATTATAATTTTTTTTTATGATTGACTTATATTTCAAAAAATAAATTATATTTTATATTTTATGTCATGAAAGATATTAAGTCATAAGTTTTTAGTATTGAGCTATTGTGGAGTTGGAGCTAAATCTATATCCTATAATGGGTGATGTATGTCAATATATGGGTACTCAAAGTAGCAAAAGTATGAATCAAACCTTAAGGAGAGACACCGCAAGTGCTATCTCATACGAGAATGAGATAGCAAAAAGAAAGAGACCGAGCGGGAGAGCACGGGGAATGAAAAAAGAAAAAAAGAGAAGCCGAGAGAGATAATAGCGCGAGGGAGAAAGAAAAGAAAAGAAAAGAAAAGGAGAGGAGATTTTCTCCCGCGGATCCAACAGTGAGACTTCGTCAGAACGAGCTATGATTTTAGGAGAGTGTTTGTGGTGTCTAGTAGTTCACATTCACCAGTCATTTTGCAGTTTGGAGGTCTTTAGAGCCACAGATTTGGTTTCCCCATTTCAAGTTTTTTTTGTGATTTTTCTCCTTACTCTATCTCTTTATTTTCATCTTGTTGATGATGTTGTTGGATTCCTCTATTGTTATATAGACAGATAATACTGTGTATGTTTACTTCAATTTGCACTTCATTATTTGTTTGGCCCCCAACAAAGTGGTATCAGAGCTTTGGTTTATAATTGTGGGTGTTTGAAGTGTAAACTAAAATAGAAGGTAGTGCAGGTTCCATGCTTAAACTTAATGGATCAAATTGGTTAATCTGGAAGCTATGACGGGGGATTATTTATTCTGCAAAGACTTATATGAACCCGTTGAGGGTAATGCTAAGCGACCATCAGAGATGTCAAATGCGGAGTGGAATAAATTAAACATAAAAACAATTGGCACAATTAGACAGTGGTTGAATATCAGTGTTTTCCATCATGTTGTGGATGACACATCGGCAGAAGAGCTTTGGAAAAAGTTATCAACTCTGTATGAGAGGAAAACAACTGGGAACAAAGCATTCTTGATGAGATAGCTTGTAAACTTGAAGTACAAGAGTGATATCACTATCAGTGAACATTTGAATAAGTATCAAAGTATAGTAAATCAGTTGAGCACAATGAAATTGACACTTGAGGACGAGCTGCAAGCTTTACTGTTGATGAGCTCTTTACCAGATCCTTGGGAGACCTTGATGGTATCTGTTAATAATTATGCTCCATAGGGTAAATTGTCAATGAGTATGATTACCAGTGCATTGTTGAATGAAGAGACCAGAAGAAATTCCCTCACAAGCATTTGTCACAGAGAACAGGAGGAGGAGCAAAGAAAAATTTAATAAAGGTCATTACTGAGGCAAGAGTCGTGGAAAGTCACAAAATAAATCAAAATCTAGAGAAAGAGTCAAGTGTTACCATTGTGGCATAGAGGGGCATATAAAGAGGAATTGTCGGATTTGGAAAAGAAAGAAAAATAAAAGTAGTAGCCAGAGGAAAGATGATGATAAGAACACCATTGATGTAACTTTTGATGAGGCATTGTTGCTTTTTTCTTTGGGTGAAGATCATTGTTTGCACTTGTCAGATAACCAGGTTGAGTGGGTAATTGATACAAGAGCATCTTATCATGTTACTCCCACTAAGGAGTCCTTAACTAGTTACAAGGCAGGAGACTTTGGAACTGTGAAGATGGGTAATACTAGTTACTGCAACATTGTGGGAATTGGTGATATTTGCATAACAACAAATATGGGTTACACACGGACACTGGAGGATGTACGACATGTTCCTGAATTGCATGTTAATTTGATATCAGGGATTGCTTTAGATAGAAAAGGTTTTGAAATCACTTTCAGCAATGGAAAGTGGAAGCTCACCAAGGGGTCTTTAGTGGTTGTGAAAAGAGATGCTTGTTGCAATTTATACAGGACTACAGTGAAGATATGTCATAGTGGATTGAATATAGCAGAGGATGATTCTTCACCTGACTTGTGGCATAGGAGATTCACGTGAGTGACAAAGGTTTGCAGGTAGTGGCAAAGAAGTATCTAATTCCCTTTGCCAAAAATATGCATTTAAATACATGTAACTATTGTGTTATTGGCAAGCATCATAGAGTTTCATTCCAAAAGCATCATGGTAGGAAATCTAATATATTAGGCATAGTGCATTCTGATGTTTATGGTCCATTTGATGTTCCATCATTAGGAAGTAATAGATGTTTTGTTACTTTTATTGATGATGCTTCACGAAAGATGTGGTTGTTTCCTATGAAATATAAAGACCAGATGTTCCAGTATTTTCAGCAGTTCCATGTCATGGTAGAAAGAGAAACAGGAAAGCTCCTAAAATATCTCAGTATTAATAAAGGAGGCGAGTATACTTCAAGGGAGTTTGAAAGTTAATGCTCTAAGTATGGCATCAGACATGGGAAGACAATTCCTGGAACCCCTCAACATAATAGGGTAGCAGTGAAATACAATCGCACAGTTGTTGAGAAGATCATATGCATGTTGAAGATGGATGCATTGCCAAAGTCCTTCTAGGGAGAAGCTACTAGTACTGCCTGTTATTTGATGAATAGAACTCCCTCAGCTCCGTTGAACTCAGATATTCCAGAAAAGTTATGGAGAGGGAGAGATGCCTCCTACTCTCATATGAAGGTGTTTAGTTGCAAGGCGCACATGTTTCAAATGAGCAGCGGTCGAAGCTTGATGACAAGGTCATTCCTTACATATTCTTAGGTTATGAAAATGAAGAGTTTGGCTACAAACTATAGGATCTTGAAAAGAAGAAGATTTTCAAAAGTAGAGATGTAGTATTCCGTGAGACTAAGAATATTACACACTTAGAGAAGACAGTGAAGTCTACCAAGGGGAAAGAAATTATGGTTGATCCTACATCCATTCCTTCTTCTTCAAATGGTGTCATTGGAGGAGGAGAGATTCATAAAGAGCATGTTGATCATGATGGTTCAGAGGCAGTCAGTGATGTTGATGATGAGATCATTGAGCAAGGGGAGCAGCCCCCACATATAGAGGTTACAGAACCAAAGGTCAGACGATCCATGAGATATCATCAGCTATCACAAAGATATCCCATTTCTGAGTATATCCTCCTTACTGATGAGGGGAAGCCTGAATGTTTTCAGGAAGCAATTGACAACAGTGACAAAGACAGCTGGATGCAAGCTATGGAAGATGAAATGAATTCCATGTATATGAATTACACTTATGACTTGGTAAAATTTCCAAAGGGTAAGACATCATTGAAGAATAAATAGGTGTACAAGATTAAGAGGGATGCTAATAGCAAACTAATGAAACACAAGGCTTGATTGGTAGTGAAAGGATTTAGACAGAAGAAAGATATTGACTTTGATGAGATCTTCTATCCAATTATCAATATGACATCCATTCGAGCAATTCTGGGTTTGGTAGCTAGTTTGGATCTTGAGGTTGAGCAGCTAGATGTGAAGACCTCATTTCTTCATGGTGATTTAGATGAAGAAATCTTATAATGCAACCTGAAGGTTTTGAAGTCAAAGGAAAAGAACATATGTTTGTAGGTTTAAGAAAAGCCTTTATAGGTTGAAGCAGGCACCACGACAGTGGTATAAGAAGTTTGATTCACTTATGGCGAAGCTTGGATATAAAAGAACTTATACAGATCCTTGTGTATACTTCAGCAAGTTCTCTAGTGGTAAATTCATTATTCTTTTTCTATATGTTGATGATATGTTGATTATTGGGCAAAATACCGATATGATCAGAAAATTGAAAGAGTAGTTATTCAAGGCCTTTGATATGAAGGACTTAGGGCTAACAAGGCAGATTTTGGGCATGGAAATTGTTCTAGATAGGAAAGCTTGGAAGCTATGGTTGTCACAGAAAAAATATGTTGAACGGGTGCTTGAAAGGTTCAACATGAAGAGTGTTAAACCAGTTAGCACACCTCTTACCAATCGCTTTAAACTGAGTAAGAAGTCATGCTCATGTACAAAGGAAGAAAAAGAACGCATATTAGCTATTCCATACTCATCTACAATTGGTAGTCTAACGTATGTTATGGTTTGCACAAGACCAGATATAGCACAAGCAGTTAGTGTGGTGAGAAAGTTTCTTGATAATCTAGGTACAAATCATTGGGAAGTGGTGAAGTGGATCTTCAGATACTTGAGAGGGAGCTCCAAGCAATGCTTATGTTTTGCAAGTGTAAATCCAATCTTGGAAAGGTACACAAATTCTGATATGGCGGGTAACTTGATTATAAAAAGTCTACCTCCGAGTACTTGTTTACTTTTGTAGGGGGAGTTGTGTCTTGGCAGTCCAAACTGCATAAATGTGTTGCCTTATCTACAACTGAGTATGAGTACATCACCGCTATAGAAGCTGGGAAAAAGATGCTATGGTTGAAAAGATTTCTCCAAGAGTTGGGATTCAAGCAGGATGAATATGTGGTCTACTGTGATAGCCAGAGTGTTATTGACTTGAGCAAGAATTCAACTTATCATTCTCGCACAAAGCATATTGATGTGAGATATCATTGGCTACGTGAAGTAGTGGAGAATGAGATGTTGAAGATTTAGAATATCCACACTGACAAGAATGCCTCGGATATGTTGACTAAATTTGTTACCCGAGAGAAGTTTAAGTTGTACAAGGAGCTTGCAAACGTGGACTCCAAGTGAAGAGTTAGATCTTCGTTTCCTCCCTTATGGTCACGAAGGGAGAGATTTGTTGAGTCCGTGATTAATTTTAAGTTGTGGGTCCCATGCCCATTTGAATTTGAAAGAAAAAGGAAACTAAAAGAAAGAGAGATAATGGGAGAGCACTAAGAACCAAAAAAGAAAAAAAGGGAAGTCGAAAGAGAGAGAGAGATAACAGCGCAAGGGAGAAAGAAAAGAAAAAGAGGGGAGATTTTCTCCAGCGGATCCAATGGTGAGACTTCGTTGGAACGAGCTCGGATTTTAGGGGAGTGTTCGTGGTGTCTACTAGTTCACATTCACTGGTCATTTTGCGGTTTGGAGGTATTTAGAGCCACAAATATGGTTTTCCCCACGTAGAAAGTCTTGTGTGCCATTTATTTTGTGTTGCAGCTATTAGTGTTGTTTTTGCTGTTGTTATTTTTTTGAGTTATAGGTTTACTTCAATTTGCACGGGATTATTTGTTTGTCCCCCAACAAAGATCTCTACCTCAAGTGTGAAATTCAACATTGATATGTTCTCCCTAAACCGAGTACTCAGGCCCAAAGTGCGCACCTCGCCTCTAGCCAAATACCTGGCTAGCCCGAGTCCAACCTGGCTTTGATACTACTGTCAGGAGGGACTCGAGGGAGCTCATGGTGGGGGACAACCACCAATGGCCTAAACTACACCAAATGTAGCAAGTGGGTCCGACGACATATCCTAACCCAAAATCTTAAGGCATTGAGTTCATGAGACCATCAACTTATATTCACTTCACTTAGCTTATTACCAACCAATATGAGACTCATCATACTTGAATAACCCAACAAATATATAGGTGCTCAAAGTAGCAAAAGTATGAATTAAACCTCAAGGAGAAACACCGCAAGTGCTATCTCAGACGAGAATGAGAGACGGGGATATGAATGGGTACAGTGGCTCTAGATTTTAGAAGAGTAACAACTCATGAAAATAATAATTTTCTGATGCCTTCTCTTGATGAGAAGATTAGTATATAATGAAAAAGAGGATAGTCTTATCCATTTTTTCTCGATGCCCACTATGTACGCGTGACTACGTGTCCCACTACGTGCGTATAGTAAATTATGCATGGGTAAAGGATTCTTTATTGGGGGTTACATTTCTCATGTTGTTGGAGAAGAATAACTCTTCCAACAGACACATAATTTAGATGAGTCTCATCATTAAAAAAAACTTAGCACAGAACACAAACTGAGAGTGCTGAGAGTGACATGCGAAGATAATTTTACAATAACATGAGAACTCTTTTTGCCACCTTTGTTATGAGTTTTATATTTTCACTCGAAGAAGCAGTTATATGAGCCCTTCATAGACCTTGGCAGGCCGGCCCAAATACCTTAAATTGCTGCAGAACAAGTATTTTAATTCAATTAGATTTTATGAACAAATTACCCATTAAAACGATTGAAAGGGAACTTACTTTTTCAGTAGTACAATACAAATATTTTTCCCCCACCGAAATAACTTTGTATTGAACTAGCGACTTTCTTTTTAGAGTTTTTTCCTTGGTATATCTCATTTATTTAAGAATCATGACATTATCAATTTATTTAATTTGCACTATTCCTATAGATCCCAAAAAAATAATTTAATTCTATTCGAACTTATTTGACACTTTTTTTTGGATATCTTAATGAATACTTTCCTCCAATGTTATTAAATTCGACTCGGTTATTGACCCGATCGAGGTACTGGGTCACTAGTTCAACTGCATTACCCGGTAAATATATGTAAATCTACAATTTATATTAAAAAAACTATAAATATACTTAAATACTTGTAAAAAAATATACCAATTTCAAATATTTTAATATGAAAATAATAAATTACACATCATTATCCAACAAAAGATCAATCAAACATATAATATTTGTGATACTAGAGTTTCAGGTTCAGTAAACGACATCTCTAACTATAAATTAAATCAAAATTTTCTGCATATTGCATAATAAAGATAATATTAGTGTTGTAGGTATATAATCTATATAAGTTAATAAGCTACAAATCATTCAAATATTTCAAAAGAAAACAAATCATTTGTGTTTGAGAGTAAAAAAAAAAAGACATTAATTTATGAAAATAATTTATTTTTTTATGTTTTTTATAGACCGGGCCGGGTCACCGATTTTTACGAAAACCGGCCGAGTCGCACCGGGTCACACCGGTTCTGTAACATAGCCGGTCCAATATGAAAACCAGACCTGTTACATGATCGGTTCACCAATTTTCGGATCGATCTGGCCGGGTCGGTCCAGTTTTTATAACATTGCTTTTCCCATGATTGATGAATGGGACCATGCAACTTGTATGTGTTGCATCTTGAGACAAGGAATAATTGGAAACATGATGAGGAAACCTCGGACTAGCCACACGCAGAAAACACGGTACCCACGTTGTTTTCTCGGGTAAGAATCAATCAGAAAGTCAATAGGGACAGTGCAAATGCAACATCCATGACTTGCATGCTTGAAATTACATGCATTTCCATAGATGCTTGAAATTAAAATTAAAACTTCACCAAATTATTATCCAACAAAAAAAAAAAACTTCACCAAATTAAAGAGAATGAACCAGCCCACTTTATGCGGTCGCATAGTCTCGCAAATAAATGGGTTGTCGCCTAAATCTTCTTCGGGCCTGATCCGTGGGCTAGACCGATAGACATTGCTTCAATATGGGTCACATATCCCTATTTAAATTATGCTAAAAATGCTTCCACTCATGTCAGTTGTGGTTTAAGTTTGATTTTTGATTTTTTGTCCTTAATATTAGATGATAAATAATTTTCCTTTAAATTTTTATTGACGTTGATAATTTTCTCTTAATTTATATGAAAGCGCATCTCTCTTATTCTAAACTTAATATATATATATATATATATATATATATATATATATATATATATAATGAAATTTGATTTATTCCGGCTTTGTTAGTCTAAACTTGAAACATCTGGAGGTGATAAGAAGCGTACTAGCTTATATTAAGAAGAAGATATATAAGTTTTCAGAAGAGTATATTATTAAAAAAACAAGTGAATTAGATGCAATTACTTCTCGAAATGAATGTAACAAGTTTATAATCCGGTGCAAGGGCAAGGCATAGATGCATTTTGATTTTGCCGCAATAAATATTGTTATGAGTTCTATAATTATGAAATGAATGTTATGCCTTTGATCCGACTAAGGAGATTAATTAGTATATGTGTGTGTATATATATCACTTTCCATTGCAATGTTCCTGAACTAGACATAACAAAGCTTATTTTATATCAAATTTTATAATACTTAATTAGAAAAAGCTAATTTTTTTTTTTAATTAAAGTCACTTTATAAATATCACGAAAGAGAAATTATATCGAGTCAACTTAAAAATCCAAATGCAAATTTTATTCTTTTCCTGTGTACATATCCCCACACCTATTCGTTATATTAAACATTTACTTGATATTTGATAATTGTTTAATATTTTATTTTACTCTCTCTTAAAGCCTGACATGAGTTATTTCTGACATTTTTCTCAAAACTTTAAAATTCAATTCTTCATTTAATGTAATTACTATGATACGTCCTTTTTCCAAATTCAAACATCTTTTTAAATTGTTTTTTTTTTCTCCTTTCAAATTCTGACTGATCATAGAAGAAATATCTTTAAATAAAGAATAAAATATTTCTCCGGTCAATGAACATAAGTTATCTTTGATGAATTCAAAATAATGTCATTTTAGAACGAAAATTAAGATATTTTTGTAATTCTAATATTTTGTAAAATTATATTAATCTTTATCAATATAATTTTTTAATTTTTTAATTCTAAAATGATATCATTTTGAATTCATTAAAAATATTAGAGAAATATTTTTTCCTTGAATAAATAAACAAAAGGCTCTTTCATATTCGAATAAAATTCTGCGAATCAAGGACAGAATTGTGAACACGCACCCACACTTCTACTTTTTTTTTTTTTTGTAAATATTCTACTTTCCATTTTAACCAGAACGACATACACCAAAATGGCTATGATCCTCTGAAACTCAAAATCTGACGCAACTTTTACAAACCGAACGACAACACTGTCAAGCCACGCACACGAAAACGACATGAGAGGTACTCTTATTTTCACTTCCACTTTAACCCCAAAACGACACACCCAAACCAAAAACTGCCATGATCCTCTAGAAGTCATAATCAGAATAATCTTCCCCAGGATAACCAGAATAATCTTCCTCAACCTTCTCAGCCGCACGATCAGCAATCTTGTCCTCTATCATGTCCACACCTTTTCCAAGTGCGAGTGCACCAAGCCCACCCGCTACAGCACCCACAGCCAATCCCATCCCCATCCCACCAAACTTACTCTTCTTCTTCTCCTCCACCGGTGCCTGTGCTGCCACGTTCACCGTCTGCACACCCTGCCCGTACCCATAACTTCCTTGCCCGTACGATGCGGCTGCACCGTACCCACTCGCAGGCGCTGCACCGTACCCAGTGGCAGGCGCTGCACCGTACCCAGTGGCAGGAGCTGCACCGTACCCAGTGGCTGCGGGTGCACCGTATGTAGCGGCTGCAGGTGCACCGTATGCAGCGGCTATGGGTGCACCGTACCCTGTGGTGGGTGGTGCTGCATTGTATGAACTACCACCATACGCTGGCGAAGGTGGTGGAACACAGTAAGCAGGAGCTTCATACGCACTGCGCGCACGATAGCCAGTGTCTTCGATGACGACTTTAACGTCAACCGTGCCTTGTGGTCGACCAGATGGGCGCTTCAGCTTCAATGTACGGCTAGCGCGCTCCCCGATTCCGACGTCGTTTCGGACCTATCATGTAATTACCAAAAAAATAACATTAAAATAAAAGAAAAAATATTTATCCTTTAAATGATGTTATTTTAGTTGAATTAATATTTTTATTTCAAATTTAAATTAAAAAAACACTCAAAATTTTTGCTATGTACTTTTTTCTCTTATTTAAAAGGACATAATTTTATATCTTTTGCAAATACAAATACCAAATCCATAAGTAAATGTGTCTTTATTTACTAAAAAATAACATTAAAAAATAAAAAAATATTTCATATTAGGTTTTAAAAAAAAGGTATTTTAAAAATTTCACTAAAATATTTTATATTTTATATTTTAAATCCTAAAACAATATTATTTTAGTTACAACAAATAATTTTATTTTCATATTTATTGCAGAAAAAAAATGTTAATCCCTTTAAAAATAGGAATTACTATTTATATTGAGATAATTTTATCTACAATAATAAGTGAATTTAATGAAAATAAAAAGTAGAATCCACTCTCACTCGTGTAGGAGATAAAAAAATCTATACAAAAAATAATATTTTTAAGTGTAAAACGTTGTCATATGGTAAAAATTAATGTTGTTTTGGACCTCGATAAGTCGGAGCTGAGCCGAGCCGATGATAAGTGGCTTGCCTTCTGACTCGGAGGAAGCGTGAAACACGTCGACGAAGAGGGTGGAGTCGTCAATGGTCGCCGACGGCGGCAAGGGGATGACGAGTTTCTCGTCCCAGTTGGCTTGGGTGTCGCCCGATTTGTCGACATTGGTGGAGCGTTTTTGGTTCGGGTCTACCCAAACGACGGCGTATGGACTATTGGGACCGTTGCGCCAGTTCACGTTCTTAAGGTTGGTGGCAGAGGAAAGCTTCACTTCAATTTCGTAAGACGCCATTGGAAAACAATGCACGAGAGTGAGAATTGAGAAAAGAAGGAAGCAAGTGATGAAATATGGTGTATAATGTTGGGTTATATAATGAGTTTGTAACAGTTGTTATGAGCTACTGTTCCTTCTTAGAGAAGGAAAATATTTAATGTACGCTATATTTATTATGTTAGTTTTTTATAAACAGAATATATTTTAATCTAAATTTTATATTTTTTAATTAAAAAAGTTAAAAGTAATGTCTAAATATGGAGGTGGAATAAATAGCATATGGTACAGAATTGATGATCTTTGGAAATTGGGATTGACGAGGAGGGTTTTATGGAAAGATTCTATGACTTTTTTTTGACATGGTGACGTGTGAGGTGGCACCAGGAGCAAACCTTTGCTATATTCATTATATCTATACCAAAAAAAAAAAAAATTAGAACTTAGAGAAAAAAAATAAAAAAAAGTAAGGATGTAAATAAAAAAAAATTCTTTATTTGAAAAAAAAGATATATTTCACTTGAATACATCCTTTGCATTGAAGAAAGTTTCCTGGCACCAGCGTGTAATTGTGATAATCTCTTGCGTGAAAATTTGGGGTTCTAATTAAAGACATCGAATGTTAATTTAAGGCAAAAATTGAAAATCTGATCTCGAATAGAAAAACATTAAACGCGTATCTGGGGCTGATTTTTTAATGAGGATAAACATTTAAGAAGAATCTTAGAGACTAAGAAATTTTTTAAAAGTATCTAGTTTGAAGATATTATATATTAAATTTTTTTTTCGATTAAGGATACATTTAAAGATATATGAATAAAAATAAAAGTCGTGTATAATATGTTGTCAGTTGTCAGATTAACTATTAAATAAACAAAGATTTTTTTTGTAAAAAAAAAACTACTTTTCTTGTTTATTATCCGACATAAATAATAAGGTTATTTCAATAAATACAAATTTTGAAAAAAATATATTAAAAATTATCTTTTTATCTCTTCTGGATTAATTGGTGAGTATGACTTAGACATACGTACCCTATGTCCAAATCAATTAAATATGCTATGCTTTCTTAAATAATGTTAATGAAATATTTGTATTAGAAAATTAAGTGCAACATTAATTAGAATATTTGAAATAAGTAAATATTGGCACCAACTACAATCACAATCCATGTTCCATACAGTAATAATATTAAAATATGCCGAATAGGAGGTGTTTGATAGAGAGAAAAAAAATTTACCTGAGAATCACAATTTTTTAGAATATGGTGGGAAAATGAGTTTTTCGAAAATGTTACCAAAAAATTGTTTGGCATGCCAAAATATTCCCAGAATATTGGAATAATTTTCTTGATGTTATGTTTGGTTGTGTTAAATTTTCCCTTGTCATGTGAATCCTAAAATACAACCCCTGGGTGGGTATTCTTGGATGGTCTTTTCAAAAAAAATTAAACACAAAATAAAATTTCAGAAAAATCAGATTCTCAGAAAATTTTTAGAAATCTCGTACCAAACGTGGGTAAATAAAATTACCAACCTCAATTTTCTGGAATACTAAAAAAATTATTCTACCAAACACCCCGTAGAGTAAAGAACAACTCACCTCTCACACGAAGTTATGAAGCAAAGGCTCAAGAGCAAGAGTAAATTTTTTTATATTTTCTCCCAACAAACATCCAGATTCTTTCTCCTTTCTTTAGAGGGCATTTGGTAGGGGAGAAATTTTTTGTTACCAGGGAAATACAATTACTAGGAATATGGTGAGAAAATGAATTGGTAAGAAAGTTAAAAAAAGTTGTTTGATTGACCGAAATATTACCGGAAAAATGGTATTGTTCATAGTGTTTTTGATCCTTTTTCTTCCATTTAACCGATTATCTTCGAATATATAACACCTCACAATTTTAAATTAAGTGTTTAAACTATTAAGTGTGTAATTAAGTGGAGATTCAGTGAAAATCCTAAAGATTAGGCCAAAATACAAAGAAAGGGCAAAACGGTAATTAGCCAACACTCAACCCTAGGAAGATGAAAATTAAGTAGAAGGTCTCAGATGTTGAAAATAACCCTGGAAATGGATTCAGAACGAAAAATTGGGTGGATAGGCAAGTTTCAGAAAAATCAGTGAATAGTATTTTTCGCGAGTAAAAATATCGCGGTACGACTGCACCGTAAAACGTGTCGATTGAGTTTTGAGCTATAGGTTTCCAATATGAGTTATAAATGGTTTATTGAGTTAGGAAATATAATTTTTGATAAAATCTGATGAAAGTAAGTCATTTTGGGGAAGCGTGCCAACGGCGCGCGCAATAGCTTAAAACGGTGTTTTCTCCGAACGAATGGAGGACTCTGAATTCATCTGATCAAGCCTAATTAAAGGGGAATAGTTAATATTAAAAATTAGAGTTTCTAAATAGGCTTTGAATTTATGAACGTTTAGTAGAATCGGAGGAAAATTCAAATGAGTTTGAAATTGCGTGAGGTGACGGTGGGACCCATCCCACTTAAACCACTTAAGCCACATCATCCTAGGACACTATTCATCATCTTATATTCCCTCCTCCTTCATGAAACCCGCAGCCCCCTCCCCCAAAAACCCCCATTTGCATTCAAAATTTCATTTCACCATAACTTGATCATTTCTTAACCAAATCAAGCGATTTTTGTGTTGAAATTTGTTGGAAACAACCTTCCAAACACATTGGTGGTATCCATTAACCTTGAAACTCTCTCTTTGGTGAGATATGGGCCATTTACAGCCACGAAATTTTGGAGAAAAATGATGTTCATGGAGTTGTTTGGAGCTCCAATGGTTTATGATAGCTTGGAGGAGTCTTGTGCCAAGCTTTTGAGTAAGTTTCTTCACCATTTTAACGGTTTAATCCTTGGATTGAATTCATGAACCCTAAGGGGGAATTTGATGATTTGTTTTGTTAGAGAGCTCAATTGAAAAATGTGTATTAGATGATAATATCTTAGAATGATGTGTGAGAGCTAGAAATGCCATGAAAATTATTGATGAAAATTATGAAAATTTAACTTAGAAATTTTGAGGAATGTCATGACTTTGAGTTTTGGAATTTTGTTGGGAATTAATTAATGAGTTGTTGTATGATTATATGATGATATAATGTGGTTGTGTGAGGTGTGGAGTGATTAAAAGTGAATGGAAATCCTAGAATTGCCCTAGGTTACAACTTGGCCTTTAAAGGAAAATTAAGGAATTGATGTTGTTGGAAATTGTTTGAGTGATGAATTATGTGTTAAAAAGGTAATTAGATGAGTTGTGTGGTGATTGGCAAGTGGAAGAATCAATGCAAAAATAATAAGTGGCTTAGTTGGCATAAAGAACCTAGAGTGAAATATTTCGCAAAACGATGCGTAAATATCGTAAAATGGAAAAACGACGATTGAACTATCCTCTAAGAAACCTAAGGAAGCGTAATAAAATGAGAAAGAAAATTTAGAAAAATAAATCCTAAATTAACACTACAAAGGCAGAACCACCAAGGAAGGTGGGGGAGATTTTGCGGTTTTCGCGTTCTGATGTAATTCGACGCGAAAATGGCGAAACGACACTTGAATTGGCCTCTTGACAACCTATTAAGGCGTAATAAAATGAAAAAGAAAATTTAGAAAAATAAAATTGAAAATAAGCCTAGGATGGCCGAACCTACCAAGTGTGGGTGAGGTGATTTTGTGATTTTTGGCGTTTTGACGTTATTTAACGCATACTGATGGTTGTACGTCATTGTATAGGTTGCCGTACGTTGACTTGAATCCCGAAACTTGAATCTGGGAGTTGCCCTTGATCCTGGACCAAGTGGATTGAGGCATTCTGATGTGTACCAAGTTGAGGGATAAGCTGCTGCGGAGCTTGTGAAAACAATATTTAAGGTAACCTCTTGGTACTAGGGCTTGTTCCCCTTTTCTGTTCCACCTTGCCAGTTGATGGCAACGGTAGGAAGTGTGTATGAGTAGTATAGAACACATGAGCATGCATGCATTATTACAATGGGTACTTATGTACCGAGTCTCTGGCCAGTAGACAGTTTTTCTTAGCCTTCGGGCAGTTTCAGACTTCCACTGGATAGGTCTCCGAGAGGGAGTTCCAGTTGACCGTGGGTCATGGTGTGTGATCCGGGTAGGAGAACACTAGGAATGTCTTTGGCGTTTTGGATGGTTGGGGCATCATGGTTGTGGTTTTTTGAACGCACCTTGGATGATACCCATAGGCTTATATATGCCCAGGGCGTACGTGGAATTGGGGTTACCATCCCGTATCGTCGTAGTTTGTATCTCTATATTCCCCATTTCTCTAAAACCCTTGCTATATCCCGTTTTAAAAATTGGTTGTTGTATTCTATTCATATGCATCAAAGTGAACCATTGGGCGGAGTTTTCTCCAGAACCTCTGGGTTACTGAGATATATTCGTATATCTCACCCCGTCTCGGGGCATTTATTTCAGGATGTACCTGTGGCGTTGGAGCAGCGGGCAAGAGGCCTGCAGAGTGATAGAGGAGCATTTTCAGTATTTGACATATGGTTCATGTTGGCATGCCTAAGTCTAGTAGTTTGTATCATTTGAACTTATGTTTGAATTTGTAATTGAAGTTGTTATTGTAAAGGGTAATTTGAAGTTGAAGTTGTAAGTTGTAATATTTAAGTATATGTTGTAAATGTAAAAGAGATGCATGATGTACCAGGATGAAAGGACTTTAGGCCTATGTTAGAGTTATGATTATATGCTTATATTGTGAAATTACATGTAAAGGCGACCTTTGTGATTGAAACAAGCAAGGATTATAATGTGAGTTATATAGTATAAACTGTGTAGTAAATATAAACTGGATTGGGTTGTAAGTGCCCCAAGGCGTTGTTGGTCCTTGTGTGTGCCACCCATTGGATTATTACTGTATTATTGTTGGATTATTAGGTACTTTGAGGCATTAGTGAGCTTGTACAAATTTGGGGATTGTTGGAAAAACAATTGAAACTCTAGCGAATTTTCTGTAGAATTGACAGATTTTAGGTGAACTTCGGGAGAGCATATCTACCTCTACAAATGTCTGATAGGGACGTTCCATACGCCATTTTGAAGCTTGAGATGTCCCCTATATAGTGTTAAAATATGAGCCAGTTCTGGGTTGTACGAAGCCCTGTGGAATTTATTGAGTTCGGACTGTCCAGGGACCTCTGATGCAGGGGCTGTTCTGGCCAGTTTTTGGGAATTTGATTCTCGCTTCGTATCTCAGTCAAATTGAGCATGTAATACACCAAAATTAAGTTTGAGATGTCTAGTTTGTAGGATAAAAATTTGAGAGCAATTGGATGAGTGGATTGTGCGCAGTAATTCGAGAAGTGTAAGTGGTTTTGGTGCTGTTTTGGGGTTGGTTGGCTGTTTTGCTTATCCAACTTCAAACGGCGATAACCGGAGCTAATGAGCTCTGAATTGAGCGTGTGATAGCTTGTTGAAAAGAAAATTAAGTAAGACAAAGATATAATCTGAAAAGAAGGTATGGTTGCGAGCGGTGTGGTCGCAGAAAATTAATGAGTGAACCATGTTCAAGTAAGTAAAAACGTAAAAGTTGTAATTGGCTAAGTGGGCTTATGGGAACCCCTTAGTAACTTATAATAAGTAAAGTAAGTTATAAAAAATAGTTTAAGTAAGTCTTTCGCAAAAATTTACGGTTACGGTCACAACTTTTAATTATTACGCTTTTTATGTTTTAAATGCCGGCGTAATAATCGAAAAAAGTTTATTCGCATTTTTATAAATGAATTGCTGTGATTGTAACTGCGCTTAATATCATAATTAATGTTAACAATACTGGTATACAACGGGCTGTTACATAATACTATGTTGGAAGTGGTATTGTTGCACAGTATTTTTGGTCCCAATTTCTACACAATTGTCTAAAGTTGGGCAAATCAGTTTGTTAGCAAATTTTTTGAATGTCTTCTACCAAACAAGGACACAATAGAATACCAATCTCAGATGCATGGGTATCTTCAAAGAAAACCTCTACCAAACACTACCTTAGGGGCTATTTGGTAGATGTATGTTTTTAAGAATGCCAGAAAAGTGAAAATGGGTTTCGTATTTACCCATGTTTGATAGGAGTTTTTGCATTATTTGCCCGGATATCAAGTTTACCCAGGAATTCCTTTTAAGAATAAAATGTACCACACTTTCCCTTATGAAAATACCACAAAAAGGTGGTATTTTTGGAATACCGGATGTAAAGATTTCTTCTCAAAAAAATTCGGACAGTTGTACCCATCCTTTGCCTGCCTTAAGCATACTTTTTGACAGCTGGTCTTCACAACATGGTCTCTCTTTCTTCATCAGAAAATATCATCGATGTATTGAGAGCATCTGCTGTTGAATCCAAAGTTCATCTTAGAAAGGATAAAGTGCACCTTATTTATGCACATCTTCTTTTTCTTCCTCATCTTTCATAACTTCATCCCACCATTGTCTCATCTCTCTCAAACGCTCCTTCATCCTTGTCAACCTCTGGAAGCACACCCTAAAAAAAGAAAAAAAAAACAAAGAAAACTCGTGATTCCAAACCGAAAAAAGATTAAAAAATTTCTATAAACATACATGTTCCATAATCCTCCATACCATTGAATCACGAGCGATATCAGACGAGCTTCTTTTGAGGACCACAAATTGCAATAATGGATTCTTGTTGTCTCTTTCTTAAACCTTTTCTTGAGCTCTTCTTCTTTTTTCTTTTTCTTTTTCTTTTTCGAGTTTAGTTTCTCTGAGAATTCTGGTTATCTAATAATAGTGTGTAAGTGTGCAAAAAAGAAGAAGAAGTTCCTAATCAGCTTTGTATATGAACATCAAGGGAGTGCATGAAGAAGTCTTAAGGAAATACGTTTTCCGTCCTTGTACAAAAAGAAACTTTCGTCTTTTGTTTTTAATCATGTTTGAAAAGTGAGATATAATGAGGTTAGTTTCGTAAATTCACTCCACATTCCCAACAATAATTTTTCATCAACCAAACATAGACTTAGGCAAATTATTTAATATTTTCGTTAATATTTTTTACCTACCAAACAACTTTTTGATCACATTCTCAGAAAACTCATTTTTCCGCTATATTACCAGGAATCATGATTCCCGGATAAAAAAAAATCTCCTTTACCAAACGCCCTCTTAAGTCTATTACGTGTCAATTATTGGGTTTTACTCTATATATTATCAAAAAGTCCTTCGGAATTTAATACATGAAAAGAGCTCAAGAAGTTTAAGATTAAAGTTTTTGGTTTCCATATAAATACTTCATTTTTTTTGTCTTGAGTCACATAAATCATACCAGAAAATAAGGGTATACAAAATAACCGAAAGAAGTGAACTTTTTTGAAATGAATTGTAGTAAACTTAAAAGAACTTATTCCTTTTTTAACAACTCATGAATTGAACTAGTTTTTTAAAATAATTCATAGGCCGAACTGGTTTTAAAAGACCAGTTTACAAACTGAACTGATTTATGAATTCAGTTCATGAACACAACTTTATTTTTCTCCTTTTTTTTCCTCTTTATTGTTTTTCTCTTATTTATTTATTTATTTACAGTCTTCTTTTTTATTTCTTTATTTCTTTATTTCTTTTTTTGTTCTTATGTATTTTTCTCTCTTATTTATCTTTATATTCACTTTACTTTATTTAATTTTTCTTTTTTTCCTTTTTAAAAGCCATTAGAATTTCGTCCAAAGAGATTCTTAGAAAGTGGTGTGGAAGGGAAACAAGAAGGCCTAATTGATCTTAGGGGACAATATTTCCAACTACTGCCATTTGGGTAAGGAAGAAGGATGTGCCCCGGTGTGAGTTTGGCTTCAAGCATAACATGGTTTATGTGCTTCAAACAATGGGACTTTGGTGAAAAATCTCTCACATTACCTATCCTCTTCCTTTACCATAAGAACAAGGTAAGTTTTGGAGGGGGTATTGATGGAAAATGGTGAGTGAGTTAGTTAGTTAGTTAGGGATTTCTTCTAGAATATTATTGCGGAATAGGATAGAATGAAGGGAAATTTTTGGAGCGAGATATGCATGTATTGATTGAATATTGAGATCTCTTATAACCTAGGTGTGTTGGTTCTAAGATGAGATAGGGGTCTTTTAGTATATTATTATGCAATTAGAGTTTGTAAGGAGCTTGTCTCCATTAATATTTCATTCAATTTATATGGTTCCATCATATGACCAAGTTCTTCATTCATCTTTTGGAGAAAAATATTTATTATTATTCATAATATTTTTAATCTTTTGGAAAGAATAATTAATACCTAACTAGATATTGGCAAATTTTTAGATAAACACAAATCAAAACTAACCAAAAGTGTGTTACTTAGTTAATGGAGCCTAGAATAAAAATCAAATATGATTTGTAAGTTAAATCTACAGAGCAAAGCATAGACTATTTTGGCCAATATTTTCAAAGACAATTGGCATGAACACAACACGATAGTACTTACCCAACCAAGAATATAAAATGCTGCTTCTTTTTGTTGTTGAGTGGTATTATTCTTTCTTTTTATAATTTCTAAGACAACAATTCCAAAGCTATAGTCAAACAACCATGTGGTGCATATCCCATAGCCATATACCCAAAGTTAAAATGGTTATTAGCTACATCAACTTTAGAAACCATCATAATCCTTAGTTTTTTTTTTCGTAATGATGGGACGTAAATTTGTTCCCATCTAAGCCCATTTTGATGGCAAAATATCATCCGTTCCCTCATCTGATGAGCAACTTCAGCATGAAAATAACTTGTTTTACATCTTTTTGACAAAAACACAGTGGGGGAACAGATGATGACGTAATCCTTTGGAAAACATATTAAAAGGGGAACGGATTAAGAGCATTTATTGCACCTGCTCCATTCATTTAATGCTTCTGATCACTTTGCAGGAAACGTGAAAACAAAGTCTCAATAAAGCAGAGGCGGTGCATCAATTAAGCACAAAGAAATGTGCACAACAGGGAATAAAGAGTTCTCATTGGCTGGGAAGAAAGCAAGACATGGGGGACTGCAAGAAAATGGCTAATCTCAATAATAACTGTCCCATCGAGCAAGTCGCAAGCTTCCAAACACTGTTGCCACCGCCCTATCCCTTCAATCAAGAAACTAACTCCAAGGAATTTTACAAGATTGCCACTCACTCTTCTGCCTATAAATAAGACGTCCCAAACACGAAGACGTCATCGAATTCCTAAGGGATTGAATTCCTTAAGAAGAAGATCACTTAGTATTTAGTTTGTAGTTAATTTTGTATAGTTGTAACTATAGTTAAGTGACAACACTTCTCCCTTATTCTGTATCACTCACTTGAGACTCCTAACAAGCATCAACCATCTTCTCCACTTTACATTTTGTTGTAATCTTTCTTGTTTTATTTCAATATAAGTGTTTCTTTTTTCCTTTCACTCGTTATCTCTGAACTGAATCTCGGGTCTATGGGACTTCAGTTTAGAATAATTATGTTTAAAGTGACAGCCATGGGCTGAAGTATCTGTGGAACAGATAAGCTGCAAAGTTCTTAAAAAGTTATTTTCAAAACTCTTGTACTGAAGCTTTTTGTATTTCTCTAGCTAAGTAAGCTATATTCATTGTGTATCAATGGAAATTGAACACATACTGATAAAGGAACTTTCTTAAGGAAGGGATTTCAGAAAGCTTAGCCAGTAGGGGAAGGTTGTGTTTTGGAAACAACACTGCTGGTTGCCTTAGGAATAAGGGACCACCTCGTTCATTTGAAGGTCCTGTGCTAAGTACCTGTTGGTGTCAAGGGAGCCATAGGAATATGGAAACTTGTGATCCATCCAGTCCATGAGCTGAGAATCAGAGTTGGCAGTTAAGAAACTGGGACAAAGCCAAAAAGTGATAAGTCTTGAGCAGAGAAAATAACTGTTTAAGAATGGAGCAGTGAATCTGTTCCTTGTGTTAAAACTGTTTTAAAACCATTCACCTTGTTGTCTCTTGATTATAGTTATTACGGTTTTATTTTTACTTTATTCAATCTTGTATCAATCAATCTCCAATGACTATTGTCGTACCTTCTCTCATCAAGAAGGATCAAATATATAACGACGCGAGGAGTTGTTTGCCATCAGACTGAACATACTGTTCTTGAGGAACGTTGTCAAGACAGTAGGGAACGTTTGACCAGACAGTTCAATCACTAACTTTTCTTCTCATTTTCATTCTTTATAAAATAGTTTAAGGCATTATTTAGAGTTCTATCCTCGTGGGAACGATAATCTGGGCATAAATACACCCATTATTACTTGATGTGTGCACTTGCGCACTTGGGTTGGAAGTAAGGGAACAAATCTGTTTCCCCTTGCTAATTTGAAATAGAGGAACGTCCTCCATCAGAATATATGTTTTTCCACCTACAGCAAACCACCCAACAAGTTTTTGGCGCCGTTGCCGGGGATAGAAACACTAAATTTTGTTCTTATTACTGCTTTTGGTACATACTCTGTATAGTTCATATTTTCTTTTCATTTATTTCTTGTCACTGATTCTGCTGTTCATATAACTTGTGTTTTATGGTTTATGAGTGAAGAGTCTGAAACAAATTCTCACCACTCCACTGAAATACCTGAGTTTTTCTTTAATCCTGAGCCAGAACGTATCTTTCACATAAGAAGAAGAAACCTCAGGGAAGAAATTTTTGAAAATATGGCTGATCACAATAATAATGAAGATATTCCTCCTGAACAAAACTTTAGAACTTTGGATGCTCCTTTCAGGAACAGACCAGAGAGGGGAGTAATCCTCCCTCCTGTAGCATCTAATTTTGAACTGAAACCCATCATGTTTCACATGATCAGGGAAGCTAGAGTCTTCAATGGACTCCCTGCAGAAGATCCTTACACACACCTCACAACATTTTAAGATATCTGTGATAATTTTAGAGCTGAAGGTGTGACAGAGGAAAGTATGAGAATGAGGTTATTTCCTCACTCCTTGGGCTTAAAAGCAAAAACATGGATGAAAACTCTCACCCCATAATCAATACACTCGTGGGAGGAACTCTCTAACAAGTTTATAGAGAGGTTTCTCCCTATGTCTCGCCAAGCTGATGTGAGAGAAAAGCTCTCTAACTTCAGGATGTTTTATGAAGAAAATCTCTATGAAGCTAGGGAGAGATACAAGGACATCATCAGAAAATGTCCAAACCATGGGGTAGAGAGTTGGGGAGTGTTACAATATTTTTATAAAGGACTTGACCATACTTCTCAGTCACATTTAGATATGGGACCCTCCGCAGCGTTATCAGTGACGGTGGGAAACATTTCATTAATCGCCAGTTTGAGAGGTTGTTGGAAAAATATGGAGTCAAACACAAAGTTGCAACTCCATATCAACCACAGACCAGTGGGCTTGTCGAAGTCTCTAATCGAGAGGTTAAGAGGATTTTAGAGAAGGTTGTGAACCCTTCTCGGAAAGACTGGTCTCTCAAATTAGATGAGGCATTGTGGGCTTATAGAACAGCCTTCCGAACACCCTTAGGATGTTTCCCTTACAGATTGATATTTGGCAAAGCCTGCCACCTCCCTCTAGAGTTAGAACACAAAGTATATTGGGCAGTTTATGCGCTCAACATGGATGAGAAGGCAGTAAGAGAGAAGAGAATACTACAGCTTGAAGAACTGGAAGAATTCAGAGGAAACACGTATGAAAATCACAAGTTGTACAAAGAAAAGATGAAAAATGGCACGACAAAATAATTAGGAGCAGAGAGCTCAAGGTGGGTCAGCAAGTGTTACTATTCAACTCCAGGCTCCGATTGTTCCCAGGAAAGCTCAAATCAAGATGGACTGGGCCATATCAAATCATAAAAGATGCAGGAAACGGAGCTTTCGAAATTCAAGGAACTGAACATGGCCGCTCTTTCAAGGTTAATGGACACAGATTGAAGCTATATTCTGATGAAACATTCAATGAAAAAGAGGAAAGTATCCCTCTTTCTATTTTCAGCTGAAAAGTAAGTAACATGTCTAGCTAAAGACATTAAACTAAGCGCTGACTAGGAGGAAACCCAGTGGATACCTTTGCCCTTTAATAAAGAGCACAGTTTTGGGATGGTTAAACTTAACCACACAGCTCCCAGAAATGGAGAGAACATCTGATGTTCAAACTCCAAGTCCAAACAAGTAAAATACGTTCCGTTCCAGGAACGTAGTTTTGGAGTGGTCCAAAAACCACATACACCTATTTACAAAAACTTCAAGCATACATCTTAGTGCTCCAAACAAGTAATATCCCATTTACGTAGTTTTGAAGCCGCTCGATCAATTCTTTTCACTAACTATCAAGCTTGAGGGTGCTTGACAAACCTCTACAACCTTTCAAGACTTCGGGCTCTTGATGCCTCATAATTTTTCACTCCAAATTTTTTTAGGAATTTGGTGACCTCTCTAGTATAGGGTTCACTCCCCTCTCAATTCAAGAAGTAAGATTGAGGTGATTAAAAATGGCTAAGTACTCTCAAAGTACAGATTACACAAATTGAAGAACTAATAGATGTATAGCTTCAAAGGAAAGATGAGCTCAAGTGTATGTAATGAGTAAAGTAAGTAATCAATGAGCAATAATAGGCTAGAATGAGTAATAAAGGTTTAATAAATGATCTATGGTCGTCCACTGTTCATCACTATTGATGTGGGTATTTATAATGACACCTCATTTGAAAACTAGCCGTTTATAGCCGTTATGATCCGTACATATCCGAATATTTGGTATCTGGATATTGATATTCGGATATGGTATCCGAATATTGATATCCGAATATTGTATCCGGATATTGATATCCGGATATTCTCAGTGTAATATCCGGATATTTTATGGCAGCACCCTTTTTGCACGAATTCTGAGTTTCTTTTCTTTCAAAAAGGTTTCTATGACTTGGAATGCATGTAAATTGTTATAGAAACTGTCTAGAAATGTTTAAATCATGTAGGTACCTTTCCAAACCAATTTTGGACAAATCAAACCTTTTATTTTGACATTTCTTTAAAGATACATTCTTTTGAAACAAATGAGTGATGAATGAACTTGAGCTCATGCAATGCTAGAATCTATACACCTTTACATATTTTTCCTAAGTCCTAAATGAATATACCATTAAGATTTTGGACTTGGATTGATGCTTGAGACTTGATGCTTGAATTGCATGCTTTCACATTTGCTTGAGTTTCTTTTGGATGTTGCTTCGTCCTTGAGCATTCCTCTTTGAGTTTGTTTGTTATAATCAAAACTATGTTGACGTGGAATCATCCAGTGTATTAATTTTGTGTACGTGGCAACCTCATCATCACTTTGATTCATCAGTTCGCGGTCTGGATTGGATCGGTTTTGGAAGCAAAAATCACCTGATCCAATCCCTTCGGTTTGATCATGTAATCATCCATTTGGTTTGAATTTTTTTTCAAATCCGATCCGATCCAATTTTTTTGGGTTTGGATTGGATCGGTTTTCTGTTTTTTGAAAATATTAAAATTAGTTTCATGATTATTGTGCAAATAACATCTTTGGTATATATCGGCTTTGTAAATTTATTTATTTTTTGAAATACAAAAGTATTAGTAAACGATAATATAGTTATTTTTTTTGGCAATGAGAGATGAAGCTCTATACATATGAAATTTTGTTGATGGGATATGAGTAGGTTTTTTCTTGGATTTAGTTGATGGATTAATGGGTCTTGGGTTTAAAAAATGTTGAGTTATGATTGGAGAAAGGCCCAAGTAGGTAGAAGGGACTAATATATTGGATCGGTTTTCATCAACCATCTGAAAACTGATCCAATCCAATTAAAATTTGCGGTTTTTTTCGGTTTTCGGTTTTCGGTTTATTCGGTTATCGGTTTTTCGATTCGGTCACCGCGGTTTGGATTGGTTGGTGAATATCCCTACTATACCGGTTGTTATCACAGCAATACAAATTATCCGGTAACAGGAAGAAATCCACCTGTTTAAAATACCAACAATATTGATATCAAAATTCATATAATTTCTTTCTCATCTCATCAATGACCTTTAGGTCCTCATAATAACTCTCTAATTTTGAATTATCCAAATTAGGGTTATAATATCATTAATTTCTCATATTTTAGTATGTTAAACTAGACTCAATTACTTTTCCAGCAAAGTATCACACACCTCAATTGGAGTTTTCTAGTAACAGTTTGAAGTTGGACAAGTAAAACTGCCAGCCAACCCAAAATAGGGCACCAAACCTCCCTCACCATTTATGCGAATCTGGACAATTTACTAAACCAATTGCTCTCTAATTTTTTATACAGAATACTAGACTCCTTGATCTTTAATATGATATATCATAAGCTTAATTTGAGTAAGAATTGAGGGAGAAACAATTTTTGGAAGTGGCTGACCCAAACATCCCCTGCACTGGACCTCTTTGGGCATTCCTCACTCTATCTAATCTATGGGATGCTACACAGCTTTTGGGGTGAGATATACGAATATATCTCAATAATCCAAAGGTTCTGGAGGATCACTCTGCCCAATGACTCACTCAGATGTAAAATATAATAATGAACTATAACTACAGAGATAGAGAGATATAGAGAGATAGGGATGTAGAGAGATAGGGGATAGAGAGAGATAGATAGAGAAAGAGATATGATGGAGCAGGAATGGTCTGAGCCAAAACCGTGCACCCATCCGGCCCACTAGCTTCATGCATACAGCATATAGGCTCTCATCCAAGAATGTGTTCTCGGAACATCATTCAAGGCGCCCCCAACTATAACTCTCGAGACATTCCTAGAGAGATCCTCAACGGATAACAACTCTACGGCCCCAGGCCAACTGGAACTCCCTATGAAGGTCTCTCCAGTGGAGGTCCCCTACGCCATACAATAACTATCTACTGGCCAGAGATACGGTGCAACTCTATGTACCCAACACTCACAAATGCATGAACATGTTATAATTGCACTATTGCACAAACAACTTTCAACCACTATCCCAATGGGCATGGTGGAGCACACACGAGAATTAACTCAAGTACCAGGAGATTACCTTTAAGCTTGCTTCCTTTTCCAATTCGCTTAGACACCAATAGAATATCCAATCTTACTTGATTCAACCAAGTCACCCATTAAAAATGACATTGCCCACTTTATTCATAACTTACAATATATACACATTACTACCGACAACCACTAAAAGCATGTTTCTTTAACTTGAAGAAATCATATTATGTCTTGTGTACTTTAAAATCTTCAATTAAAGTAACTCCCTTATTAACTTTCATATTAATTTGCCAATTCAAAAATTCATAACTATAATATCATTATTCTTACAAATCATACATAATAGGCAATTAACCTAATTTATTATATTAACCTTAGTTTCCATACTTTCTGTAAAATTATTTATACTTAATTTGTTCTTCTAAAATTCTGATATTTTATCATCATAATCTAGTTGTCAAGAGCTTTGCAACGGTATATTATAAGACTTGTTTGGATTTATACATCCCAAGTTATGCCCATAGTAAATCAATATGTTTCAAAAATCAATTTTTAGAAACAGGGCAAAAAATTAAAAATAATTTGGTATCGATTCAATTATCTAAAAATTCTACCACATTCCAGAATTAAACATCTTTGAGTTAGCTTTACATAGGTTCAAGCCTCACTAAATTTGGAGCTCTCTAGCTCAAGTTATACCCATTTTACTATAGCATATTATTGTCTAAGGCCTATGACTACACCATTGTCTTCATTTCATGGCTAATTTACTCTACTCAAATATCAGAATTTGATTTCTACTTATTCATAAAAAGTATTAACTTAGGGTCTTATCTTTCCAAAACACTTGAGAATTTCCCAATCCTATATCTGTAACTTCAGATACGTTCAAATTTTCGAAGCAATGCCAGAATCTGTGACAGTACCGTTACAGAAAATTGGAGCTCTGATTAAGGTTCCTTAACTACCCAATCAGATTTCGATCTCTTCATGAAAGTTGTAGGTATATTTCTAAGATTTTCAAAACACTAAAGCATGTTCAAATCCAAGGTATATAGCTCAAGATATGAGCAAAAATCTAAACTATGTTCAATCAGAAAATTCAGTATTACAATTATAATTATCAATCATCAAAAACCCCTTTTCTAATTCAAGACCATTATACTAAATATACATGACCCATCATCAAAATTAAGCATAAACCATCGTCAAAACTAATCCACCATCTTAATATCAATCCTACAACAATCCAATTTCACAAAATCACAGGCTCATCATGAAAATTTTCACTAAGTTACAAACTTTTTCTTAATAATTTTTATCAGCTCAATCACTATAATTCATCATTCTAAGACACATTTATCTAATGCACAAAATCCATTTAACGTCCCCAACTACCTCAACCATGATACACATGCTTTAGGTTTTCAAAATTTGATCTACATAAAATTGAGTACAAGTTGTGTTTCTTACCTCCAATCGAGTCACAAGACCCCAATGAATGTTTCCCTTAAGCTTTGAAACAACTAAAATGCCTCCTTCAAGCTCCCTTTCAAATTTTTGCAGATCTGTACATGGTGGTTTTCTCCTCCAACAATGCTCCCCAAGTGCAAATGATGGTTGTGTCCACTTAGAATCGACCAAGGGAACAACTTTTGTGAGAACATTTTTTGATTTGAGGCTTGTGTGAAGAGTTTGGAGCTTGGCTTCATGCTTCCATGGAGGTGAGGAGGGCTGCACAAAATCTGCAGAGGGAGGCTGTTTCAGCGCACAAAAGGAAGGAAAAATGAGGGGAATATGTGATGTGACATGTCACTTAAGTGGGAGTGGACCCTACAAGTGCCACCTCACTTAAACTCACTACTAATCTTCAAATAATTTATAAACTATCCATAAAATTAAAAATTTAATATTCATCAAAGTCCTTTAATTTTCCTTGAACATATGAGTCTGAAGTTTTTCGGTCATTCGGTGTAATCACAATTTTAGCCTGATATGTGCACTGTTGGCACGTTTCCCCTAAAATTCTAAATTTAATCAATTTTCATCAATAATCATATTTCTTAGCCCTAAGTACCTTTTCCAACTTATATCCAAGCCTAGAGTACAAATTTCACTTGGCACATTTTTCGGTACAATTGTACTGCTGTATTTTCATCTGGTAAAAACATTATTCATCAAATTTCCAGAAACTTACCTAACCACTCACTTTTTCGTTTTGAATCTATTTCTAGGGTTATTTTTTCCATTTGATACCTTCTACTAACATTTTACTGTTTAGGGTTACGTGTTTGTTGAATTACCGTTTTACCCTTTTTACGTATTTTGACCTAGAACTCAGGATTTTCACTAATTTCACCCCTTAATCCTTATTATAATTATAATTATATGTTTTAAATCTATGAGGTGTTATAATTTGCGAGTATAATAGATTCTCTTGGTGAATATAACTTCACGAACTAATAGAATATTTCTAAAAAAAATTATAAAGAAAAAATGTTTAGTTTATTCAATCCACATAACCCAATTTCTTGATGTCTAGATGCAAGGCGATGACGAATTTTTTGATTAGGAATTATTTAATAGATTATTGGTGGATAATCTTTCTTTAGCGAATAACTTAACCCCTGAGGAAGTGAGTCACTTTACATAAAATATTCACTTAAATGATTTTGGAAATGCTTCAAATATAAAAAAATTATGCTAATTCTAATGCAAGAATGAGATATGGCACTCATGGAAGCCTTCATTGGTACTGACGTAAATGGGAGAGAATGAGAAAGTTGCTTTAAGATCGTGAAGTTAGTTAAATATCATAAAATGTTCATTTTAAGGATATATGCTGGGTTTTGCTAATATAGAGATTATAACTTGACTATGTATTTAAATACAAAAAGAGGGAGAAAGTTGTACATATAGTACGAATTGCTTACTTTTTTATACATTTTGATTTGAATTTTTAATTTCCACTTTCCTTTATTGGGTTCAATTTAGGGGTTGGGCAGAATTTGAGCATGTTAGTGTGAGGAATATTTGTATTCCTTGTCAATAGTGAAATTTTGACCCATGCATGTGTAAAAAGGAGGTTATTTTGTTTAGAGAGGCACATGTCTCTCCCAGTTCCCAAATCCTTACAAACAAATAGCATATCTTATAATCCCTCTTCTCTCTATTCATGTCTCAATTTGTTAGTAACCACCTCTCTTACTAATGAGTCATGGTGATTAGCACTGATATGCGCCTAGCATATAAGGAAATCTGAGCCAAAAAGAGAAAGAATGTTGATGAAATCTTGAGAAAAAGAGCAAGAATCACTGTTAATTTGTCAAAATCTTAATCAAGGATTGAATACTGATTTTATGCTAATTTTGTAGGAAAAAGCAAACAAACTGGAGCAAAACGAGGATTTTGCAAAATCAAAATCCACGCTCAAAGCGTGGATCTCACGCTGGCAGCGTGGAAGAAATTTTTCAGACAGAAGCGTTCACGCTTGAAGCGTGAATTTGACGCTGAGAGCGTCAGTTTGCGAATTCTCAGACCCCGTGTTTTGCAACGGGGCAATTTTGGAAAAGAAAAAGATTTAAAAATCAAGTTTTTGATTCAGCAATGAGATCTCTATCCAAATTAGAGATAAGATTAGATGATTTGTGGTAAGATTGAATCAAGATTTGAAATTCTAATTTATCAATCAAATCTCCAAGGTTGTTACATGAAAAAAAGGAAACAAAGTTTAAATCAAATACAAACTCTTGGATGGGCTCAATGCCGGTGGTTATAAATAAGGAGATTGGGAGCACAACAAAGTAACCAATTCACAACTCGGAGCAAGCAGTAGAGGACTGAAGATCAAGAATTCTTCTCCATTCTTTCTAGTAATTATAGTTTTTATGCTTTCTTTTGAATATTTGTTTATGTCGGATATGACTATGTCTGGCTAAGTTCTTTTATTGTAGTTAGGGTCACAACCCTATGTGAACCCTTGTTATGACGGATTGATTTAAATTATTTTACTCGTTTATATAAATTTCTTTATCTTATCTTGTGCGTATTTGATATTTTCTTTATTAAACTTGATCAATTTGATAGTTGAAAATAGTTTGAGGGTTAGAACCTTAAATAGGGATATTGGGGTTTCTGATCTCGAAAGGAGATAAGATAACTATTGGTATGCATACTAGGGATAGATGTCTATTTAATTGCAGATGTTGGAATTATTGTGTTCATTGCTTAATTCTCATGAGGGGTTACTAAGGGATTAGGATTCTAAGTGAGGTTAAAGGGTTAAGTTACCAAGGGATTGGGATTTAATTATTAATATATTGAGATCATAATTATCTGAGAAATTATATAAATAAGTATTTTGTATCAATCCAAAGTAATAAGTGGGGATCATAGGGAGAGTGTTCCCTAACTGCAATTCTTTCTCATATTTTCAAAACCAACTCCATTATTATTCTTCTTTTCATTCTTGAAAATACAAAAACTCAAAAATAAGTCTTTACTTTTATGGTTACTAAGGTTCAATTTAATTTTCCCAACAAGAGATCAAGTTTTTCAACTTAAAGTGACTGATTATTTTAGTACTTGGTTTTCAATCCCTGAGGAGACAATCTTTCTTACTACTTTACTACTTATGCGAAACGGTATACTTGCCGGATAGCATCAAGTTTTTGGCGCCGTTGCCGGGGATTGAAAATTTCAATATTATAAATAATCTTTGATCTTTGAGATTGAATTTTATTTTATTATTCTTGTTTGCATTTTACAGGTGCTATTAACAAATTTTTCTGAGTTTTATGCGAGGTAGACTTCCATCTAAAGACTTTTTGCTTGATCCTGAAATTTCAAGGACTGAGAGGAGACTGAGGAAGGCGGCTAGGCAGATAATTTGGGAAGATTTGAAAAGCGTACCTGCACAACCAAAACAAGAGATGGAAGGAGACAACAACGATGATGGTGGCATAGGCCACAATCCACCCCCAAGATTGTTGGAAAGTATTCTGACACCAGTGTTCAATAGGACAAACTCAAGCATAGCCAGGCCGACGGTGGAAGCAAACAATTTTGAGTTGAAACCATCATTGATTTCTTTGGTGGCAAGAGCTCAATATTCTGGTGCTGACGAGGAAGACCCTCATGAGTTCATAGATCGATTTCTGATGATCTGTGACACTACGAAGCACAATGGTGTGCCAGCTGATGCTATCAGGCTCCGACTATTTCCTTTTGCTGTTAAGGGAAGTGCTCTCAAATGGATAGAAAGGCAACCAGCAAATAGTATCTCAACATGGGAAGATTTGTCAAACAAATTCTTTGCCCATTTCTTTTCTATGGAGAAATATAATCAGCTGGTGAATGCAATCACGAATTTCCGTCAATTTGAAGGAGAATCATTGTGTGCAACTTGGAATAGATTCCAAGAACTTATCCGGAAGTGTCCACAATGGGAAGGAGACAATGACAGAAAGGTAGCAATTTTCTTTAATGGCATTTCTCCTGAAACAAGGTTAGTGATTAATGGTGCAGCTGGAGGTTCTATTTGGCAGAGTACCTCAGAGCAAGCTCTCAATCTGATAAAGAAGTTGGCAAGAGATGAAAATGAGAGTGTTCCAGCCTCAGTAAAAAGAGGAGTGGTAAAACAAGAAAACAATGACACTTTGCTCGCTGAACTGTTATCCAAAAAGATTGATAGTAAGTTTGACAGTTTGGAGCAGCGATTTCAAAAATTCCAAGTGTCTCATGTTCAATCAACTCCTCAGGAAGCTCACAAATCCAGCGAATGCTCTAATTCGTTATCAGATGATTCACCTCAACAAGTACAAGTGAATGGAATATGGTATGACCAGCGGCCTCAGCCGTCAAACTTTCCAAGGAACAATAACTATAGTGCTGGAGGTGGTGGTGGAAATTTTCAGTGAAGAACTCAAGGAGCTGGCATGGATTACAAATCTAATAACTACCAGCAGCCTCCACAAATTCAAGCAAAGGAACCCTCTGAATTGGAAAAGCTAGTGGCACAGATGGCTCAACATTCAAATGCTTTCATGGAGGAGCAAAGAGCCAACAACAAAAATACAAGTGCTTCCATAAAGAACCTGGAGAATCAGATAGGCCAACTTGCAAAGCAGGTTTCAGAAAGAATTCCGGGTACTTTTCCTAGTAATACAGTTATCAATCCAAAGGAAGATTGCATGGCTATTATCACTAGAAGTGGCAAAGTTGTAGCACCGCTTGCAAATCCAATTCTTGATCGTGTGGAAGACAAGGAACAAGCGGAGAAGCAGAAAGGAGCAGTTGAACCAGAGGCTGAAGTAATTGTGAAAGAAAAGGAGAAAGAAGCCGTCATTGAAAAGGAAAAACCATCCTTCTTTGATAAGAACTGCCCATTGACCCATGAATATATAATGGCTCAAGCACCTTACCCAGAAAGGTTTAAGAAAGAGGTTACTAACAAGCATTATGACAGGTTCTTAGACATCTTCAAGAAGTTGCACATCAATATTCCTTTTGCAGAAGCCTTAGCAAATATGCCTGGATATGCAAAATTCATGAAGGATCTGTTGAAGAAGAATAAACTACAAGAATGCCAAACCGTTGAACTTACTGCAAAAAGTAGTGCATTCATTCAGCAGAAGATTCCTGCTAAGCTTCGTGATCCAGGTAGTTTTAATATTCCCATTACTATTGATGATATTGCCATTGGCAGAGCTATTTGTGATCTTGGGGCTAGTATCAACTTGATGCCTCTTTCTATTTATAAGTCACTGGGAATTGAAGAATTGAAACCCACAGAAGTTTCTCTTCAACTTGCTGATAGATCTGTGAGGAAACCTAACGGGATCATTGAAGATGTTCTTGTCAAAGTTGACAAGTTTATCTTTCCTGTTGATTTTGTGGTGTTGGATACAGGGGAAGGAAGTGATAAGCCTCTACTTTTAGGTAGGCCCTTTTTGGCTACAGCCCGTGCTCTAATTGATGTTGAGCAGGGAATGATTAAATTAAGGATGCATGATGAGGAACTCAATTACAATGTTTTTGAGGCAATGAAAAGACCAGCTGAGAATGATGATTGTTTTCAAGTTGAAGTGTTTCAAGAGCAACATAAGAAGATGCGTCCACAAGAGATTGATTATGAGTTGAGAGCCCGTGATCATGTTCCTTTTGAAGGCAAAGAAGTTGCTGTGGAAGAGCTTAAAGAAAAAGCTGATGATATAGAAGATAAGCCACCCAAGGTTGAGTTGAAAACTCTGCCTGATACTTTGAAATATGTATTCTTGGGGAATGAAGAGACTTATCCTGTAATTGTCAATACGGCACTATCTCCTGGTCAAGAAGGGGAGCTTGTTGAAGTTCTAAAAGCTCATAAGACTGCCATAGGGTGGTCTATTTCTGATTTAAAGGGTGTTAGTCCCTCTATTTGCACACACAAAATTCTTATGGCAGAAAACATCAAACCTGTGAGACAACCGCAAAGAAGGCTTAACCCGATCATGAAGGAGGTAGTCAGAAAAGAAGTTGTGAAGCTTCTTGATGCAGGTATGATTTACCCAATTTCTGATGCTGCTTGGGTAAGTCCGGTTCATACTGTTCCAAAGAAGGGTGGTGTGACCGTTGTCAAAAATGCAAACAATGAGTCATTCCCAACTAGAACTATCACAGGTTGGAGAATGTGTGTTGATTACAGAAGGTTGAACACGGCTACCAGGAAAGATCATTTTCCACTACCCTTTGTTGATCAGATGCTGGAAAGACTGGCGGGCCATGCCTATTACTGCTTTTTAGATGGTTATTCAGGCTACAATCAAATTCCAGTAGCCCCTGAAGACCAGGAGAAGACAGCCTTCACTTGCCCATTTGGAGTCTTCGCTTACCGACGAATGCCATTCGGTCTCTGTAATGCACCTGCCACCTTCCAAAGGTGTATGCTCTCTATTTTTTCTGACATGGTAGAGCGATTTTTAAAGGTATTTATGGATGACTTCTCCGTCTTTGGTTCTTGTTTTGATTCTTGTTTAATTAACTTGTCTAAAGTTTTGAAAAGGTGCCAAGAGACTAACCTTGTTCTGAATTGGGAAAAGTGCCATTTTATGGTTAATGAAGGTATTGTTTTGGGGCATAAAATCTCCAGGAATGGAATTGAGGTTGATAAAGCTAAATTGATTTTGATTGAGCAACTCCCCACTCCCATTAATGTTCATGCTGTTAGGAGTTTTCTAGGACATGCAGGTTTCTACAGGAGATTCATCAAGGACTTCTCCGAGGTTGCTAAACCATTGAGCCAACTCTTGGTGAAGGACTCAGAATTCAAATTTGATGATGCATGCCTGAAGTCTTTCACCATATTGAAAGAAAAGCTTACTATAGCTTCTGTGCTTACAGCCCCTGACTGGAGCCTTCCTTTTGAGCTCATGTGTGACGCCAGTGCTTATGCAATTGGTGCCGTCCTCGGTCAGCGTAAGGAAAAATTATTACATGTCATTTACTATGCTAGCAAAGTCCTGAATGATGCTCAAGTTAATTATTCCACAACTGAGAAAGAGATGTTAGCAGTAGTTTATGCACTGGATAAATTTAGACCTTACTTGTTAGGATCCAAAATAATTGTTTTTACTGATCATTCTGCTATTAAGTATCTGATAGCTAAGCAGGATGCTAAACCACGATTGCTAAGGTGGATGTTACTCTTTCAAGAGTTTGATTTGGAGATCCAAGATTGGGGTGGAGAACAAAGTGGCAGATCATCTGTCAAGAATCCAGGAGAAAGAGCTTCAAGATAGTCCTGACAAAGAAATCAACGACTATTTTCCTGATGAAAAAGTGATGTCTATTCACGTCCCTCCATGGTTCGCAGACTTTGCCAATTACAAAGTTGTGAAGGAGTTACCTGCTAATCTTACTGGCCAACAACAAAAGAAATTTCTGCGGGATTTAAAGAGGTACTTCTGGGATGATCCATATCTATACTTTCAATGTGCTGACGGAATCATTCGTAGATGTGTTCCTGAGTTTGAGACGACCCAGATCTTGTGGCACTGCCACTCTTCTGAATATGGAGGTCATTTTGGAGGCAATAGGACTGCTCAGAAAGTCCTGCAAAGCGGTTACTACTGGCCAACACTGATCAAAGACGCCAGAGAATTTGTCGAAAAATGTGACAAGTGTCAGCGAGCAGGCAACATATCTCGCAAGGATGAGATGTCTCTGAATAGTATATTGGAGGTAGAGTTGTTTGACGTGTGGGGCATTGATTTCATGGGCCCATTTCCCTCGTCTTACTCCAACCTGTACATACTGGTGGCTGTTGACTATGTATCCAAGTGGGTTGAGGCAATTGCCCTTCCTACTAATGATGCTATATCAGTGGTAAATTTCTTGAGGAAGAACATTTTCACAAGGTTTGGAGTACCCCGAGCTATTATCAGTGACGAAGGTACTCACTTCTGTAACAGGCACTTTGAGAGCTTACTTGCTAAATATGGAGTCAAACACAGAGTTACTACACCATACCATCCACAAACCAGTGGACAAGTTGAAGTTTCAAACAGAGAAATAAAGAGAATCTTAGA